>NC_143439.1:6606666-6912500 GCF_987193195.1 Phasianus colchicus | reverse complement strand
TTAGAAGTGTTGATCCTCAAAATGACTGAGGGATTTGGGTGGGAGTTCTCATCATAGGGAAAACAAGTCTCCCGGGATACTGCTCAGATTACATCAGATGAGAGCTCTTTCCTGTGGCCTTAGATTTGTTGAGTTACCTGTGCCCAAAAACAGGAGCTGACACTGTGGGCTGCATTGCCCATGTCTTTTAAGTCTGTCTTCTAAGTGACAACTTACAAGAAAGTAATGTGCAATTTCATGATGTTGCCAAAATGGGCAGTCCCGGTTGGCAGTGTGACTCCTTGTTGTGCTAGCTTTGGCATGGGAGCGGTCGTATAGTCAGATGGACTAAGGAAGTGACCCATCTGGAAGGAAACGTATTTATCCTTTTATCGGATTAATCTTCTGTGCTCAGATACAACTGCCATCTAGAAAATGAGTGAGTGCCCAGGGAGAGAAAAAAGAACGCTTGGCAGGGTGGCATTGCCCTTTCAGGCAGTACAGCTGGGTAGGACTGGCTGGAATTAATTGTGAAACCACACCCCATGGGAATCTTTTTAAGTTGCAAATAAGAAGAAATGTGCTTATCTCTCTCCTAACTTTCGATTTATACTTTAGAAAGATATTCTGAACAGGTAGGTCTTGTTTGATAGCGAGGTTGCACTTCATGTTGAGCGTCAATTTTGAAGCATATTGTGGCTAACCTAAGAGAACTCCTCCTCAATAAGCATTCTCTGTATATGCATTTTTAGGTTATCCATTGATAATGTAGAAGCCGAGCTCCACTCACTCTCTTTCAAGACAAGATCTGTGAAAGACAGCATTCGACGAGACCCAAAACTCTTTTACCAGATGGAAAACTTTCTGCAGGTTTGTAGGTTACCTGTGTTGGTGTATTACTGTCACCTGAATACAGGAGCATTCCTCAGCTCAAAGTAATTTGTGTGGACATGTCAATAAACAGAAGCATTGTTTTAATATGTCTACCATATCAGTGGTACAAAGGTGTTCCAACTACATGGTGTTTGTCAAGTAAGAGCGTTGGAAGGATTGTGTTTTTGCTGGGAGGGGTATGGAGTGTACATTGCCCAAGGCTCGTTGGGCAAGTGTGTTAAATGCCTGACAAAGATCAGTAGTTAAAATATAAGACAATTTGGGTTGGTCTCTACTTTTGTTCTTAACTTGCAGGTAACTATATTTTGGGCAGCTGTGATGTTATACTGGACCGTATGAGTTTTTACTGAGAATATTTAACTGAAGAGGGATTCTAAGAAGCTTGAATGCTAAAAGCCTGTTTTCTGTACTAATTTACCCACTGCACAGAGTGTATTATTCTAAGCCATACCATCACTGCTTGGTAGATTCTGCTTTTCTTTTTTAGTATCTCAGTGACTTCATAGACATGAATGTATATGGCACCTAACTTTGAAGCAAAGTTGTAGGTATTTTTCAAATATGTGGTGATACCTGGAGAAATATGCATTACACTTCAATTAAATGATTTTTGTTTCATGCGATAGAAAATTATTAAAAGTTTAAGAAAAGAAAAAAAAAATCAGATATTGATCTGGAACTTAACCCACCCTGATTCTCTACTTGGAAGTATAGTTAATAGTGTAGTTTTTCAGATGTGAAGGTGATGAAGAAAGGGGCGGGTTAAGATTGAAATAGCTGTCCTCATTCACTGTGAATCATTGGCTTTAATCCATTGCACCCAGACTCTTTAATGTTATGTTCTGACATGTTTGGCTTTTTTTTTTTTTCATTTTTAATTTAATAGCTGGTTTTATGTAACACTACAACCTTGTTTAGGCCACATTCCAAAAAATGTTGTGAAAAAAAAAATCATTTTATAAATGCATACCTTACATAAAGACTTCCAGGCTTTTGTTTTTAAATTATAAGTCATATCCAAGCTGATTAAAAATCAGCTTTCATTATCTCATCCTCATGAATAAATTACTGAAATATGTGGGAGGAACTTTTTTTCTATGTATGCTCTTGTCAATTGTCCAATTTATCTTCAATCCTTTTTTTTTTTTTCTCTAAATGCTAACCAGTCAGATTTGTTCCTACTCGACCAGCATAATTTGCCAAGTAACTTCCTGGCAGCAAGTTGTCTTAAGTGGTCACTCGTGCCTCCAGCTGCCTAGTCACAATCCAGTGCTGCAGCATGAAAAATCTTTAGGGGGTCGTGAATTAGTATCAAAAAACTGAGCTGTCTGGAAATTAACTTTCTCCACCAGGTTATTTTGAGTCAAATCTGTTCTCAGATGTGGTAATGTGCAAGGATGGCAGTGAATGGCTGGTGATGCAGACTGGGGAGACAAAAAAATTCAGTGGTTGTTCCTTTAAGCAGTTCTGCTGCTCAAAGTTCTGAACTCTTGCCAGTTTGTATCCTATTCACTAGAATTTGCATGTTGATTGATGCATTTTCCTTGATCTTCTTTCCTCATTTTGCTGAAATGGCAGGAAGCTTCCTTTGATTAGTAGAAGTTCTTCCTCAAAATCTTAATTTTCAGGCATCTGTAACAACTTCTGGGATGGAACACGAGCTCCTAACATACACATAAGCTCCTAATATACACCTCTACTGTTGTTACTTAAATTTTTCTGTCTGCCATTGTATGTTCTTTGCTACAGTTTGCTGTGAGACATCTAAAGGAGCTAGAACACCAGAAGCGAGAATTAGAAAAGGAAGGAAATGCTCTCATTGACTTTTTCTGTGAGGACAAAGAAACTATGAAGTTGGATGAATGTTTCCAGATATTTAGGGACTTCTGCTTAAGATTCAACAAGGCTGTTAAGGTAAGCACTGTTAAGCTTGCCATAAGGCTGTTGGACCCAGAATGAGATTCTCGCTCTTTTAAAATAAATACTAGTTCACATGAATTAATAGTTTTCTGTGTAAGGGATGCTTTGTATCTTGTGGCATTTGATCTATTTGTCAAAATGGTGACTGCAGTGGCTACTTTGGTCTTTTAAATGCTTTTTGTGAGTGAAAAGTCACAAAAGTGTCAGCATTGGTTACAGTTTTTGTTCAGAAAAGTCTGCCTATCGTTAGAAATAATTTTTAGGACTTTATAAATAGCACGAATTAGGTGGATCCACAGATTTGATTTTCTGCCTTATGTAATCTGCAGTTGACAGCAGTTTTCATAAAATCTTTGGTTTAGAAAGAGAGAAAAACATTCCTGATTAGTAAGTAGCAAGCTAACTGAAAGTTCAGCTAACACGCATGTTGTACCTTTAGCTTACCCTCTACCACCCAGAGTGTGGTTATACATGTGAAGAATATACAAGTATATTAAATGAAATGGTAGTAATTCTGGCAGACTTCTTAGTGAGAGGTGACTTCGTGCATATTACGAAGGACATGTTCAATCATTTGGAATTGAGGATTTAATTCATAATCACACATTTGCATACAAGTGGTCGGTGGATAGCTGTTACTTCAAAGCCCAGTGGGGATTGCTTTTCTTATCTATGTAGAAACTAGTCAGAAATGATAAATTACTCTCTTATTTGCAAATACTGAAAAAAAATTCTTGCTAAGTATTTTGTGAGGATTAACCTGAGACATTAATGGAATCATTCAGAATAAGGACTACAGTTCTGAGAAATGAATGTGACATGTGGACAGCAGAGCCAGCGGTCAAAAAAGATGGTTTATACCACGATGGCCAACTGCGTCTCACGTGTTAAAAAGACTTTTTGTTTTTGCAATTTTAGAACATGCTCATGAGTGCTTAAAATAGGTTTATCATTTGAATAAAACCTCCATAAACATATTCTGGGTGAGGCTAAAATGTTCTGTGTCTTAACGTAGAACATGAACATAGTATCTGCAATAATTTTTAACTATTTTGCTTTACAATAGGATATTTGAAGTTAAGCCGTAACGTTAGTCAAGAGTTAATCCTGTAATCCCATACCTGTGAAAGAAGGCTCCCTGCCACATTTTTCCTGAAATGCAAGTTTTTTCTTTATCCTTTCTTAACTGTTGAGGTTTCTGAGGTCTCTAACACATCTTATCTTTCACAGCCCTGTGTCATCTCAAATTCCCCTTAAGAGGTATAGATTAACCCATTCATCAAAAAGAGCTTCAGCATTAGACTTTTGTTTACTGGAAGCTTTCAGGCAGCTATTTATAGTTGTTCAGTTCTTTTGTTGTCACAACAATGGGAAAATCAAACTAAACAGTGCTTCAGATCAATATAGGTGTGTGGGTTTTTTTCTAAACAGCCATGTAGGCTTTCTAAGAATAAAATTAACATGCTGGAAAACTGTAATTTTTAAATCCTTTATGAAAGCTAGGCCATCCTCTTCTTTTGCTGCAGCTTTACTGGCTGAAGAAAACCAGGTTCTTAATTTCTGTTGAACTTTTCAGGTTATTTCCTTAAGTTTAACTTTGATTAAATCTGAAGCCTAGAGGTGTCATGTTGTTGTTCATAGTAAATCACTGCTAATAATTATAGCAGAAAGGTGTTACTATGTTGTCTTTCAAACACAAACTCTTTCTGTGTCTTTCTAAGCCTCAGCCCCTCAGCCTAGCTTCCAAAATCTCTAGCCTGCCTGGGGCAACTTCTGTGCTCTAGTTGTCAATTTTTGAAGCCAACAGCGAACAAGAGATCCAAAACCAGAATGAGGTGTTTATTAAGTGGCATCAATTGATGTCTATGTAATGATCATGAGACATTGAGCAAGCTTTTTCATTTGCTTTTGTATGCAAGTCATGTCTTTTCATAAAGTTTCTAATCTGTTATGTTCAAGTTGGGGGTAAAAAGCAACCCTTGGAAACTCCACTTGCTCCTTCAATAACAGTTGTTATAGTATGGGAGGATGGAAAGAACACAGTGACTACATGCTTGCCAGACAAGTTTGTTTTAAAATAAGAATATAATGCTTAGCTGGAAGTTTAGTTAACAGATAAAACTGCTCTCTAAACCTACTGAGCATGGACTTGAACATCTCCGTACACAGCAACAATTTTTTGCTAGAACATAAAAGCTAGTTGGGTTTGATAGATCACATTTTCAGGGTCTGTGGAACCTTGTGCATTTTTTTCTTATGTTAATTGGACTGATATGCCTCCAGCATTAGCTATGCAGGGAACTGCAGTCCATATGGTTAATGATTGCAGACTGGTTGTCATGGTGAATTTTTGTGTGTATGTATTGGGGGTGGAGAGAGAGTGATAGCAGTAGGAACTAACTTTGATAGGAGGAAGTAAAGGGAAAGATAAAGCCGTGTAACTTGTTCTCATGCATAGAATGCTGTCCTCTGTAACATAGATTTATGCATGTCCTTGTTAGGAAAACAGGGAACGAGAGATCCAGGAACTTCATCATCTGCAAAGGCGAAAGGAGCTGGAGGAGAAACGTCGATCCTGGGCTGCTGGAGAGCTTGGAAGCTTTGGACGAAGCAGTAGTGAAAATGATGTGGAAATGTTGGCCAAAAAAGGACTCGAAGAGTTTCTTCCCTTCTTGCAGCAGAGACCTCAAAGTCCTTCATACAGAAACCCCAATTCCAAACGCTCTCGACTTTCTCTGGGGATTACTGCAGACAGAGAGCTGCAGAGTTTCCTGGAAATTTCAAAAGAAGAGGATCCCAATAAATTTAACAGCCTTCCCCGTGCAAACACCCGACAAGTAAGACCCAATGTAGCCTGGACTGAATCCAAAGAAACTAGAGATCCCAATTTAAATACCTTGCACTTACACCAACAGTCTGAAACCAAAGGGAAAAATAGTGATCTGCTGCAGTTGCGTCCAGCACAGTCCAATCACTTTGGTGATTCAACCACCAATGTCCATTATCCACAGCGAAGCACCAACTGCAACATGCATGCTTCCAATGCCTCTTGTGAGGAGTCTGCTGATATAAATGCTCTGGCCCTTGCAATTGAGGAGCACGAACTTGTTAAAGGATTAAGGAAGTTTGATATTCAAGGAGCAAAGCCAGCAGAGGATACGCCTCTAATATATTTAGAGGATGTCGGTGGAACAGATGTGGAGACTCTAGATGATCTAAGCTTGCATTCCCTTAGCACTGCTGATGACGATCTGCCTCCACCTTGCAGAAGCTCCAGAGAGGCCCACAACCATAAAGGCAAGGCAGTGGGTTGCAAGAGTGAAACTTCAGAGCCTGGCAGCAGCAGCCCTGTGTCAATGGACACAAGTGTTTCGGGAAGTAGGGAAGATGGGCCAATGTTCTATGTGTCAGATACTACCACTGACTGTTCTTTGACACTGGACTCTGAAGAGGGGAATGATTTTAAATCAGCAGGCAATGAAGTAAGAAGTGAGACTGGCAAAACACGCTCTTCTGTGAATGGTGCTCAGTACAGGCCTAGAACACTCTTCCCAAACCTAAATTCAGCTTCTGCCAAGGATCTGTCTCTTCATGCTTCCACAAATGATAAGGATGATGCCAACAGCAAACACACGCTTTCTAAAGAAAAATCTGTAAAAAACAAAGACCCTGTAGGACCAAAGAGAAACTCTCTGAAAGACAGATCTCCAAGTTCCTCGAAATCCAGTGGCACTCGCCCTAGCCACACAACTTCTTCCAGACCTGTTAGAACTTTGAATGCCTCTGAGAATGAAAGTATGAGGAAAGTGGTGCCTATTTCTCGGTCAAACAAAGCACCAAGCAGTGTGAAAAAGCCAGAAGCCAAGCCAGTGCTTCGTGAGACTAGTACAGTGGAAAGCCGCCTGTCTCGTCGCAGCTCTGTCCGAGGCACTACAGACACACTGCCAAGAAGTCCTTACAGGCATAGCATGTCAGTAGAAGAGCCAAAGTTACAGAGGGGGACTGTCACCTCAAGCAGTGCTCATTTTGAGAGAGACAGAGTTGCTCTCAAGAAGCCAGGCTCTAAACCTGTTAGGAGTACTGCAAAGTCGAAGACGGATGAGACAAAAATGTGTCGCTCCAGCGTAAAACCCCAGACCCCTGTAGATGACACCAAAGTTAGCCCTGTCAGTGCTCCCAAAACACCATCCAGTGTCCCCAGCTTTGCAAGGAATACAGTGGCTTCTTCTTCAAAGCGTGCAAAAGTGGATCTCTCCACCTCGTCCAAACCTCCAAGCATCACCAGATCTGTGTCTCAGAGGCTGCCTAAAGTGAAGCCAGCAGCAACCTCTGATGATCTGAGTCCAAAGGAGAATGGAGGGAGTACTTTAAAGAGAGCGAATAGTGCCAGAGTGTTTGGAAAAAGCATCCCCCAGGGAGACACTGTCAGCACAAAAGCAGAGACTTCACCAAAGGAGCAGGGGGCTGTGGAAAAGTCCTCTCTTAAACTGAAAGATGCAAACCGGACCACAATAGGTAAAATACTAAAGCCGTTACTGAAGTAAGGAGAGGTTTTTTAAATTTTGGAATGTCTCTTGCACTGGATGTCTCTGTTGAGGAATTCCTTAAAGCAGTAACATTGCTGATAAGTGGCATCACGTGCTCTTCAACGTACCGCACACCACTGGAAAAGGGCAACTGGTTGTGTTCTGGTCTAAATCCTCTGTTAAGAATTTGAATGTGTTTGAAGATACTGTGATGGTAAGAGTGTAGCAGCAAGTGTTTGAGCATTTGTGATATGGAAGGTCACCAAAAGCCAAAAAGTTTAAAGAAGTTAAGCTATGGGATGAATTGCTTTGTGACAGAAAACATGGATAAAGGCCAGTTTTTGTGTGCATGAAATTCTTCCTGGGGCTCAAGCATTTGTGTTGGTTGGTTTCTTATTCAACGTCGGAGAGAATCCTGTGGAACAGTACTGAAAATGAATGTAGGTGATTGTGCTTTACATTGTTTCTACTGCCTTGGATTCAGGAACTCTTTTTTGCCTGTTGCAAAGTCCATTGCTGGCAATTGGACAGGCTGGGAACTGCTGGCCAAAAAATAGTAAAACGGGATTATTTGCTGTTTGTGGCTGTCTTTAACCTAACTGAAGAATTTTTAGCATGTTTTATGAATGTGTACGTGTGTCTGGAGAAAACTTTCTGCTGGCCAGGAAGCTTATTCTCCAGGAATGTGGCAGCATTGTCTTGCATGCACAAGTAGATAGGGCTGGTGCTTCACGGCTGGAGGCCGTGCCCATTGGAAGGGCCACCAGTAACCACTGGGATGATGACTACTCCTCATCTGACTTGTTCCAGTCACAAGCAAACTTGCCAGCGTTTGGTCATACAGAAGTGCCATATATTTATGATACATATCAAGGATGTTTGCAGTTCAGCTCTTGAAGGCTGCATTGTAGTGCTGAGCACTTTCTTACTATTCCATGTTTCCACTGGTTTATGTACTACCAAATTACTTGAATGTTGCAATGGCTCTGATTGAGCCATCGGTTTCCCTGCCCCCTCCTCTCCTTGTCAACATGAATATTTAGCATGAAACACGGATCTTACGCATGACAATGTTTTTGTAGACTTCCTTTGTTACTTCAAATGTGGTTTTTAATGTTTAAATGCTCCAAAGGATGACTTAAACTAGTATTTGATAAGCTTTTTACAAATAAAAACACCTCCTTTTTCCTGCGGATACAAATTTTCATGTCTTGCTGGTCTAAGGTATGGAGAATGAGGGAGAACTTGTTCAGCATGCTATGCATATTCCTAAGGGAAATGTTTGTAGGTGGGGAAGCTGATCACTGTTCTCCTGAGCATCCTATTTAAAGAGTTGCCTTTCCAGTCACTCACAAATGAAGCCTCATTTAATAATAAAAACAAGAGTAAAATAAAAAGGAAAACTCTTCAGACAAGTGGCATTGACTTAGGGTAGATCTGCTTCTCCACTCTATCCCTCAGTGCTGGAAGTGTATAGCTCAGTGAGAATGAGCCGTTTAATTACTCACGTGCATCTCAAGGGCTAGTATCGGGGACAGCTACCTTTGTCTTTTGAAGTTGGCAAGGGGCCCTTAGTGTTTCATGATGTCTTACTGCAGACATTGTACCCAAACACAAAGTATTACATAGGGCCTCTTGTTTGAGTCTGTCCCACGGGGAGAATTTATATAGCCCACTTTTTGGCAAGGGTGAATTTTTGCTCGAAACCCTGCATAAGCTTTTTGAATGCTGCCTCCCTTGTGGGTTACATGAAAGAAAAGCATCTCCCTTCTCCTTATTTCTATCTGTGTGTATGTATGCACATCTGCGAGAGCAGATGATTGACTCTTCTCCTTTATTAAGAAAAAAAAAAAAAAGCAACCAAACTTTTATTGGTAGCAAGCTTGAAAAATAATTTAAATGTGTTTTGGTATATGTAAATTTCTATAAATCTGTGTAAAAGAAAACTGAATGTATTTAATGGAACATTTATACATTTCGGAGTAACTCAGTAGTTTAATAAAGTTCCCATTTACTGGGTATAGGCTTGCATTCTTCTCCTTCTTGTTGTACTTTGGGCTTTGGTCCTGGAGATCCCCAACAACTGGAGACCGGTTGTAGGTACCTGTGGGAAAATCCCCAAAGAAAAGGTTTTGCAGCAGAAATTCTGGCATTTGAAATAGGAGGCTTGTTTTTGTACTTAGATGTGTATTTCATCTTTAGTTTCTGAATGTTCCTGAGGCAGGGCTTTCTGCACAGGCCCGGGTAGAACATGAAAGGTATTAGGTGGTGGATGCAGCGCCTCATGTATGCGTTGTGTGCTGTGGCCAAAACGAATGTTCGTGGCAGTAACAAGTCTGGATCTGTCACTATCTTCATGCCTTTTAGCTTAGCACACTTTATTGGGAAATCCCAGTTTACAGCTCCCAGGGCTTTGCAAATAAAGAACAGCCTGTTTTGCAGGAGCAGGTGGTGATTTCTGCACTGTAATTCTGAAGTTTTACCTTCCATCCCATTCTCCTGTGATTTTTATTCCTGCTTTATTGCATAAGAAAAAAAAAAAAAAGAGAGAGAAGAAAGGCAGCCAGCCTCCTTGTCCTCAGGGAGTACTTCCTCCCCTCTGCTATGGGAATGGTTTTTGGACTGGAATTGCTGCTATTTGCAAACTCGTTCAGCCCCTGACTTTTCTCGTTGGGTGAGTGCGGCTCTCCCGCACGGAGCAGCACGCACCTGCTGTCTGCCAGCACTGAGTGACGGCTGCTGATGGAATCTACGTGGGAAAGCCCTTCACCATCAAAAGGTGTGTCTCAAAAGTTGGTTTTTCCCTTTTTAAACTTCATTTTTATTTCAAAAGGGTTTATGATTACCAATTCATTATTTAAACTACCAGCTGTCAGAAGCAGCAGTGCCCTGTAGGTTTAATTTCTCATGTCTTGAGATTTTCCCAAACGCTAACAGGCTGTGGGGCTGCAGGCGGGTTTGAAGAAAGACACGAGAGCTTTTTTTGGGCTTTGTTGTGCCGAGCAGTGGGTGCTTGTCATCATCATCAGAGGCGAGTCCGTCTCCTTTGATGGATCTCAGGGTGATGGTGAAGTCGGGGAGCCCGGGGAGACATGAGGGCATCTGGGGCTGTGGAGCTGCTGCAGATTGCGAGATAGGGGAGCGAGCTGTGGGAGGAGAGATGCTGATTCATACTTGGAGGAATTTAATATTCACATCTCATGTGGGAACTGCATACAAATGAGGGGCTCACTGTATCCCTCGTTACAACAGCTCATTAAATTATCAGGAGAGACGGAAAGATTTCCCATCACGCCTCCCACAGCGTACAAGTCCGGACTATGTCATTCAAAATAACCCACTGGTATCTCTCTCATCTTAGGCTCTGGCTGTGTGGATGGATGCGGAGTACTGCCCGTTGGCTCTGACCTAGCCAGGCACAAGTGAGCTCTGGATTGGGAGTGAATCACAGCACGTGCTGGCTGGCCACTGACCCCGAGTTGTCCTGTCCTGGCTGGAACTGCATCCCCACGTGCTGGGGAGAGCTGTCCTCCAGAAGGCGTCTTTGTTGCTGCTGTGAGAATGCAATCCCGGCGAGAGGGGCCCAGCTAAATGCAGCTCCTTTCAAATTTGGCCACTCAGTGTTTTCCATTAGCTTGATACATGCTGTTTACATCCTACTGCTGCCGGTGCCAGAGATAACTGCCTTGGGAACAGCTCCCTGCAGGTATTGTTAGCAGCTGCTGGAAACAAAGGCGTTTGTTTTAGCCACGTCACTATCTAAACAGCCAGAAATAGATTGCTTTTTTTATTGCTGGTAAGCCAATAAAAATTGGTCTTGTTCTCCTGGCCAAAAGATGCCTTCTGGAAATCTTGCGTGCTGAGAGGGCTGGCATCTGTGCAAACAGCCCAGCAACAGCAAAGAGCATGATGCTGAGGCAAAGAATGCGTGAAGGACTCTCGTGGCAACCAAGCATTTCTCCTCCACGTGTCATCACCACCAGCATCCACTGCTTGCACTTGGACAGAATTGCTTCCAGCCAACACCATGTGGTTCCTTGCCGCATAGTTGGCTTCTGTCTCTTTCTAGGCTGAAAGCTGAGACTGCAGAACACTCACCATCTCAGCTAGGAACTTAACTCTGATTTTAAAAACAAATAAAAAAATCCGTCCATCTGCTGATGCCCTTCCTTTCTGCACTGAGTCACGGGGAGCGTGGAGGCCATGCTATTATACTGATTCCAGAGATGGTGATCAGGTTTGTAGCTGTTGAGCAAGTGCTTGGTTGGTGGCCTAGTCTGGAGGGAGGGGAGAGATTGGGGCACTACAGAGAACATTTGTCCTATCTGAAGCAGGGATGCCGGACAGGCTGTCTTTGAACCGTGATGCGTCTCCTGCTTTTGATCATGTCTCAACAATAGCCCCTTCTTTTCCCTGTTCCATCCTTATTTCTTTGGGAGGATGAAGGATTACAGGCTTTGATGCCTCCTCCAAGCAGAGGAGAGAGATGAACTCTACCTCCGTTTTTTTATTATTTTTTTTTATTTTTAACAATAGAACTTTGACCAGCGAGCAGAGCTGGTAGCTTCAAATAACTCTCAGCTGCGCAGGGGCCCTAGAGCTCCAGGGAAAAAATGAATGGATTGCCTGTGTGCACTTTGACTAGTTTCTTCCAAAAAAGTAAACGTTTCCATCTTTTTGGTGGTCTAGAACAAGTTCAGGAAGGAATTGAATATATTTCTAAAATGGACACGTGCATGAGTAGTAGTTCTGAATTACTGTCTGGTAACTGGCGTGCTGCCTGTGGAAATGAGGGAAACGTGTAAGAGGGAAAACATGATGATTACAAATGAGCAGGCAGAGCTGAGACAAGTTTTCAAGAAGAATGTGGAGCTTTTCTCTGTATCATTACCATCCTGACGCTTCCCTGGGCGTTGGCTGTTCCTGGCTGACCCAGCTACGGGCTGGAGCACGGCCCCCTGGAGAAGCCAGGGGTCCCCAGCACCTGGCCTTGCTCCATCACTGCAGAGAACACTCCAGTAAGCACCGCTGGAGCCACTTCAGCTCTCGTGCTGAGCAAGGACATGCTGCGAGCTCCACGTTTTTGTTCCCAGTCTTTCTCATGCAACATTTAAACTATCAAACCTATTCCCTGTGCGAATCTTCAATTTCCCGTTTCAGGATGAAGGATGATTGTAAATGTGGTTTTGATTTTTTTTTTTCCCCCACCCTTTTACAGCTGTATTTGCCCCTTTACATCCCATGACTGTTTCCTCCCACTCCTATTTCCTCTGTTACAGTTTTCCATCCTGCTCTATTAAATTTTCCGGCTTCTACTAATAACTCATCTCCCCTCTTTATCTCCCTCTCACACTCCGGTGTTTCTGTACTCTTCAGCTCACTCATTCCACTCTTTCTTTGTCTCTGCAGTCTTTGGTGGCTGTTCTGCTCCTTTGATTTTTTTTTTTCTCCCTTTCTGCTGTGGGTCACCTTTCTCCAAACAACTGTCTGCAAAGCCTGCAAGCTGACACTTTTCCTGCTGCTTCCAGTAAGAGGTGGGAATAGGGCAACAGAAAGTGACTCTTTTTCACATTTACGAGTCTGTATTTTGTAGCTCTGTTTTGTCCTTGACAGCAAATTGCTGGAGGTTGCTGTCCCCAAGCAGAGAGATCACCTCAAATCATCTTACAGAAACATAAAGGTTGGAAAAGGCCTCCAAGGTCACCCAGTCCAACCATCAACCCACCCCCACCATGCCCACTAACCACATCCATCACTGCCACATCCACATGATTCTGGAACGCCACCAGTGACGGTGATTCCTTCACCTCCTGGGCAGTTCATGCCAGTGCTTGCCACTCTGTGAAGAAGTTTTTCCTAACATCCAACTTAATTCCTAACACCCAATATCTCATCTTTTCTGTGCTAATGCTGCACCCCACCATACTGAGCAGCTCATGGGGGCATGGGCAAATTTTGCAGAGGTGGCTGAGGAAATTCTGCCCAACTAAAAGTGTGGGTAATTTAGCTCCGTGGTTCCAGTCTGTAAAGCCCTAACTGAAAGGACATCAGCAGCTCAGCTCAGGGATGCCTCACCCACCTGTGATCTTGGTGCCACAAACAAAAGGTTTGTGCAGCCAGTTGAGTGCTGTTTCCCTGCGCATCCAAGCAAAATAATTGCATCATATCTCAGCCTAGCATGTAGGTGTTCATGGTACAGGCTGAGGCTGCAGCAGCTTTGTTTTTCTCTTATATGGTGAGGACCAAGACCTCTTTATAAGAGCAGATTGCTCTCAGAAGCCCAGAGATGGCTCTTGGAGAATATGTGTTCAGTTATCCTTCTGGTGTAAGTGACTAATCGCTGCACTAAACAGAGAGCACTCAGTGTGTGCACAGTGTAGTTGGAGAGCACAGGCACTGCTGTTTGCTCTGAGCTCTTTTTACTTGTATATGCTGTGTGCCTGCCCAGTATAGCTCACCCCAGGGCAGGCTTTGAGGGCAGTGCCCCCAACGACCCACAGAGAACTGGGGAAGGAAGCAGCTGTGCCCCTGCCCCAGGGAAGCATTCGCTACAGCTGGCAGGTGTTTGCTTACCCTGCTCTTACAGGGCTTACCAATAATAATAAATTACAGTCAATGTTCCCCACAATTTTCTTGTGGTACTGGGATGTCTGTTTATAAGGATAAAGTAAAGCAGCTCATCTCCTGACAAATGTGTATTTCAGTTGCGTATCTTTCCTTGCAACATGGCTTTGATAATGAACTCAGTATATCCACCCTTAGAACCACCAAGTTTATCCTAAATAATTCAAATGTTTAAGCATAAGTGCATAAAGCAGCAGCTAACTGGTAACCCTAGAAATCTATCTAATATCTTTTCACTGCACTAAAAACTGTCTGTGCTCTTCAGAAGGACTTGATGCGATCTGTTGCCAGAGATTTGTCACTTGGTAGATGGAGTGTGGGATGCAACATAGCAGCTCCTGCTGGTGCCTTTGTCACTGCTTCAAGGTGTGAGACCACTCATGCAGCAAGGGGAGGGAGTGGGATCAGAGCTCAGGATGGTCCTCAGGTGAAACAAAGCATCATGGAGATGGCCGCAGTGAGCAGATCAGTGCTCAAACAAGGCCACCAGGTTCATGCCCGCACCCAGAGACCAGGGCTCTGGTGTCCCCAGCCCACATGCAGTGATATCCAAAAGAGCATGGGATGTGCAGAAGTAACCCATCACAGACAGGCACGTGGGATTGCAGCAAGAGATGTTCTGTAATCGTAAAAGCAACCAATGGTATTGTAAAGACTGCAAAGCAGAGACTGGTGAGAATGTATAACTCCAACATTCAGCATGAATTGGCAAAGCGGGCATGTGAGTAATCACAGAGGGCCATTGTGCGCCTGAGTCCAAACTCTTGTTTGATGAAATTACTTCTCTGAATAAATCTCACTTAACCTACAGTAAATACCTCTGAATAAAATGTCCAGCCTTAATATACAACATTTTAAATGACAGAGAATTTATCCCAACCTTTGGCAAATAGTTCAAACAGATTATCAAGCTTTCTGTTTAGAACCGTCTTAGTGTTTCTAGCACAAATTAATCGGGGTGGAGTGTCTAATTGCTGGTAACTGAATCTGTTATGGCTCTGTCTGCCAAGCTGGCATCTCCTGTTACCAGATTCCTGCTTCTTAAAGGCAGCCCTTGCAGGGAGAGAGCCGTGATTCTGCAGTGGGACTAGTGCTAGAACTGGGGAGGCTGCCCCAAGCCTCTGCCTGCGCTGGCTTTGCTCTCAGTTTGACATGGTGGCTCTGGGCTGTGGAGGAGGTCTGGATGCTAGCTGAAGGGCTGCTACTGTCCTCATGGCCTGGGATGACCCAAATCTGCTCCTACAACTTGTTGGACAGGAGCTTGCTGGGACATAGGGAAGCTCAATAGGGTTGGTCTGGATTTTATTGCTGTGGTTTCCCAGGCCACTCTTAGGGACCAGCATTTTCTCTGTCAGAATGAAAGCATGCCTGACAGAGGGAGTTGTTTCAGAGCTAAACAATGTCTGTGTTTAAACATTTGTTTTTAATTAGGCATCTGCTCTATGGCCAATAATGAAGCCTGAAACCACTGGGCATCACCAGAGCCATCCTTTGTCAAAGCCACCATACTTGCTGCTCCTCACTCTCTGGCAGGAGGTGTTCACACAGACAGGCTCCGTCTGGTAACCCCTTTATTGCCTCCTTCAGCCATACTGCAGCTCTCCTCCCTTCTCCTGCTGACCCTTAAGCTATTTTCAGTAAACCTCTTTCTTTTCCCAGTGGGGGCATTCTGTAATTAAGGAGGCAGTGATAACATCTAGTGATTATGTACTGATGTCTTTTAAAAAGGGATCTCTGAACCTGTCCCCTATTCTCCCCTCCTTGCCTTAAGCAGAGCTTAGTGTGGAACCTGGAGCTATGCTGATGTGAGTACTGATTAGATAGCTCTTCTCAGTTCAACTTGTTTGTCCATACTGACCATTTCCTATGTGTTAAGGCCTCTTAGAAAGAGGATACTTTCCCACCCAGCCTTCTTCCATTTTTGAGCACGTGTCCTCACTCGCTGCATTGGGTGCCCCAGAAAGGAGAGACAACTCAATCAAGCACTATGCCTTTGCCGTGGTGCCTGCGGGGAGCTGTCACATAGATGGCCTCATCCCAGGTCTCCTTTATTGATGTTGTTACACAGTCCTGTGCTATGGCAACTGGAGAAGGAGGGAGGAAGGCCCCAAGATGTCTGCCTGGTGTGGGGGTGTTGATCCAGCATGAGTGAGTCACAGGGCTGTGCTTCACCTCGGCCACCTCCGGCAGCTCTGCCGTGAGTCACCACAGCCTGAGAAGCCTTGCAGCACTTCCTGCGCCACGGGGAGGAGGGCATTGGGTGACACCACCACCTGCCACGGGGATGGAGTCATGTAGAGCTCTGCTTTGGGAGCGGGAGCTCCCAGGAAAGGCTCTCTCACGTGCAGCTGGGCACATGTTTTGGTGTTATGGGACCTACAGGACAAAGACGCTTCCCACAGGGAGCAAGGAAGGGTAGCAAGGTGCATATGCATCACTCTGTCACAGCAAAACCTGCAAGACGAGGAGGGGGGATGCAGCAGAAGGTTCATGGAGGAGTTGGTTTTAAGAATTTCTTTTGGTGTCTCTTCTTCTCCTTCTTTGCTTTCGTGATTCTCCCAACAGTATTATCTCCCCTATCTGATCACGGATAGAAAGTCTTGTGGTGTCATCTTTGTACACTGTGTCCTGCTGCCAGTGGATCCCAGTTCCCACAGTGCTGGCTCAAGCCAGCGGACTGAACCCAACTGAAGGAGCCACTCAACTCTAGCTGCAATCAAGAGCTTTTGCCTCTTCCATCAAATCAACCTTTCCATGGGATCTGCCATTGTTTCAAAGAATTTATCCATTTCTGAGAAGGTGTCAAGAGGCCTTTTCCAAATTCAAATGTAAAAAATAGAAACCCTCTTTTCCTCCTTCAAAGAAAAAGTGCAGAACTCATGAAAATTGCTATTACGTATTTAAGACATGTTGCTTTTTATAATTAAAACAAATGCAGAGAAGTGGTAAAGTTTTTTAATATTGTCTTGAAATGGTATAGGCCATGATCAAAAATCATCTCATGTTGTGGTGGGAGAGGCTGATGGGGTGAATTTTGCTAAAGCTGGAGGTATGTGTGACAACAGAGTGGCTCCAAGCAGCACTTATGTCCCTGTCACGCAGAGATGGGCAGCTGGAGCTCAGGCTCTATAAGAAAGAGGAGGAAGCTTCACCCAAGGACCCCCGGGTTTGGGGATGCCTTCTCTTGGCTTGGCATATTTTCTTCCTTCCCTTCATCTTCCTGATCTGGTTTTAATGTTTGCTCATTCTGGGGCAGCCCCGTTTTTCAACTGAGAAGTATGATAGGCTGGTATGAAGGGGCAAAGTATCACTGTGCACATGAAGGGTGCTCTATCTGGAAGCTCTGGAGCAATCTTCAGGTCTGGTAGAAAACCTCACAGGAGCAGTCCCTTGCCTTTTCCAGAGGAGTCATTTTCTGGTTGGTGCTTGAATGCATCAGAACAGCAGGCAGATGCGGCATGGTCTGGGCACATTCTGCATGACCACTGTGTTCCTGCTGTGTCTCAGATTATAAAGATGTGACTGTAGCAATGTCATGAGGCAGCCAATGCTAGTACAGGTGGGGTGAGCTCTGGATGCTCTCCACAGGTACATCTGGAGCTGTTTGCAGAAGGTGACACAAAGCTTGCTCCAAGAGATGCCCTAAAAGCCTCCTGTGCACATGGGGCCATCCCAGAGGTGCAGGTGCTTTTCTGCTACACTGCCTGAGTGTGAATGTGTGAGAGCCGTGGGTTCCAATCTGTGAATCCTGGCTGTAATTGGTAGAGGTCTTTGGAGAGGTTCTCCAGGGAAGAGGCTGAAAAACAAGAGTGTTTGGAAATGCTGTGAGCGTGGAGGACACCTGCTGGTTTTTGCTCCAGAATATGCAGGGCAGCTCAGGTTCTTGTTTTCTGGAGGCCAGGAATGTGCTGGGTGTCTCGACTGTCCCCGGGGTACTTGACTCACGTGCCCCCAGATAGGCATTTGGCCCTGTGTGCCAAGCACTGCGGCATTTTGTTTTCATGAATGGAAAAGCTCAGCATGTCCCATTCTTTCTGCCTGTCTTTTGTCAGTTTACTCTTCATAAAAGGATTATGCTAATGCGTGCCTTGGCCTCATCCCAGAGGTGCCTCATATCAGCTGGGAGCACCCAGCAGCAGCAGCCAGGCCTTCCTGTCTCAGGATAGATATTTGGGGCTGTATAAGTTGCACACCCTAAAGTTAACTGTTTGGTTACAGGAAGCAATGCTGTTGATTTGGTATCCTAATGACCATGATTTCAGTGAAACAGCTGAGGTTGGAAGGACTCTTTGGGTCAACCAGGACCAACCCCAGCTCCAGCAGGGCCACCCAGATCAGCTCCCCAGGCCCATGTCAAAGTGGCTTTGGGATATCTCCAAGGAGGAGACTCCATAGCCTTTCCAGGCAGCACATATCATTTCATCTATTTTGGGCTGTAGGGCTGCTTAGAAATAGAACATTGATGCTTTATAGTGAGGAATTTGGCTCTCCTGTATGGCATTGGGAATTAATCTCCTTATTCATTTAATTTGTCAAAGAAAGAAAGGAAAATGGGTCCAAGTAGAACATAGTGGGGCAAGAGATTGATGAGATGAGCAGAGGCACAGGCATTGCAGTGCAGTGACCAAGTGTCAGGAACAGGTGTTCACTCTGCCTTGCAGGAAGAGTTTCTCCTGGAGCAGCCGAGCTGGGACATGCAGTGTGTAGGGTTGAGCCGTGTGTCATTACTCAGAGAAGCAAGACAAATGAGAAATCAATTGAACATCAAACCATGGCTGCTGATTATTTATGTTGAAAATAAATGATTCATCGAGTGCTTTAATTGATTCATATATGCGGCAGGGAGTTCCAGCCTTGATTTATGGACCTTTCCACCAGTCAGGCAGGAAAGACTTGCTCCCACTCACTTTATTTGTGCAACAAACATCCTTTTCTCTTGGCATGGGTTACGCCAACTCACTTGCAAGCTTTTTTCTCCCTGACTGTTTACTTTGCTTTGAAGCAACTGGTCACTTGGCTCGCTCAAGCAGTGCTACTGCTATCAGAACCAGGTAACTGATTTGGATTTTATATCAGAGGTGTCCAGAAGGCATCAGCATAGCCCTAAGCAAAATGCTGGGCTCTGCATCTCAGAGAGCTGCAGCCTGCAGTGCACTATGTCCACAGATCTACGTGACTGCTTGAATGAGACTGCACTTTCTCCCTGCTGCTCTCCCACCTAAGGAGGAGATGGTGGAGATCTGTCTTTGCCTTCTCACAACCGTCCCACAGCTTGCCAGAACAGCAGGGCAGCCAGAGGATGTTGGCTGTGGGTGAGGAGGTGGATGGTGGCTTGCCTAATATGTGGCTGGCACTGCAGTGGAGCAGGGAGAGAAGGGCTCCATCAGCACTGGCACTGGGGGAACGACACATGGAGGGATAAAGGCCTTGGGAAGTTGTCTCAGGGTTTGTCAGGAAGCTAAAGGCAGACTCTTATTAGCCACATGTGCCACCAGTTGTGCAAAGGGGAGAAGCCAGTCAGCCAGCCCCTTCACCATCCAAGCTGTGTGGCGGTGGTGTTTGCTATTGGGCTTGCTGTTTTCCCCTAGGTTTTTTTGCCCGTCCTGTAGGCTGGGGCAAAGAAACAGAGCAAGTTGTCTGAAGGGAGCAATAAAATATTGCAGTGTCCAGGCGGGCTGTGAAGATGGTGAAGGGTCTGGAGGGCAAGAAGTATGAGAAGAGTCTGAGGACTTGGTTTGCTCAGCCCATAGAAGAGGAGCTGAGGGGAGGCTTCATGGCAGCAGCAGCTCTTCGCAGGGAGTGGAGGGGCAGCACTGAGCTCTGCTCTCTATGACAGACAGGGCCAGAGGGAATGGCATGGAGCTGTGTCAGGGGAGGGGCAGATTGGGTGTTAGGAAAAGATTCCTCAACACAGGGTGGTGGGCATGGTCCCAAGCTGCCGGAGCTCAAGGAGCATTTGGACAATGCTCTCAGACAGGGTTTCAATTTTGGATGGACTTACAGATCTTCGTGGGTCCCTTCCAACTCAGAATATTCCGTGATTCCATGATGCTCCAGTCAAATGGCACCAAGCTCCTCCATCTGCCACAAACCACAGGAGATACTGCAACTGATAGATAGGTTGAAACATGAGAAACAAAATCAGCGCCACAGCTGCAATCTCTTGCAATGGTTTGCCTTCAAGTTGTAACCCAGTAACACAGGGGTTGATTAAGGATGGAGTCTGAGCGGCCTTTGGCTTGGTACAGCCCACAGCTGCTGCACTGCTATAGGATAAACTGGACTGGAGGATCTGCCTAGCTAAGAAATAATACTTTTCACCAGGCTGTTTCCCAGATGGATCTTCTTCTTTTTTTCACCTACTTCTTTATGCTAATGTCCGGGCTAGTGCAGTGGGAACAGATGGGCTTCTATTTTTCTGTGTCAGTTCTGCTGAATTCCACATCATAGCTACTGAGGTACACTAGCCTGGTGGAAAGCATGCCCAGCCTCTGTAAACACAGGGTGTCTTCATGGTTTGATCAACTTGCAATTTTGCCTCAGTTTGTTTGGCGGTGAGACAGTGAACAGTGCTGCCATGTATGTTTGTCTTTCTTGGTTGACATATTTGTAAATTGTGTCAGAAAGAGTCTGTGCCTTGTGTCAGTCTGCTTGACACTTGTTTAGGAGGGAGTCCCCACCAATGAGAAAAATAAACTTGGAAACCTCCCTGGGTCTGCACCAGAGCTGTCTCAAGGCCCCATGAGCCTAAGCTTCCTGCAGTCCAGCAGTATAGCATAAGCAAGTTATCTGAATTGCTTTTTCCCTACCTGGGAATTTGCAACTTTTCCTCGGTTTTGCAACAAAGGGTTTCCAAAGCCTGCCAGAGATGGGCCTGGCCAGAGGAGCAGTGTGGGGATGCACTAGTGGAAATGGTCTGTGCACACGCTGTTTCTTCAATGACAAGACATGCATTGAAGCTAGGTCTGGTCATTCCTTCCCTTGGTGTGCAGCTTGCCTGGCTCTGCAGCATTTAGCTGGAGCATGGACTGGGTAAGGCCAGAGGAAGTGGGTCTAGAGGTTGAGAGCTTTGACTGAAGTTCTGAATAAGCTGTCTAAGAAAACAGATGAACTGTGAAAAGTAAGAAGAAAAGAGATATGCTGATGGTTCTGGGCAGTTACACATGTGGTTGTTACAGATAAGGACCAGATCTCACAGGAAAGAATGCTGGGTGTGCTTCTTCTGTTCTTTACTGGTTCAAAGTCAGCAACGTAAACCTGGAGAGGGTTCCTTGTTCCCCATATGAAGGACAGAGGTGAGTTGAGCATTGCTCTGTAAGTGTTGCTTCAGCGCTGGTTCTGCAAAGAGGCTGAAGGAACTCATTATTCATGATTTTATCTTACTACCTGAAATACATAAATAGCCTAAAGGTTCCTCTGATGGACTTTTTCCAGCTCTTTGATGTGCCAAAGATAATTTCTAACATACTCCCTCAACCTGTCCCCCCTCCCTAGTTCGGGTTTAATGTTTCTACTTGTTATGTTTACCTGTCTGTACGAGGCTGCAAGCTCCGCAAGGCAGGGGCCTTGCCATCTTTCATGTTGAAGGAGTTGTAACATCAACAACTATAAAACAGGATACAAATTATCAAAGCAACAAAAAATGAGGCAGCTCAGCTCTTGGGCATCTTCTGCACTGAGAAGCTTGCACTGAGCCTCATCGTGCTCTGGATTTTGAGTCTGTGGGACTGCGGAAGAGAGAGTGGATCCCCAGACCTGTCCCTGGACTGCAGTAGACTATATACAAGAGATGTGTAAAGCTGAGTCATGTGCGCTGCCCGCTCCAAGCCCTTGCAGATGGGACATGTCCCCAAGTATCCCTCTGATCCAGCAGCACGCATGGGAGCCTGCAGTACAGTGGCAGCCAGGTCCTGCTCACCTTCCCATTCTGAGAGCCTCTTGCAGCCTAGGATGTGTCACTGTTGCTGCGATAACCTCCTGTTGTGCTGGGGGTGGTGCCTCTGTAGTGGCAGCCGGCAAGACTGATCCTGTGCATCCATGCCTCCTTTGGGATCCCAGCCTCTGTCTCTCTTGCCCAGGGCTGCGGAAGGCCCTCACAACCTGTTCACATACAGAGCAACACCCTTGGGTGCTCACACTCATGCTGGCCTTTTGCTAGGATCCAGAAGTGCTCTTATCTCTGGCTCCTTTGCCCATCTGCCTCCACAGACTCTTCTACACTTCTTTCAAACAAAGCTATTATTCTGTTGACCCAGGCCTGCTGTGATGAATTGGATGCTGTTCACTGCAGCTCAAAATACTCTTTGCTGCTCTTAATGCTTTCCATTCATTTTCTATGGCGATCAGATTCATGGCAGCAGCTAGGCAGCTTTCATTGATACTCACGCAGCAGCTATACCCTCAGCAAAGGCTTTTTTGTACATCAGGCTCCAAACCTTTCAAGCAGGCTATGGTGAAAAGCCATAATGTCCCTTTTCTGCCATGCCCCAAGCCACCTGCAGCCTGTGAAAGAGCACATTGTTTCTGCAATTAACGAAACAACACGGGCAGTGTCTCTGCTGCTTGTGGGAGAGGGCTCTGGGTAATCCCTCCTTGCTCTGCCCCCAGCCTTCATCCCACCCCCCACGCTGTCTGAGGCCCAATTTCAGCCCCACTACTGTTTCATTCCAAGTGAGGATGAGTTTTGCCGGATAGGATTTTGGTCCAGCTAAATGAACGTCCTGATACTGTGTTACCCAGTGAGCTGGCTGTGCTGGGTGCCACAGGCAGCTCCTAGGTGTGAGAGTTTTCAATGAACAGCCACAATTCTCTTCTTGCTCTCTCTGGAAAACTGTGTGCCTTTAAGTGACCAGAGTGGAGAAGGAGGTGCTGGGTTGTTGTGTTTTTCTTTCTTTTTCCTTTTCTTTTTTCTCTTCCCCAAAAAAGCACTGTGTAAGGGGAAGATGCTGCACTGCCTTTTGCTCAGATAAAAGGAGCCTGAAAGCTTAGCATTGCTCAGAGACAGGAAAACTGCTTTGTCTGGTGAATATTCTAAAGACATGAAATAACAAGACATGATCAAAATCCTCTGCTCAACAGAAGAGCTGCCTAACTCTTGCAGAGCCAACAGTTCCTTTGTTTCACTCAGCTTTTGTAGAACAATGTGAGAGAAGGAGCAGCAGAGATTTGTGACTGCTTTCTGCTAATGAAACAGGAGGTTTGGGCTGCAGTTTGTTCTGGCAGCCTCAGGAAAAGTCCCTGCCCCAGCAGGGAAGTTGGGGTTTACCATGGGCAGGTCCTTGCTGGCACTAACCTGGTTCACCTGCTGGAGAAAGGAGCTGTCAGCGGCAGCTTGGCGCTGTCGGGAGCCACCCAGCTGCAGCACGGGCACGTTGGCGTGGTGCAGCGCCAGCCCTGCGCTTACGCCGCTTCTTTTCCATACATGGAGCAGCATCATGCAGGGAGCAGTAGTGCTGCCTAAGGGAAACCAACTGTGCTGAACCAAGGGTGGATAACACGCTGAGCTAGCAAAAGGCTAGAGGTAGCACGGCTCAGCCAGGACTGCAGCTGCAGATCCCACTGTTTGGTAGGGCCATCCCTCAGACATGGCTTGCAGCGAAGCCAGGCACGGGCACTGAGCCGCCTGTTTGCCTTGTGGGAGAAGTCCCAGGCTGCAGTAGCTTTGCATATTTGATCCTGTCTGAGGTCATTTCTTCTCCTATCTGCAATATTTCTATTGCGAATGCCCTCAAGCATTTAATTGATGTAACACCTCTAATTGCCCAATGAACATATTGCCTCCATTGTCCCTGTGATCCCAGCCACAAACGCTGGGCAGGAACCTATCATTTGCTGGCTTACAGATGGAGATGCTGGTAAACAACAGCATTCTGTGGGTGTCACTGGGAGGTGATCAGGTGATCTCATCTGGAGGCAGCACGGGGCTGCCCGTGTGGGAAGCAGGCCAGCATGCCTCCTGGGGTAGCCATGGCCAGTTTCATTGCTCAGCAACATTTTTACATTATTTTTACAGGGTGCCCAATGGCTGGGCTTGTCACTGAACAGACATGGGATGGTGGCTGCACTGCACTCCTGGTGATCCCACTGTTTGTTGGGGGA
Source organism: Phasianus colchicus (assembly GCF_987193195.1). Taxonomy (NCBI): domain Eukaryota; kingdom Metazoa; phylum Chordata; class Aves; order Galliformes; family Phasianidae; genus Phasianus; species Phasianus colchicus. The sequence goes on along the minus strand of NC_143439.1, from coordinate 6,888,459 downwards.
AATGCAGGGAGGCAGGAATGTCTGTAGGTGCATGACGCTGCCTCTACGATAGGTGAACCCATCCATCAATGTCAACCTCGAAAAGAGAGGGCTGGGGGCTATGGCAGAAGCCTAAGGCATGATGAATAGCAGGAAGAAGGGGAGCTGTTGCTCATGAGATGTAAGGGATGTTAAATGAAGTCACAGACCAGATATTTTTAGGGCATTGAGGAGGAAGTCTTTTTCACATGGACGTAATTAATTGGCAGAACTCATTGCCACGGGATGCTTCAGGTGCCGAAACTATACATTGGTTCAAAAGCAATTAGGCAAATTAATGGGACTGCAACCAGCAGAGGCCTAGTGCGGCTGATACTGCAGATGCTGCCTGTGGTTTAGGAAGCTGCTCTCCCCCCATGACCAAAGCTGCAGCCCAGACACAGTGTGTCTTCTCCTCCCAGGGTTCTCCATGCAGAATTTGTAATACCCCAACCATAGGTAGTTTTCCCCAGTGTAGAAAGAAATCTCCAGATCCCCAACAATGCCATGTACTTTGCAAGGAGTTGGGGCAGGGGCCTCAGCACACATGCCTCTACTTTGCTCTCTATTCTGCTGGATGAGCCATCCCCAAGGCACTTCCCCTGTGATTTGCACAGCTCTAGCTAACTGTGGGATGTACAGGTGCAGGTGCAGTGCCCAGAAATTGCAAGGAAATAGCCCCCATGTATATGCAGGAGAAAAGAGAGAGGGGGCAGTCTACAGGCTGATTAAAGCTCAGTGCATTTACATTTTAAATGCTCCAGTGCTCTGTCAGTTTAGATAGCTTAATCTTTGAGAATTAGATAGCTTAATCAGACAGAAATAGAAACGGCACAAAGAAGGTTCTGTAAAACCCCAGGGCTCTGGGTAGAGCCTCTCCAAGTTTGACTTCATTTTTGTTTAATGCAGCAGTCTGCTAGGCGCTTTTTAGACAAAGTGCCAGAAAGAGATTTCATGTGAGGTGATATGTAAAGCACGAACTGTGATTTGTTTATTATATTAAAGAACATAGGCAGAGCTTTAGGATAAAAGAGTGTAAAATAAAACGACACGGGAAGCCAAACGGCAGCACTTTTTGCCTGGCAGAGTGGTAGGATGTGGACTGCACCAGGTTGCCTTCTCTGCACCGCCTGGGGTTGAAGGGATGCTCACGTCGACTTGGGCTTGTAAGGACACTGGCTGCTGCATAAGGAAACAGTCAATGGATGAGATTTACAAAGAAAAAACAGACAAGGATATAAACGACATTCAGCTTTGCTTGTTGAGGTTCACCAACCCTCATATTTTCTTCCCAAGCAGATGTTTTGTTTTGTTTTGTTTTCCTGGCTGAGTATATTTTCAGAGCTACTGCAAGGCTGTTTATTGTAAAGCAAAAAATCACCTTTGGAAACCAGTTGTGGAAAATAACACAGGTGACAGCAGTGCATACCTGCGACACAGCATTCCTGGGCCTCCGTGGAAATTCAACAGCCTTGCTATATAATCAAGTCTCCTACTCCCAGTTAGCCTATCTTGATCACTTGGAAAATCTGTATTCACCCATGAAAAATGCACTCACCCCAAGGTGTGCGGGTGTGGGATTATTTACCCATGGTTGGTAAGGGCAGTGAGTGCCTGGCAAAGCCAATCTGTGCGAGGTGGGCAGTGTAGCTTTTGTTTAAACTCTCCATCCAATTAGCATTCCTACATTGCATTCTTCCTCCATGTATTCTTTGTCCCTCTCTTTTTTTTTTCTTCCCTGTAATGGCGCTTGAGGAACACTGTAGAAGCACTCATTTTTGAGCAGCCTGACCCCCCTGTTGTTTCCTTGTTTTTCTCTGCAAATCCCCAGAGCTCCTCAGGTACAGCAGTGCATCATCAGCCCCCAGCTCTGTGCATGAAGCTGATGTTGCGTTTTATGGTTAAAACAAAGTGTAAAACCTCTGTAGTTACAGTCCCCAGTAAGCTTGCTCAAGGTAGCAAGGAGGGAGAGGGTAATCTATTCAGGTCATTAAGATGTGGGCAAAATTCAGCCTGTCCTAATTAACCCCGTTTGAAATTTGGCACATATATAATTCGTTTTACACACCAGTCCTGACTGAAACTGGTATTACAGTTCTGCCTCTAAGCATCTGCTTTTGCATTTGGTATTTGGAGGCAGTTTACATAAAAGGGCGGCTTTAATCTGTGCTCCCACCCCAGCTGTCTCAAAGCGGTATGGGGCTGTGTTTCCCCTGCCCGCTTGCTGTCAGGGACAGGCTCAGTGGAGGCACCAGGACTACCAGCATCATGGCGCATGCTCTGAAATGGGCACTGATCCTTTAAAAGCCTCAGGGGCCCCTGTGCCAGCCTGGGCGTGACACAGGTAGCTGCCTCAACGAGCTGCCAGAGAACCAGCTCTGTCTGTGCAAGGGTTTGTTTGGTTTTCTTACGAGTGATGTGGAATGACTGAGTTGTTCCCAGAACATGCTGCCTAAGCTGACCTTATCCCTTCAGCCACGAGCGCACCTGCGGCTTGCTGTTTGTTCCCTAGCTCCTTATGAATGCTGGTGGGAACAATTTGTGGCAGGGCACGTGGCTTCTGGCAGCAGTATATCTTGCTGCAGCACCTACCACCCCCTGCCTCTCATCTTGTTTTGGGGTCTCTGGACATGGTAAGGGCAGGCACCCCAGGAGATTCCCATCCAGGAAAGAGAATTAGCACCTGCTGGGCACATCTGCACTGAGAGGCTCCAGCCTGTGGCCTGGAGCTGAAGCACACGGCAGAAGAATACAAACAAATGAGAGGAAGGCTGGTGGTAACAGAGCACATTTCCCAATACTTCAAGCAAATGCATTGATCTCAGCTCAAAGCTGAAGTTTTGACTGTAAACAATGAATGATAGAGGCCAGGCTTTTAAACAGCCTCTCTGATGTCCTGGGAGGACAGAAGGCTGCTTTGTAAGTGCAGGAGCCAGTCCTGGTAGTGACAAGGCAGAGAGGAAGGGAAAAACACGGCTCGGTTGTGTTCGGTGCTGAAATGATGGTGAACTGTATCAAGAGGCCGGTGTGCAAGGGCCGTGGGAGGCAGACGAGTCCCAGCAGGTCTGCGGCACTGCCTGGGGCGTGGGCAGCAGTGCAAGGTGAGCCCAGGGCTGAGAGCCTCCCTGTGCTTGGGAGAACAGCCCTGAGGGCTTTCATTATGCCAAGCTATTTCTGTTCATCATAGTGGCAAGACCCTGGAAACTAACCACTCTGTGTCTCCTCATAATTGTTCACCAGAGAAGGGCACAGAGGGCCCAGCTCTTCTTAAGTGATGACCCTCGAGCTTCAAGTGAGTCCAGCTGTGCTCCTTCATGCTCCTTGAAAGTCCCAAGATGGTCACCTCACCCCCCAGTGCCTGCAGGTAGCAAGGCTCACCAATACTTCTGCTTGCTAATGCGGCTACCAAACGTCATCTGTCCCGGGGAACTAAGCAGTGTGACAATAATGACTCACTGGAGACACACCTTGACCATCAACACTTTTGTGAGCCTACCACACCCTTTCCTGCAGGCTTTGACTTGCTTGGACTGAAAAGCATCTTGGAGTTTTTCGTTTGACAGAAAGTGGCCCTCTGACAGTTTACATATGAGGGACAAAACTGTGCCTGTACCACTGGCTTCGCATGATGTACCATTAATGCATGCTAATGGTGCTTTGCCTGAAGGCATTTGCACTTAGAGAACTGGGATGCAGAAATCATTCATTCTGTAATAACTGAAAACGGAGGTTGTAACAATATGAGGCACACGTGGAATTGTATAGTATCTCTGGAGGTACATCTCTTTGACAAGGTAAATAAAAAAACAGGTTGCTTTTTGGGTAGTACTTTTAGGCTTGGACGAAAAAAAAAAATTATCTGCAGATCTATCTAATGATTTAATAGATGTCTTTTTTTTTTTTTTTCCCTCACATGAACACATAATTTGTGTAAGTGCATTACAAAGTTTAAGATCTGACTGTTTTCACGCTAGTTTCTCTGAAGTTTATATTCAGTCTGTGTGTACAGCTCTCACTGTAATGCAGATTCAGTTAATCCCTATTCCCATTTCAGCAACTAACTTAAATAGTGTTAAAAGTTACAAGCTGTGGCTGTATTCATTCTCCTCCCTGCTAACCACAGTCCATAATATTTACTAGTTGATGTCATTCAATTTTAGCCTGACAATCTGCATCCTAACGATTTTTTTGGTGTTGCAATTAATTGATTTGCTAATGCCTTTCTTTTACCTTTCCCCCCCCTTCATTTCCACATTTCTTTGTCTCACCACTTAAAGTGTCTTTAAGAAGTTATAAACAGATTTTCTCCCACCATATTTGTTTAGATATGGACATGGTTATATGTAAACTAGTTTACAAAATAAACTGAATGGTTTGAACAACCTTTATGGTGGGATAATCCTCTTTGTTGTGGGCAGCTGAGTACACCAAGCTCTGCTTGGTGATGGAGACAAATCACTGCAAGAGGTCTGGGTGAACAAGAGCTGGCACTGTTTCCTCTTGCAGTGGGGAGTCCCAGGGCTGTGCTTTTCCATAGCTTTGGTTTTCAGCCTCTTGTCACCACACCCACATAAGAGTACAGTGACAGCCATTTTGCTACCACAGGTGCCCACAATTAAATAATTTCCCTGAACTTTCTACTGTATGGCCTGCAGGACTGGGTTCTTGCTTTACTCCCTGTATTTCTCTCCATTGTTGTATCCCTCACCGAGGAAGATAACACAGCTGTGTGTCCAGTGTGCTGTCACTGGACCATCTGGAAGCCAGGACTGTCCTCTCTGGGCAACCACAAAGGCTGGAGGGGCAGCCATGGGAAGCAAGTAGCTCCTTTCTTGCTCATCTGCCAGCTCCTAGGAGGCTGTAAATGAGCAGCACAGTGTTTTCTGAAGGCTCAAAAGCTGCCAGGTTTCCTGTTGCCTACATAACCAGAAGTAGCTATTGCAGATGAGGCCCTTCCAGCCTAAAACAAGCATGGCGTGTAGAAGTCCCTCCTTTCATTTCCCAAACACATTTCTGGCTGCCAAATCTACCCAGGCTGACATCATCTTTTGCTAAGGCTGAATCAGTGTGGTTGGGGAGTAGGGTTTTGCAATCTCTTAATGACAATTCGCCACAGCTTGTCCCTGTATCAACTGGCCGGGGAAACAACATTAGTGCCCGGTAAGCAAGAAACGTGTTTAAACCTGCGGTTTAGGCAATGCAGCTGATGCTGCAGCTGTGCACATGACCAGAGAGTAATTATAATGCCACCTAGTGGCATCGTCTTTGGAAAGACAGCCCTGGTCGTGGGTGAGTGCTGGTGGGAGTCCATCAGGCTTATTTAATTACTGTTTTCTCCTTTTGGGTGTATGGATGTGTAAGTTGGCATACTGGTGCAGATTGCTATGTATTACAAGTACACAAAATGGTGCTGAAGTATTGAAGTAAGGCAGAATTTAGGGACAAAGCTCCTCTGTGCAGCCCCCCTTTTCTCTTATAGCCGCTGTGCCTTCTTTCAGGGGCTGTTTTGCTCAGGTGCTGCATCGCAGACCTGGGCCAGTGCTAGGTGTCCTACATGAGGCAGATCCATAAGCCTAGCATAGGCTGCTTGGTGCTCCTAAAACTCTTTAAATGGTAGTGAGACATGGTGAACTTGAGCAACCATGACCCTAAGTAGCAGTTTAGGTTTGCAGTCGCTCTGGGGAGTGCTTGGGTTGGCTTTCAGCCTCAGACCTGTGAAAGGGCCCAGCCAAGAAGCCTGGAAGTAGTCACAAAACGCTCTTTATTCCTGGCTGGGAATTTGTTTGTCTTCAGTGAGCCTTGGAGTCAGTTTATCTCCAGGATCCAGAATGGATAAGATTCATGTCAATCTGTTGGCAGACTGTAACTCTTCTGTGAATTTTTGTATTTCTCATGGCAATTTATGTAGGAGAACCAGAAAGCAAGTGACTCAAAGCACTGCAGGAGAGAAAATGCCAAAATCGGCAGGATTGTGAAAAGCCTATTTGCAATTTTTCCCCAGGGATGTTCATTTTTAATATAGAGAGGTGCGAAAAGTGAGGATGTTTGCTTATAGTGAAGTGAGCTTTATTAATGACATCCTCAAGTAAGAATTTCTTGGACATACTTCTCAATCTGAAGATCAGCACGTATAGCAGCGATATGCATTCTGTGCCTTGCTGAGAAGAGGCATAATTTGAGTGGCTTCTTGAGTCCCCAAGATCAACAAATCCATAGGAAAGTACTGCTCAGCTTTCACATGCAGCAGTACCTTTCAACTTCAAAGTGCTTTGCACACATTAACTCATCTGAGATGCGTTCTGTCATGAAACTGTTACGCTTTTGTTTTTTTGTACCATGCTGTTATTATACATATTAACCCAGTGCCTACAGGCCCAACTGAGATCAGGGCTCTGTTGCACACAGACAGAATTAAAAAGCCAGCTTCTATCCAGATGAGTTCACAATCTACAAAAGAAGCAATGGGTGGGAAAGGAAAGAGAGGCACGGGGAAGTATGCCTTATGTCACTCAGCTGAAGCTTGTGGAGCACAGGTTTTCTGAGTTTGAGGCAGGCGTGCAATCCTTTGGCTTCACTGCCTCTTGTTAATGTCTAAGTTGGTAAGAAAGCCTGCCAGCCATTTTGTCTCCAGTTCAAAACAGGCTTAACAGACAAAATTATCTGTATTTTTCTTTCACTAATATTTTGCTTGGGTTGTTTTCTTCTGGTTCCTTAATCCAAACTAAAGATTATTCTCAATGAAATCACATCACGTGTGAAAAAACAACCACGGTCATAGTGACCATAATCTGTGATTTCATCTGCACAACTCACACACCTAATTTATGGGCTTGTGTATACATACACGTACGCTGAAGTGGAGATGATGTCAAGTCTGACATTTCTCTGTTGTAGCTTACCATAGCACTTACACTGCAGTAACTTGAGAACTTGGACACAGAGCAAATGGGTAGTTTTGTTAAATGTGGAATGCTGCTAGAAAAAAACTTTCCAAGAAGCTTTGATGGTTATTTTGTTCAGTGGTTGGCTGATGCAAAAGAAGAGAAGAAGTGTTATTTTCACTAGCACTACTTATTATAAATAATATGCCTATGCTAGTGAAAAGCAGTGCCACATATCCACAGTGGATTCAGAAATGGTTAAGTTAAGTGCTGGATGGCTGTGCAACTTAAGTAATCTTTGGAAAAACAAAAACAAAAAAAAGGAAAAAGAGACCAATGGAAGCTGCAAATTTAAGTGAATTAGTTGCAAACAATGTGTTGCAAATAATTTCTCAATAGACAATGGGTACTAGAACATCTATCTGAACATCTAGTTTTCAGCTCCATGACAGGTTTGGAACCTTGCTACCAGGACCCTGAGAGCAGCAGGGTTACCATTAGCTTCTTACATTTTTATTCTATGGAAAATCATCTGCTGGGATCAGGTAGGGTCCTGTAGGACATTCCTGGGTGATGCAATGCCAACTTCTGTTTCTGTAGGAGATCTCTGGAGGATGGTTTTGAGGCAATGCGGAAAGGCTGGCATTTCCTGTACTGAAGTAGACACCTTCCCCTTAGAATAATTCCTAGTGTGTTTCATAGAGTAACGTCTTGATTTCAATTCCACAGCTAGTTGATTTTATCCTCCCCTCTTCAGCCTTGTGCAGGAAGAGTATAAGCCTTTTTTGGGACAGGAATTTGTTCTGTTTTTACGTGCTTAACATAAAAATGCACCCATGTCAAGGGGCTCTAGACATTGTCCTACTGAACAAGCTGAATAAATTGTATCGTCATCTCTTTTAACAATGTGGGAGAAATAATGCTAACAGATCTTTTTCTCCTTCTGCTGTTTTTTAGAAGTTTGCTTTGGATGTTCATGACAAATTCAGACATGTGCCACAGAACATGCCCATGCAATCTGTCCCAATGAAAATACCCATTCCCACGGAAATGGTTGATACCATTTCTCAAAAGTCGTATTCTAGTTTGATACTTCATTCCTTCTGTGGTCTACAGGTCCTTCTGACCAGATTGGCACTGGCTTGTCCATAGCAATCAGGAACAGACAAACAGCAAATCCGCAAGTTCTCTAAATTCTGGAGAAGCAAATAAATCCTTGTAAAGGTACTGCTTCATTTGCACTGTATGTAATTTATCATCTTTCAACGTCTTGTCTGTGCTTTTTAATTACTGCAACCCTTCCATCATTTTTTTTTTAATTTAAAAAAAGCCAATTATATGACAATCTTGATTGCCTAATAGTTGTAGTAAAATGTGCACATGCGAGTCAGGATGATTGTTCTTTCTTGTTTGTTTTTGTTCTATTCACCTTTCAGATTTCTAAGTTATATAACTGTTCCCTTTGGCTTGTGATCAAGGTTTGAGATTAACTATGGCTCTGCAGTTGTGCGCTCTGAGGAGCTGACATATGGCTAATCTACTTGACAGGCTCTGGCTCCTCATTCTTTAAAAGCGTGGGGATGGAGGATTTTGGTGTTAAAACGGGACTGTCAGCCATGTATTAAGCAAAATCAATGTCCTGATCTCCATCTCTAATACAGAGTCCAGAAGAATGCTCAGCACTGGAATACAGTGCTACCCTTCTCCATGTGGATGGGCTTGCAGAAGTGTAGGAATCTCAGCTCTCCCTGACTGTTGTGGGGATTAGGCATTATACAGGCTTGAAAATTCTGAAAATCAGACTCAAACCCACCTGTGTTTTCCTCAAAGTAAACATATAAAAAATGACCTTTGGGGCACTTCTCCTATGTATGTTGGATGTATGCTATTTTGTGTCCTATCTCCAGAGAAAACCTTACAGCGAGGTTTCCATGTGACAATTTACTGCTTGTTAGTACCTGTTTGTACTGTCAGAGTATCTGGCACTTCTGGTAGCCTGTGACACCAAAGTGGCAAGCACTGAACAAGCAGATGACAAGATGGTCCATATGCTTTAAAGAGTGCAAAATTGAGACAATATTCATCTTAAATTTTAAACACTTATCTGAAGTGTTATCTTAAGACAACACTTAATGTAACTTGGTTGTGCCCACAAGGTATTTGCAGGAATGTGGGCCTAGGTCCATACACACCGCCCACTAGAAAAGTTTTGTGTGGGTACAAACTATGTTTGCCCATTGACAGCCATTTCCAAGGGAAAGAGTGGATAAACAGCTCCTTTGCTAGCAGTCTCTGGCAATGATCACCGATGCAGTTAAGTAATAGAAAAATAGCTTGTTAAAAAGTGTACCACAGGTGATGGAGAAGGGCATGCATTAATGTTCCTCTCCATAGAGGGAAGAGGCTTACAAAGTTCAAAAGACAAAAACTTAACAGCAATGCTAAGAAAAATGCTACTTTCAGCATGTGGAAAGGGAATTATAAAAAGAAAAAGTCTTAGAGAAGGTCAGAGGAAACCAAGAATACAATTAGGCTGCCAGATCACTTTGCAGGTAACCAAAAAGACCATTCCTGTCATCATCAAAATTACAGGCTATGGAAACCAGAACAACTGGGAAACTCTGTATTGCTGTCTTCCCTGTGGATAATGATCTGTTCATCGCTATCAAAACAAGACCTAAACAAAGCTGTGCCAGGGAGAGCGTGTGACTTAGGAGGACGGGAGTGTACAGCAGCGGGAAGAGCCATGGAGATGAAGGAAGGGTTTGAACTGCTGGTGTCGCAGGTGGGAAAGCAGCACAAGGACTGAGGAAGAAATGATGGAAGGTGTGTGCTTCTTGGGTGAAAGGCAGAGAACCAGAGTCAGCCCAGACTCAGTTTGAAGTATGCACTTTAGGCACAATTAGATTTTTTGGCTTAGCTCCTATATATGTTGAGATTCAAGATAAGGGATTTGAATAGTATATCAAAAAAACGTGTTAAACTATTACAAGCAGCGCCTCTGTGATATTTAAAAAAAAAAAAAAAAAAAAAAAAAAGCTTTCAATTAGCTGCTTATATCAGTTAAGAGGTTGGAGGAGGCGGTAAGTCCAAAGGCATCTGAGGAGATCATTGTGTCTCTTTGTTGCGCCCACCCTGGTGTGGTCCTACCACTAAGCTTTGGCAAGAACTCTTGGAATAAAATCACATTTTTTTAAATCATGTAGCAAATTTGCACGCCTAGATCTCACAGCTGGGGGCACACATTATTATTATTATTATTATTGGTCAAAGTTGTGTTGGGAGCTAGATCTAAAAACATTGGTGCTAGCTATATTTTCTCTCTGTTTGACAGAAGGGGAGCACCTGTGGGAATTCGGTTTAGCAGCTGGGTGGTAGATGGCATTAGCTGAGCTCATCAAAAAGCTCCTGTGTGCTGCTGCTGCTGTTTGTTTAAGGGAGGGACAGGCTTCGCCCTGGGGTTGTACGCGGCGCTTCTGCTGGGCTGTAACCCCCTGGGGCTAACTGGACTCCCTCGGCGGCAGTGGCCTGAGGTGCCCGCTGGGTGGCGCCAAAGCTCTCCATCGGTGCCCGCGGAGGCAGCTGCCGTTTTCCCTCTGCGTGGCTGCGGCCTGGCGCCTTGCTGTGGGATGCTGGTTGTCTCTCCGCTGTGCCGCTGCGTGATGAACACCGAGCTGACAGCTGCGCCCGAGAGCGGCAGTCTAACCCTGCATCTGTTTCACGCACGGAGAAAATGGAAGGGAGTGAAGGAGGGGAGTGTATTTCTGAAAAGAGCTGAGAGAGCCTATTGTTTACTCTGTGTAAAGATGAACTTTTTGTTTTGCAGGGGAAAAGAAAAACAACAACAACAACAACAACAAAGCAGTTTGTGGATGAAGAATGTGCAGGGTGTGTTCCTGTAGTTTTTCTCAGCCACTCGGGCAGAGGTCTCTGAAGTCAGCAGCTGGCTTGTCACCGCAGCTGGAGCTGTTGATTTTGGCAGTTTTAGTTTTGTTTTTCTTGTTAATCCAGACTAACACTTCTGTTCTTCATGATGACAAATCTTCCCCCAAGTACTTCGCTACTCAGGGTAATCACTTTGCAGATTATAATTTTGTCTGAATTTTCTTGGCTTGAACAACTGTGTGTTTCTCTGCTTTATTACAGAGCTTAAAAAAAAAAAAAAAAAAAAAAATCACTATTTTCTCCTTGCAAAGGGCTTATGTGATGTTATCACATCATCTCTTTGTCTTTCTTCCAGTAGCCTGAACAGCTGAAGTTTCACAGTCCTCTTCTGCCAGGCATTTTCTCGTACTCTTCTTCACAACTGTTTCTGCTTCTTCCCCTGTTCTTGATCAAATGTTTGAGAAATGAGCTCCTCTTCCATTGCTGTTCCCCTTTGCTGTTCTGCAGCACAGTAGAATTACAGAGTTTTATTCACTCGTGTTGCTTTCAACGGAAATGTCTGTAAATCTGTTAATTTTGCCTAATCCCAAAATCTTTACATAGCTTTTATGGGCTATACACCCAGAATGAAACCCTGCAGAACTCTTCTAGAAACTTTCCCACTTGATCATGTTTCTCCACTACATTTGTAAGCTCTGTCAGTTAGTGAGTTTTTAATCCATTTGTTGTACTTTAAGTCATGTGTTTTAAATAGAGCATCATGCAACATTATGTCAAGTACTCTGCTAAATGTGTTATGTTTTCACAGTTCACCATTAGCAGTCCATATAATAGTCTCAGGGAATGCAATCAGGTTTATGAGTCAGGTCAGTTTTCCATCTAATTGGGGTAGATACCCTGCTTATGTTCCCTTCCTTTCTTTCTTTACTGATTGCATTGCGTAGTTTTGTCACTCTCTTGTCTTGTACTGAAGGTAATTACTGAAGTCAACAGGTTTTCCTTTTCAGTGAGTACTGGCACAATGCTCCAGTCTTCTGGCATGTTCCCAGTTTTTTCTGAAGGCAAATATCTTCTCAGCGTGTTTAGAAGAGGTAAGATATTAGATAATACTGCAGTTCCTAAGTCTCATGAGCTGCTTGATGCTAAAGGTCTCATTAAACAAAAAGTAGTCATGATACTGTTCTGTCAAATATCCTAGACATCCTCATGACTGACTCATGACTCTAAACTTCCATTTGACCTTCATATTTATGTAAATTTTGTGCCTTTTAAAACTGTACTCTTGAGGAGCATATACTGTTATGCTCTAGCAATGTGTTTTGCACAGTCCTTAACATGTATTGAAACAGTTTTTATTTATAGGATAAAATTTAATCTCTTTACAGGATTGTGAAGAGTGACTGAACACTGTCTGGATCATTTTACAACTTTACTAAGTTGTAATTTTTAACTGGGATTTAACCAATTAATCTGACTAGGAGCAGACACAGTTATCAGTGCAAACAGCCACCTGTTCGTATCCTCCTTTCTAGCCACTGTACAGAGTAATCTGAAAGATGCAGAACACGAGGGACGATAGGTGGGTACACTGGCCTCTGAAGTACCTTATCTGCCTTTCCAGAGGAAAAGGAATATAAACTGAATCCACAAATCACATCAGTAGAGAGGAGATTTGTATTAATTAATTAATTTATTTCTGTTTTGTCTTATTCTATTCAGATGAAGCTGAAATACAGTGCATTTTGCTAACTGGGGAATCTGTATTTTTTGTGGTACATTTCCAGTTCCCAAACCTAATGAATAGGTGCAGACAGCCATCGTAGATTCCAAAATATGCTTAAGCCTTATCTATGAACATTTGTTTAAAAACGAATAAACAAAACACTTTTGAAGTGTTTAAACAAAAAAACTTTTTGAAGATTGATAACTTTTACATACAAAAGTGTTTTGGTTTTTGTTTTAAGAGATGTGTGGCTTTGTTCATTGGATCAGTTGTGTTGCTAAGCATAGAACTACCTCAAGTCATCTTTGGTGTTGTGTATGAGGGGTGCCTCATACTCTGTGCTTTTAGTGGCAAATGATCTTGTGGATATACCTCAGAGCCCAGAATGGTAGTTAAAATCTTGCTGACCATGGGCAGCAATTTCATTATTGAACTCAACTAGGAAGCCGTTTAACCATTGGTCTTTACAGTGTGCTCAGTGAACAGGAGTAGAGGAGTAAAATTTCAATCACATTGATCTTTTATCTTTTCTAAGCATGGATGAACAGGGAACTTTTGCTGAGACTCTGCCAGAAAAAGAATCTACCTTCCATGGAAGAAGGGGCGGGCAACTTGGGGAGAGTACAGAGAAGTTGCTAAGATATGCAGGGAGAAAACTGGAAAGGCAAAAGCCCAGCTTGAACTCAACTTGGCCACTGTAGCAAAAGGCAAAAATTTATTTATTTTTTAACAAGTATGTTAACAGTAAGAGCAGGGCTATGGAGAATCTCCATCCTTTACTGGATATGTTGGAGAATGTGACCACTGAGGATGCTCAGTGAACTGAGGAGTAAGCTTGTTCTTCATCCTCCTCTGATTTTCCTGTTTTTCCAGTCCTAGTTTTAAGACCTTCCCTTAAGCACAGACTCAGCAACGTTGTGGGTGAAGAGTTCTGAAGTGATGTCATTACATGTGCATGAGAACCCTGAAGTGCAATGTGAGCTTATTAAGTGAGGCTCTTGGCTAAATTTCTAGCTGCCCTCTATCTGCAGAACCGCAGCCGTTTCCTGTGGTGGAAATGTTTCTTCGTTCTTGTATATTTACAGACCCACTGCTGTAAAACAGGAGGCATTACTTTCAGAGCAGACCTTGTACACTGGAACTCAGAGAGGCAAGGCCCAGGATCTCAAAATCTGAAGTGAAGTTAGCATACTGTTGAAAAGGTGCTTGGACTAGTTGACTTCCAGACGTTGCTTCCAACCAAAATCTTCTTATCAAGTAATTCCTCTGCAGTCTCACCTGTTCCTTTCATCAAATTCATTCTGGCTGCATATGACAGGACTGAGGTTTTTTTACTGCAAGCTGATTCAGAAATGTTTTTAGGTTTCATATCTGCAATGTATCTATTTTTCCCCAGACTTTTCATCCTTGTGGCTCCATCTCATAAATCACTCACATTCATGGAGTAGCTGGATTCTTGTCTGCTTTCCGGAATCTGAGGTTAGACTCTGCTCTGGAATACAAGCTCTGGAGCACAAGAAAGTAACAATTATTAGAAGAAACGATTTCAAATCAGAGGCCAGTTCTTCACTAATATAAATCTGTCATTTATTTCAATGTACAGTAGTACTGCGAGTACTTGAGAGCAAAACAGTAAATGTTTCTTTAAGGTAGTGAAGCAACAGCTGTATTTCAGGCTTCTTTACTGGGAGTAAGTGGCTTAGGTAATTGGGTTCATTGCTAATTGGACCATAATCAGCATGCATTCGTTGTCTGTACAGCCAGCATATAAAATTTGGAAGAGCTGCACACAGTGCATACTCAATCAGTGTAAATCACTTAGCAGCCCTCAAAATGAATGTCTGGCTACTAGACTAAAAAATGGCCTTGGTAATACAGGCAGATGAGTCATGAAGAAGCTTTCCATTTATGTATGAATTATTATATCCACAAGAGACTGAAAGTGGAACAGACCAGCTTTCCAGCCAGAGGGGTGGAAGTTTAAGTACCATTGCAATATTTTCTTGTATTTTGAATACCTTCCTTCAGTGCCAAGGTGGCATTTTGCAGCAGTTAATAATTATTATGGACACGGCCCAGTTCTAATCATCCAGAGGCCTGAGCAATTCTGTTCTTTTGGCCGAGGGCTTATGCTGGCAGTGAAAATGTGTTTAAAAAAAAAAAAAAAATCTTATACTAAAAGTAAGTTTGGAATTTGAGCAGAGTTTAATGGTTGCAGAATCCTCCCCACCTGAATTGGAAACTAGGAAATCTTCAGTTTGCTTGAGGAGCAGTATGTAGTTGTGGAAGTTAGAGCCTCAGCTAGTAATTCAGCAGAGATTTCCTGGGATTAAACTGTCAGTTTGGGTATGGCCCTCATTTAGACCACTGACATCAGAGTAGGGGTGTGTTGGCTGAGTATCAGCAGCTGTAAGGAATGCAGATGATGAGTTTTCTCCTTGCCAATGAATCCCTAAATGTTTTCACTGAGTATGTATTTGCCAGTCAGCAAACACTCTGAGCAGCTAAGCATAGATTTGAGCTCAGTTTCTTTCTTTACTTGAATAATGCATGTGTAGTGAGATAGAAAGATACAAGTGGAAATGGACAATCCTATTTGTATTTTGATCTCACAATGTTACAAATTAGTTTTATTATTTCTAGTTTGAAATGAGAACTAGCCTTTCTTAAGAGAAGAACTCTTCCTACTGTTAATTATCTTAGCTGGATGCTGCCTAGATTCTCACAAAATCGTCTTCTCTTGTCTGCATTCTTCCATTCCCTCTCTCGTGTTTGTCTTGTTTGTGCACCCATGTCACAGGTTAAGCAGACGCATCTTTGTGAGCACTCATGTTTGGTTGCAGCCAGGTCTTTGTGAGCACAGCTGGCTTGTTACAGAGGAAAGAATGCTGTGGGACTAACTTATTGATTTGTAGTGTTTGTCTGGGTTGTCTCATTAAGCAGCATTTGGGTCCACAGGCCCTAAATAAATGAATAATTTTTGTAATGAGATTTTATAGGAGGTTTCTTTAGCAGATGTTTTTGCGTTTTTACTTTTTGGGTGTAGTAGAAATGCTAAGTCATGGCCTGAAGCAGTGATTGAGCACCTGGTGGGAAGGCAGGGTCATCCCTGGGGAGTGCAGGTGTGTGCAATGTACCTGAGTGAGCAGAAGGGGTGGAGCCAGGATGCACCCCTTGCCAGATCTGATTTAAGGGTTGGCAGTGGGGGCAAGGGGTTCTTTCTGCGGATCCTTGTGTACCTGAGGCCTTCTGAAGGTAAGAACTTTTATTTGTGTGCTCATGCTAGTGAGGGGTCTGGAGTACAAGTCTTACAAGAAGCTGGTTGAGGGAGCTGGGATTGTTTACTCCCTCTTAGAGGAGGCTTGGAGGAGACTTCATCATGCTCTGCAACTTCCTGAAAGGAGGTTGTGATGAGGTAGCAAATAGGACCTGAGGGAAAGGCCGCAAGTTATGCTAGGGGAGAGTCAAATTAGATATAGGGAAAAGCTTTTTCACTGAAAGAGTGATCAGGCACGGGAATGGCTTTGCCTAGGGAGCTGGTAGAGTCACCATCCCTGGTAGTGTTAAAGAGGTGTCTGGATGAGAAGCTACAAGATGTGGTTTAGTAGCTTAGTGGATAGTAATGATGGATAGGTGGATGATTGGACTAGGTGATCTTATAGGTCCTTTCTGAACTTATGATTTTATGATTTGAGCAAATCTGTCCTTGCTGCAGCCTGGGACCTTGCTGTTCTGCTGTCATTGCTCTGCTTTGCACCGTGTTACACTGGGACACTGTGGTAACTTTAAAACAAAAAGTATTGCAATCAGCGGTTTTGAGTGGAGATCCTGAAAAACTGTAAATGTGGATCAGTTTCATTGAAATGAGAACATAGGTTCTTTTCTATTTTAAAATGAGTACAATGGTATTTTGCTCTTGCTTTCAGTTGAAGATCTCCAAGTGCTCTATAATGATAAGAGTTAGTGGGCAAATGCCTGCTGCTTGGGGAAGATGATCCTGCTCCCACAGAGAAATGTAGTCATGGAAAGCTGCCACTGTAACACTGCCACACGCAGGTGAACCACTTTACAAAGATTTGATCTCCCTACATTCACAGCCCTAGCTCTGAGTGAGACAAAGGATAACAATTCCTCACAGATGCAAAAGGAGAAGGAGGATTAAAAGGGCATAGATTATGGACCATGGTCTTGTAAGTGAGAAAGTGAGAATCACCTCTAGGCCATGGATTCTTTTCTTGTAATTTATCTTTCCACTATGACTTACAGATGGGCCTTTCAATGCACACTTCTATTGATTTCTTTGTTATACGCATCAAAGCCCTTATCTCAGGTGAGGATGGTGTGAAGCTACCTGCTGTAGAGGGGAAAAAAGAACCTTGCTTGAAAGGGCTGACTGGTGACTCATGTGAATCACAGCCTCTAGTTGAACTGTTCTTCAGTGTCACTGGAAATAACGTCTCATTTACATGGGTAGAATTGAGGCAATGAGTAGACTAAACTTTTCCCTTTGAAAACGTGTAAGGTTTGTTCCTGTGATGTGACGTGTATCTGACTGCTCAGAAAACTTATCATAGGGTATTTCTGTATGCTCACCTGGGCTGGTTGTGAAAGCAGTTTGTACTGAGGTGACTGCCCTGTCTTGCTTTGTGCAACAGCTTCAAAGTGTTGAATGACAACAAACCTGAAAATCATCTTTGGAGACCTAAAGATGTTTTAAAAAAAAAAAAAAAAGAAAGAAAAACTGAATAGCCTGCTGAAAATGGAGAAGAATACCTCTAATTAGGCAGTTGATTATGCTTACAAACTGGCTGTATTTTCTTCATTCTGTTTGTAGGTGTGTAACAACAGCAGAAAGACTTCATTCTGGATAAGTCATTTTGTAGTGAAGCCAACAAACAGATATACTCAGCAATTTCTCCTTAAACTTCAATGATGACAGAGAGTATGGAAGGGTAGTTGATGAACCATCATGCGGATGTTTACAGAGCTGTTGAGATTCATGTCTGAAGACTGTTCAACCCTGGAGCTGCAGTGCTTTTGTGAGGAAGTTGACAGGTCAGTGGGAAATAACCTTCTCAATTTATTTCCTGTCAGTGTACGCTGTTTTCAGACCTGATTTAAAAAAAAAAAAAAAAAAAAAAAAAAAAAAAAACCTGCATATTACCTTTCTGCAGTTCTTGGGTAGTACAGTATTCAGTAAAATAAAATGGGTCTTCCTTTTTTCCCCCTCTGTGTCTTGTTTGCTAAGAATAACATGACCAAACATCAGTGGATAGGTAGAGAAACAAAAAAAAAAACATTGGGGTGTGGCCAACTCTTTATTTTAGACCAAATCTGACTGCTTAGATTGCCTAGGAAATGGTCCACTGAAAGGAACTGTTTGCTGTTTAAACAGCGGAGTTGCTGCCGTGTTCATAATGCGGTCAGTTAAGTTTGAAGGTGAGATTTAGCAAACAAAAATATGGCAGGAGGTTCAGCTGTGAGGATTAGCTGTTGTAGGATTCATGCAGCGTTCATTGCTGTCTGCATGGATCAGGCTGCATGCCTAAATTACTTTTAGCCTTTTAATAGGCAGTGTTACCCTCTTTATCCTTTCTCTTTCAGTCTCCTTTATTTATTTTACCACCTGCTAACAATTCTCACTTGTTTCAAACAATTTGCGTGCTTTAAGAAGAGTGTCTTGTTGTTTTTGAGGTACCTAGCATGTGAAGTAATTGACAAACCGACATGTCAAATGCACAAATCATACTGCTGTAAAGATACGATTTGCAAATTTTAATAGTTTTATTTGGAAAGCAGTGTTGTCTTGGGCCCTAATAGTGATTAGATCTCATCTGGGGGTAGTACTAGTATGTTACTCAGGCTTGAGAAGAGTTCTGAAAGTGAGACTTACTACTTCTACTTAAAAAGCTCAATATTATGCCTGAGAAAGGACTTCAGTACTATTGATTTTTCAGTATTATTGATATTAATAATATTCAGTATTATTGATTAATAATTGCATGCCTGACCATTTAGGGTAGAGACTAAAGTTACTGAATGGTTGAGGTTGTAAGGGACCTCTGAGAGGTCATCTTGTCCAACCCTTGTGTCCAAGCATGGCTACAGAGGGTAGGTTGCTAATGTGGGAATCAAATGTTGTTTCTGTTTCTGTTGACGGAAGCAGCTTTGTGAGACAAGGAAACTGTAAGGCAGGATATGCAGTAACTGCTACTGACAAGGTAATTGAAGCAAAGCCATTACCTGTGGGGACTTCTGCTCAGAAGGCTGAAATAACTGCCTTGACAAGAACCTTAAATATATGGACAGATGCTAAATATGCTTTTGGGGTGGTACCCACTCATGGTACCATCTGGAAAGAGCGAGGTTTTCTTACACACATGGAAAACAAATTCAGCATGATGTAAATCTACCAAAGAGCAGCATGGCTTGTTATACATTGTAAAGGACATAAGAAGAGTGACATTGTACAGGAAACTGGGAATATGATGGTGGATCAGGTGGCAGAACAGGCAGCTGAAGGAAAAGAAATTGGTGAACTGGCTTTAATTCCAGATGGTAAACTTAAAATATCTGAACCTTAATCAGAACCTATTAGGTATTGTAGAGAGGATAGAAATTTATTGATTTAAAAGGGAAGAGAGCAAGCTGACAGATGGGTGCATACCCAGATGGACACATTGTTGTGCCCTTTATTATTTTATAGAAATTGGTTCTAAGGGAACATAATAAAACATATGGGGGTACAGACATCAGAAAGTAACTGTACAATCCTAGTACCGAGAACAGGATACAAGTGGGGCTTGTTGGGAAAGGGAATCTTTTAGGACAACAATTGCAAATTGATTTTTTTCAGAACTGCCAGGAAAAAGGAGGGTTTTGGTATATGCTAGTTCTAACAAATACCCTTTTCAGGGTGGCCAGGAAGCATTCGCTTGCAGGACCAATAAAGCCAAAGCAATAAGTATTGCTGCAGGAGATTATACCAAGGTTTGGGTGTCCTGCAACAATACCCTTCAACCAGGGAACTCACTTGATTGCAGAGATTGTACAACAGGTCAGTAAGCATTGGGAATAAATTAGCAATTGCACAAACCACACAGACCACAGAGAAGTGGTCAGGTGAAATGATGAACTATCTAATTAAATTACAGGTTGTAAAACTGGGCCGGGAAGCTGGACTATCCTGGCCAAAGTTGTTGCCTTTGGCTCTCCTTAGGAGCAGAATGAAACCTAGAGCCGAAGAGAGGTTAAGTCTTTCAAAATACTGTACAAAAGGCCTTATTTTGTACAAACAGGATCTCTACCCATGTAGGGAATGAAATAATGAGCATGTGGTAAGTCTACAAGAACAGCTTCAGGAAATAGAGAAACTGGTTCTAGGCCTTGACAGCTTGATACATAATATTTTAACAAGAGATTATATGTATATAGCAGATGTCTTTCACATTCACCCCTGGAATCAAGGTGGATAAGTCTGTTCCAGGTGCTGTTAAGATCCAGCACAGCAGTAAAAACTAAAGAACAAGCATTGTGTATACATCTTACTAGAGTTAAGAAGCTCCCTCAAATAAATGGGAACTGAAGTCAGCTGGACTTAAAATTGTGAATCCAAAGACAGTAATGTGGGCTCTTATAATTGTTAGAAATGTTAATTTGATTAAGTGCAGCATTTGATGTAAATGCTTATATATGTCTTGTGGAAAACATCATTGCAAAGTATACTTATATCAGTAATTGTTTAGTATGTGGGCAAGCTAAGGATTTAAACTTTTCACTTCTTCTGTCCCTGATGATTTTAAGGCGAGAAATCAAATTGTTGCAGGGTTTGAGTCATTGTCCTGGTGGGTGATGATCAACAAGAACAGAGATTGGATTAACTACATTTGTTATAATCAGTGGAGATTTACAAATTATACAAAAGAGTGCAATAAAGGGAACTGCAGAAAAGTTAGATGTCACAAGTAGGATGGCCTGGGAAAATAGGATCTCCTAAGATATGATACAAGCTGGAAAAAAAAAAAAAAGGTGTATGTGTAATGCTGGGTACCGGTTGTTGCACCTTCATCCCAATAACACAGCTCCAGGTGACACAATAACTAAGGCATTGCAAGAGCTTACCACCCTTGCCAATGAACTGGCAGAAAAATCAGGAATAGATACTTCTATCACTGGATGGTTGGAGTCCTGGTTTGGTGAATGGAAAGGGGTGATTGTATCCACGTTTACTTCTTTGACAGTAGTAGCAGGAGCCCTGATGGCCATTGGTTGCTGTGTTATTCCCTGTGTGAGGGGACTGGTACAGTGATTGATCGAGACAGCACTACTGAAGCAAACACCAATGGAGCCACCACATTTGGATAAAATGATGGTATTAGAGGAGATGGGAGATAAAGAAAGTGGAAAAGAGGGAGATGTCTATAAAAGTGAAACTTAAAAAATTGCAGAAATCAACAGTGTATGAAAAAAGAAAAAGGGGGGAATTGTGGAATCAAATGTTGTTTCTGAATTAGAATTGGATAATAGTTTTTATTTCACGATCTCCGTTGTCATAGTTCTCTTGGGAGTCTTTCTACTTAACTTGGGGAAGATCTCTGATAGTTTACATCGCTTATCCTCTAGCCAAACCTTCCCAGGAATGCATGCTCTGTATATAGGTGTATATATGTATATTTTGTCGCACACATTGCAAGAATATCCTGCACGAGATCAAACCAGAGAACAAGTCATGGTATGCCCGAGGAAGCGCCTGAAGAGACATCTGAAGGCCTGGTATCATCTCCCCCGGTGCTCTTTGTTTAACGAAGACTTCGGAGACGATCACCATACTGATACGACAAGAAGAGCACTGAGACATCTTGGAAACAACAGGATGGCTACTGACTGACACCTGATAACCAACAAATGTAAACTGCTAAGATTGTGAACCTGGAGTACCCAGCCAAAGGGGAAACAGGACGGGGATGGGTAAAGGGAAAAACAGAGTATAAAGACTGTCATCTTGTGTCCGTAGGTGCGCTCCTGCTTGCGGGACGCCCGCTATTGCAATCGTGAATAAAATCTGCTTTTATCAGAGATACCGTCCTGACAAAAATTATTTGGTTTTTCCAACACTACGGACCACATCCAGATAGCTTTTGAATATCTGCAAGTAGGGAGACTCCCCAGTGTCTCTGCATAAATTTTTGCCTGCCTTCCCTCACAATGGAGGGAAAAAACAATGAAATGATTTTTAATGTTCAGAGGGGATTTCCTATGTTTTGCTTTATGCCTCTGAACACGGTTCAGTTGGTGTCACTGGATACCAAGGAAAAGAGCCTGGCTCCGTTTTCTTTGCAGCCTCCCTTCAGGTAATGTACACGTTGATGAGATCCCCTGTGAACTTTCTCTTCTCCAGACAGAACGGTGCCAATTCTGTCAGCCTTTCTGAGACACTCCAGTCCCTTAATCATTGTCAGAGCCTGTTGCTGGACTCTCTCCACTATGTCCATGTGTCTCTTTTTTACTAGGAAGTCCAGACCTGAAGACTGTAGGTGTGGCCTCACAAGTGCTGAGTAGGGAGGAATGATCCCTCTTTTGACCTGCTGGCAACACTCCTACTGCAGCCCGGGATAACGTTGGCCTCCTTTGCTGCAAGAGCACAGTGCTGTTTAATGTTTAGCTTCTAAAACAGAAGAAGATCAATGCCAACCCAAACAAGGTGTGTTTCAGGTTAGGAATTCTAGAGCAAATGCGGGAGAGTATCAGAGCCTTCCTTTAATGCCCCTTTGGCTGTTTGTTGTTCTTCTGGTAGATGTAGTTTGGAGGATGCTAAGCTGCTGGAGACTCCAGAATGTACTATTCTGACACTGTTTTTCAGTTCAAAATCAAGATATTTCCACTGACTGTGCAAAGGGAATTTAAATAAAATTGCATGGTCCACCTCAGGTTGACAAGCCTAGGATATGGTCACAGGAATACAATCAACAAAGCTTTGCAGCTCAGGACCTCTTAATCTGCTAGGCTGGGTCTGAAACTTAAGGAATGATTTTTGCCTGAGCCTGCTAATGCAGATATTTCAGCGTGGTGTATGGTTGGATTGTAAGTTTTGAGGCAGAGTATGTATTATTTTGTAGGAGGCTGTGCAGTTCTTCAAAGCACTGTAATCCTGTGGAAGAATATCCTACAGCGTGCCATTTTGGCTGCTTTTGTGGCAGTGCCATGCATGAGATTAGGGTTTGATTGTGAAGGGAAAGAAGTGGAGAAAGCTTTAGTGGCTTACTTTTGCTATGACCTAGTTCTTGTGAGCATAAGTAATTTTCCTTTTGTATGTGTATGTATGTGTGAAGGTTTATTCATGCTTTTTAGATTTTTTTGTAGCAGTGTCTCCTGTGTGAGCATATAGGATTATGCATTAAAAATCTCTCATTGTGAAAAACGCGCAGGCTCAATATTCGCTGTAGCTTTGCATTCAGAATGGGATTCAGATATTATGGTCTTCATCAAAGAAAGGAAGCTTTTTGGCAGAAACTTCTTCCATTTGTTTCTGTGAGTGAAACAGTTAATGTATCAGTCCTGCATCATTGCTGGATTAGCAATCACACCTCCAAATACTAATAAGTATTCTCACTTTTTTTTGTAAGATTACCCTCAAATCCTACCAGAGGACAAGATTCCTTTTGCTTTGCCTGGTGTTTGCATTCTAGTGACCGATAGACCAAGTCAATAATCAGTGAACGAACAAAGAGTGCCTTAACCAGATCCACTGTTTCTTATGGTGGCTATAGTTTTTCTTGACAATGACACTACCTCTAATTTTTTTCTCCACCCCATCCAGTCTGACAACATAGACTGGTACAGAACAGAAGAAAGTTTGACACAATCACTCAACGCTCTGTTACGGGGTTACGCAGGCTGGAGGAATTCTGCAAGGCTGAACACTGTAGAGGAACCAGAACTAAGAAAGTGTGGAGAAGGTAAGTTCTTAAGTCCTTTTTCTCTTGTAAACAGGGCAGGCGAGCTAATCTACCTCTTGTTGGCAGCTTAATGTCATCTGTAAAGCTGATTGCTCCTCTTGATCTGAAAGCAGGGAAACAGTTCTGGGGCCAGGTGATAAATTGAGAGAATTCATGCTCAGTGAGCTCTTCTTGTCTGCACTTTCAAAGGAGAGATGTTTAAAGTTGGATGTTGGGCACATAACTCTCTTCTGTGTTGATGCAAGTTAGCAGTTACAGCTAAATGTTTGCTCGTCTTTGCTGGATACCTGATGCTCTCTAGGTTTGAGTCCTACCCTTGCCTCCTTTTTTTGAGAGCATGTTAGTCATCACCATGCTTGGATCTTTTTGCTTGTTCTGGTCTGCATCTGGAATTTGCACTGACTGTCTGTGAGGTTTGTTCTGTAGGCTACACTTATTGTTACAGAAATGTTTTGTGGTATGGGTGGATTTGGGTCATAAGCCAAATTTTACGTTCTTTGTATGACCGTGTGTTTAGAAATGGTAACATTAGTGTTTATTTTTCACACTGTGGAGTTACTAAACTACTTTTGCTTAGGTTTTATTTTTACCTTTTTAAAGATACCTGGAAATTCACATCTTGAAACGTGAGTTTCAAAACTTCACACAACTGATATCAGAAGGAGAGGTGTTAGGGACTTCCAGTTGACAGATTCTTTACGTTGTATTAGAGTTCATGAAATTGTTACCTGTGAGATTTAGTTATCTGCAAAGGGGGGTCTCTGAAGAATCTTGGCTGGATTTTTGAACACCCAGACTGTTATCCCAGGGTAATGTTATCTCTCAGTAGCTTCCATTGGCTCATTTGTCTTCATTTAGTGGAGGTTACCTTGCTTTCACGTGTGCTGATGTGACTGGCTTCAAAACGAATCTGGGAAATGGTTCATTTAAACTGAAATAAAATATGTTTACACTTCAGCAGGACCAATCTGTTTTGCAGCACTGTTTTTGAGTGCAGTCACTCAAGTAGGTGAATTATGCAGGATGTTGTTTTCTGCCAAAGGGCTGTGTCTGTGAGAAGCAGAGCTATTATACTAGATATCCTTTTGGAGATGACAAGGGATGACAGTCTGAAAATACAGGATCTCTTTAGAATTAAAAGAGCAGTGTTGTCACTTCTGCAGGCTACTCTTTAAGTATTTTCTACCATTACAATGAAGGAGCTAGTTTCTGTCTTATGTACTTCTAAATTCCAGTGTTTGCTAGAAGTGTGTTTTGCACGCATATACTTCAATATGCTACATGTCATTAATGATTTGAACAAGTTATACCTGAATGTTGAATTTTAAGTTTTTCACAGTGGAAGTAAGGATACAAAAATGGACAGATCTTATTCTTTTAGCATCTGATCCAAAGACCTTTTAGAAGTTGTAGAAAGTCGCAATTGATTTCAGTGAACATTGAATTAAGCTCTAAACCAGGAACTCATGTTCATTGATGCAGTCTTTTAAATAATCAAGTGGATAGAAACCTTTGCAGGGGGTTCCAGCCATCGTGTGTCTCAGCCTGGTTCCTTATTCTATGCAGGTCCCTCAACAGCAGAACTGCTTTTATTGCAAAGCTGCTTAGCTTTGCAATAGCCTGAAGCAACAGGAAGTCCCTCCCCTCTTTGTGTTTTGTGTATTTTTTTTTGACAACAACTAGTGCTGAAATCTATCTAAATAGGAATGTTCTGTTGTTGTTTGTTGCTGTTGTTCTTGTTTTGTGTAGGAGGATGTGTTTTGTTGATTTTAAGACACTTCTGCAATTTTAGAGACCTTCTAGTGGTGTATTTGGTGTTCAAAAGCAGCTGGACTCTTTTATCTCTGAAGTTTTTAAATCGGGTTTATTCCACAAACCCTTTGGCATTTTCCAGAATATACTATCAGTCCTGATTTTTTTTCTTAATCTCTTTTCTTAATCTCTTTAGATATTTACTTGTGCTGTCATCTTTTTTCCAGGAATTTTGGTATAAAGTAAAAGCTTGAAAACATATGCATAAAGCAGGTGGTTTTAATACATTTCAAAAAGAAGCCTATGTTTTTGAAGAAAAATGGGTTAAGAGACGGAAGGCATATCAAAACACAGACCTTCAGGGCATCTAGGATCAAATGTGGGTAATTAGTTTCATGCTATAGCATGCAGAGGAATCTCAGAATTCACTCTAGCCTGTGATTGAATACATAAAAATAATTTCTGTGAAAATGAAAAATCATGAAATATTATATTGCCTATGTAGTGGACAATGCTATTTCATAGATCAGTTTTCTATGCAAGTAGTTTTTATTTTGATTGGACTGGTCTTTTCAGTTGGGGTCTAATTCCAATTTCCATATGAAATAGAAAGAATCATTGTTCTGAACATTGGGAATGTCACCACAAATATTTCAGTTGAGTACTGTAACTTGAAAGTCCAAAACTGCTAAAGAAATCTCCTCCACTCAAACATGATACAGAATGCATAAATAACTATAACTCGTGAATCCAGAAATACATAATCTTTCAGATCTTTGCTTTTTTGTTTGTCTGGCTGTTTGTGTTATTTATAATTTTAGGAAAGAATATAGTAAACAAGCTAACAATTCCCCTTAATGAGGGCACCTACTGCTTACACTGCAATTTTGTCATGTAGTGGAGTTGTTTGATAACTGCACTTTCAGAGTTCGAAGCATCTTTTGTCTATGCCTTATTGCTGGGTAAGCAGCAGGAGCTTTCAATATCATCTTTATGATTTGGGAATGCATGTCTGTGAGTCCCACTTGGTGCTGCCTAGCCACAGTGGAGTAATATTATATGAGTAATTGACAAAGTCTGAGTGATGAGCAAGCTCATTGGATTCTCCCCATTGTTACAGTGCATGCTGGAATGTCTCCAGCTGATGTAAATCAGTGGGGATGTTTTTTCGTCCATAGTGACCCCTATGCTGCCAGTTTCCCAGCCAGGCAAAGCAGCTTAGAAGGAGTCTGTCCTTACCTTTTCTTGATTCTGTATGACATTGGCACTCTGAGAAGAGATCCAATCCCCATGTCTTAATGATCACCCACACCCACAAGAGAGTGGAATGTTTTAATTATTGCCAGCTAACCTAAAATCCCCCAGAAGATAAAAGTGGAAGAATAATTTACTTACATAAACTAAACATAAACAACGAAGTTAGTAGGTACAGAGACTAGCCAAAATAAACAAACATGTCTTTATATCTGCCTATGTTTCAGCCCAGCTTTTGCTAGCAGAAGAGCCAGAATACTTTGGTGCTTTAGGCTGGCATCCAGTTCTCAGACAAAAAACACTGCTCTGGATTTAAGTATCACTGATGAAAACTCTGTTTAGGGGCTACCTCTGTCTGACAGATGCCCAGGCTTTTCTTAGAATTCTGTTCAGACACTCTCTTTTCTTGTTTTCTTTTAATGCAATGGTTTCTTAGAGGTCAGTTATAATATTTATCATATAGGACTATATGATGCATTCCATGCCATATAGTGTCATATGGTACAGTACTACTGTGGGTAATTGGCTGAAAGGCTGCCACCACTTGGGGACTGATTAGGCATCAGTCAGCAGCCAGTGAGCAATCACATTTTGCATCACTTGTTTTGTGTATGTATAATCTATTATTATTATTTTCCCTTTTCTGTTCTTCTAAAATGTCTATATCTCACCCCACAAGTTTATTTTTTTTCTAATTCTCTCCCCCGTTCCTCTCTGTAGGGTAGAGGGGAACAGTTGTGTGATGCTTAGCTGCCTACATAACATCATAAACGAATGCTTCTAATACTGAGTGCAGACTAGAAGTTTAATGCATTACCACTTCTGGAGGCTCAACCTGCAAATAACCAATATATTCGTTGAGGAAGTAGATTTGAGATCAGGGATCCTTAAGCCTTGATAAATGCTCTGATAAGTTATTTTCTGAACCAAAGATAAAAAATGGAGAGGACTGACTTCTTAGATGCTGCACCTAAGCAGAAAAACATTGTTACTAATGCCAGAAAAAGAGTTTTGCTCTGTTTAAATTTACCCAGGATAAAAGTAGGTTCTGTGTAGTTAAGAGAGTTGAAACATTGATTTCAGTGCTGCTGAGGGGTAGGGGCTGTAGAAAGTCTTTTTTTTCTTGATTCCATGTGAATTTGTTGCATTATTCAGCAGTCTAATGTTATCTCCATCCAGCTGATGTAGAAGTTAAACACATACACTGGTTGCCCAGTGTGAAGGGATTAGCCACTGCTGTACTATTGTAGGTAAAGGTCTTACGGAAAGGATGTGGATTAGAGGTCAAAATGAAATGTGACTTGATCACTCCTTTGTAATAGAATTGCTCCCTTTGCTTAACATTAAAGCTGAGAACAACAAAAAAATTATTTGGGCTCCATTCTTTATCATCATATATAATTTCAGTTATACCAGAGGATCTGCAAGTTAATGGAACTATGCTAATGAGAGAAGTAAATGAAAGATAACACCTGCCTTGACTTTAGTCTGGTTGTACATACATACTGTTTCCATTTTCTTTGCATCTCTACATATGTAAAAACACTTGAGTTCTTTAAAACTGCATGCTGTTTTTAAAAAAAGTTTTCTCCTTTGTTCTTCTCCAGACCATAGATACAGTTCTTAGATGCTGTGGATGAAAGCCCAGCTCCACTGCAGCCTGTAGCAAATATCCTATTAACTTAATGAAGCCAAGATTTTGCCCTGAATTTATAACGTGGTGAAGCATTACAAAACCACATGTGCTATAATGCACACTGTAAATGCTTATGCTTTCTTTTCAGAGTGCTGAGACTTCAAGGACAATTAATTGTATGTGACACCTCTCTAGGAACTGAAATAATTTTATATAGATTTCTATGCATCTCAGAAACTCACACCATCCTTCATTTCTAAATAGGTCTAGGTAAAAACTGTTCACTGAAAATAAAAGAATGTAATCAGCACCAGCTCTGATCTATGCTGATCTGTCTGAGAACTGAGCACCATTGTAGTTATGCAGATTGGAAATGCTAGAGAAAATATGGAGCTATAATAGTGGAGCTAATTCCAAGCAGTTTAGTAAGATATGTGAAATCCCATTTAAGTCTGATGTTCTTCTCTTGAGTATAATGTGAGTGTCCAAAATTACAGACCTTCTTGTGGATACATTCAAACCAGATTGCTTTTGGTAAAGGACTCAGCTCGTTGACTATGCTGGACATCTTTTGTTTCCATACTGAAATGTATTTGTTTCATTCACTGGTTTGAAGGAGGTTACTTAATGCAGTGACTTAATAGAGGAGGGAGGCAAGGAGGTGCTCTAAAGGTGTAGTTCTCCTTAGAGTCAGAAGATGGCAGTACAATTTCTATTCTTAGCAACACGGCAATCATCATGCATTGTTGTTTGCGTTTATGCAAAGGATAAAGGGAATTCGTGAAACTATGGCTTTTCATAAAAGATGGATGAAAATCTATGCTTGGGATCACAACAACCAGCTGCTTATCTGGTAGCGGTTATGACCTCAATCTTCTGCTGGTAACTTTGAATGTGGTCCTGATAGCCAGATTGAATTTGCTCAGCACAGTTACGGAGCCAGCTGATACCAGAATGGATGTGTGTAGTGTAGGCTTTAAGATTTAGGGGACTGGGAGAATATAAATGAGTGTCCTTATCACCCTCCCTGGTGCTTTCAATAAAGTCTGAAAGAAGCAACTGATATTCTTAAAGAAGCAAGATAAATTAAGTTTAAATATTTTCTAGATAAGATTAATTTGAAATTATTTTATGGTGAGATGCAAGTTGTTCATAGTAAGAAAATGATGCTTTTGTGGAAATCTGTGCTAGAGCTTCCTTAATTAAAAAAGGAATAAAGTCACTGTGTACTAACTGCTCAAACAGAAATTAGAGACAGACACTTAGCCGAGAACCGTGGGCTCTTCCCAACTAGTTTTGGGCTTTTCTTTGCAAGCGGGAGGGGGAATTATAAGTCAAGTGAGGTGCTAATGCTAAAGGAAAACGATATGAGTCAACAATGAGATTTGAATTCCCTTTTGCTTATGATAAGTTCTGTTAAATCAATTGCTTGCTTGGGTATACTGCTGGTTGTAGCAGTACCTGGAAAACTTGCTTGTCACCAGAGAGCGATAATGTTTGAATTCTTTAGGATCTGGTATCCCTAACACAGAGATGCTTGGATGCAGGTGGTACTGCATCTGAGCTGTCAAAGCAGGAACTTGACTATATTCAGTGAGTGCAGGAATTAGGGAGAAACTCTTATATGCTTGAATTGTATGGAGTACCTCTGTACATCCTGAGATGCTACTGTGAATTTGCTTAGAAATAAGGCTAACAACTCAGTCTTTCAACACAGATGCAGTTCTTTTAGGTGTGGAATATCTACTTGAAGAATTCTAGTTCTGCACTGCAAAACCTGTGAAGATTGCATTCAGACCCAACAGCTTAAGCTTGGGAACCAAAATTAGCTATCCTTGAAGGGTCGGTGAGAAATCTTCATGCTCAGCATAGAAACAGCCAATAGAAAACAGTGAGCACAGGACTTCATCCAAATTTTCTTGCTTTCGGGAGTTCTAGGCACTGGGATTATCTGAGATCTAAATGAATCTCTATTTTATATACAGAAAATGATAGCAGGAATAGGCTCACACCTTTGATTCCTTCTCACCAAGCCAGAGCATTCTCACTTAAAGAAATCAAATCTGTGCATGGAAAAAGACTTCTGCAAAGTCTAAGGGAGAGAAATGATATTGCAAACATGTATCACTGTAGCTCTTTCTTCCCACTATCAATAATCTTCATTTGAATCCTCAGTGACTTCTGCAGCCTTCTAGTTCTCTTTAGGAATTAGCTGAATTGAACTGAAGTGCTGGAAAAGATTACTAACAAGTGTTTTGAATGAGTGCTTTTATCATTTTGATTCCACTTGGAATCATTACATGCCCAGAAAGTGACTCAATTCATTCTGAATTTGAGGTAGAGTCATAAAGAGGTATAAGTAGCTGGATGTGTTAGTCGCATTGGAATATAATTTTCCTAGAGAATAATGTTGGTTTTCGTTTAAACTTGTTTACTTGTATTTGGAAAAAAAAACATAAGGGAAGACATTCCAAGTTAAGAAGTGGTGTTTGTGGAAGGTTCCCTCTGAGCATCCAGGGGGTCTGGAGACATTCATTTCAGTTCAGAACTGAAAATGTCCCTGTCATGAGCACGGATCTGTAGATAACATAGTGACAAACTCCTAGGGCACAAATGGGCATAGCAAGCAAAAAGTGTCCGTGCTGACTCAATGAAGCAAGAGCTAAAGGTAATTATTTCTTATTGTTTTCCTAGCTCCTTTTCTGAGAGGGATAAATTGTGAAAGATTGTGGGTATTGGTTATAGTGAAGGCATTGACTAATTACCATCTTTTGCAGGCAGAGGTACTAAAATGCAGGGAGAATGAGGAAGATAGACAAGACAAGTGACGCTGGTCACTCATACGCTTTTCAAATAAAACTGTTGTATTTGCTTTTTACAGATATACCTTACCATGTGTATACTAATAACTTAGTTCTACCTGCTGTCCTTTAGTAATGGTAAACAAACCAAACGATCTATTTAATAATAAAGGCTGGGTAGACCCCTGAAAATGGGATGCTGCATGTACTGTGTTTGAGAGTCTCTTGCTAGATATAATCTCGTTAAAACATTTTCAGATGTTTCAGGCCATGAATGGATGTTAAAGGTAGAACCTGCAACACTGAAAGAGTCTTAGATGAGGCCAAAGCTAATTACCTCTGCCTTTTAAATGTGGTCTCTCTGGATGTGAGACAACTTCAACAGTTCTTTTTCTGTCTTCTGAATTTCGGCTGATAGGTACAACCCAGATCATATCAGAGAAAGAAGGAAACTTGGACAGTTTTCTGACTGAATTAGGACTCCTGTCTCCTATGGAATCTTGCAGAATTGTTTCCCGCTTTTCAAGTATAATGTTAATGGTTATGTATCTGTTTTTCCTGCCTCTCTAGATAAAGTGGCGAGGCATGGATGAACACCAGAACTCTACAATTTCAGATAGTAAATGGTAAATTTCTCTCTTCTGTTTGTTCTTATCTTAATGTAGCTTCCTCTGCTTTAGCTATGTGGACTTAGTGCAGCTTCTTTCTACTGTATCCATTGTGTGCCTACAAATCAGATCAAGATCACGAGCTAACATTTCTTAAAAAAATTTATTTGTAAAACGTTTGGTTCTATATGCATTTGATTTGGATAGAATGGGTACAGAAAGAATCAAGTAAAACAGAGTGTAAAGTGACAGTATTTGGGATCGGAACCTTTTATCTGGTCTAGTGATATAAGTAGTTTGGATTGAAAAGGGAAATATTATCCTGCAGTCGTCGATAAGAAGAGCTGGATCTATCACCCTGTAGAGCAAGGAAAGCCATCAGGTTGCAAGTAGGTAGTAGAACTAGGAGGCTGTTTTAGGTCCAAGGCAAGACAATCTTACACCAAGATCTAAGGAATCAGAGAACCCTAATTGAGAGAAATGACATTCTGATGTAATACTTCTTGACCCAGTTAAAAGGTGACAATTTTCAAATATTTCTTGGGGAAAAAATTATCTCAAATTATGAGGATTATGGACTTAACATTGGAGAAGAAAAAAAAGCAAAACATCCTGAGTTCAGGGATCAGATGTTGAGTTCTCACTTAAAATTTACGCAGGTGGCTTGATTCAATTGCATTGTTCAGCTCTCTCAGGAATAGGCAGACTTGTATTTAAGTAACGCAGGGCTTTTTGTAGTGAAGAGCTTTGTTTAGAGATACCACTTTGAGTGTTACATTGTCACAACATGTAATTTCACGCAGCAGTTTGTGTTCCACAATCTGGGCAGTTGAAAGCCATCTCTGCATCTCACCCCAGGGAGTGAATGTTTCATTGGCTATATCATACAATCATATCACAAAAAACCTTGGGGATTAAACACCAACAATCTGCCTTAACAAAGCCTGCCAGATCAGCTTACAGCATTTGTCACTGTTTTCTGGTGTGGCTGCCAGAGTGTTGGCAATGATTTCTGCTTCTAAAACAAGGAAAAAGTAGGCCTGCAGCTGGGAGTGTTCATTGAAATTGAAATCCATGAGGAACTCAGACAGAAATTTGGTCTGCAGCCTGTCTGTTCTGGGCTAGATGAAATTAGATTAGTTTTAATAACTATTTCCTTGGCTGAACTCAGGCAAGATCCATGCAGGGACTGAGATCAGATGTAGGACGTACCTACTCTCTGGGTAGGCTGGTATTCAGGAATCCTTGATCTGGAAATGTCCCCCAGTAGAGTGAAACTTCATGCACAGTGCAGCAGCTTTTCAATGACCATGCACAGAGTGAGAGTACCTCTGTTTCTGCACTGACTTCCCCAGAATTGCAGGTTTATGAGTCAGCACACAGATCACTGCCAGCTCAGATGTGTCTGTTCCCACACTGTAGACATGGCCTCAAGTATCTAACGGTCACCTTAAGCACTTCAGGGAGAAATATAGATCTCTGAAACCCAGTAGGTGTGTGGAGACAGCAGCAACTCAGCATCTCTCTTTTACCTAGATACATCAGAACCATCACAAAAGACACTTTGCCTGTCTTCTCTAAAAGTAGTTATTCTGACCGAGCTCATAAATGCTTTTACCATCAGGGATACTAAAACTTGGCTCTACTCTTGATGACCAGCAAATGTCTGAAGCAGATGCAGGACTTTCTAGGTTAGTGTTTTAACCAACAGCCCAGATACACAGTGATGACTGTTCTCTTCTTCACTCCTTTCATTATTTGCTAATAACAGAACAACAGCTGCAGAAAGAATCCTACCTTAGAAGAACCTGTAAAGATCTCATTTTAAGAAGGGAATGTTAGTTAAATTTTCATCTGGATGCTAGTAGAGTTGAATATTTAATCTTTGAGTACTGAAGTTGCCTCCTGTCACTCAGCCGCTGTGAGAAAGGGCTTATGGAGGCAGTGGATTCAAGATAATTACTTTATTATGAAGAAAAATCTTGGCCGTGTACACTGTGTAAGATAGCTGTAGTGACACTTTCTCTGAGGGGAAAACTGACTGTCTGTAGTACCCACAGAAACCAATCCTTGCAGAGACAGGTGCTCCAGGGAAAGTGCGAGAAATGTAAATGAGAGAGAGAGATGCACACAGATGTTGTGTGATCTCTGCAGCATCCCTGCATTGTTGTAAATTCAGCCATACATTTCTGGGTTTTGTTTTTAGTTCATAGACTTGGACTGTGTGACTGGCACCTTCTCTTGGCATGTAAACTCTGCCCACCCCTCCCTTCCACTGAACTGGTTGTGCAGATGCTCTGCATTGACGCGGAAGCGATTGCATCTGGTAAGAAAGTCCAGATCTTTAGAACCGCTGTGCAGGAAAAGATCGAAGGAGTAAATGAGAATTTCCCTCTTTAATTAACTCTGCTTTTCTGAGAGAAGTCAGCAAAGACAAGTATGTAAATAATTCCTTGTGGAGAGGAGTAATTCTCAACTATTTTGTTGGTGAATGATTTTGTTCTTTTGAGGTATGAGCACATGCTGCTTGGCAATGTGTATCTTTGAAGATCAGGATGTCTTGAAAAGGAATTAACTCCAGTCCTAGGATTTGTTAACTGTCCAATAAGTAAATAAATAAAAAGCCATTTCCTTAATGCTACTTTAAAGTCACTGAAGGCAAGTATGGATTCACATTTCTGAAATGCTTTTGCATGTTGGGTATTTTTGTTTTTTTGGTTTTTTTTTCAAGTAATGTTGGTTGGTTTTATTTTTTTCTTTAAGAGCAATAAACTCATTATATTCGTTCAAGGCTTATAGTGGCCATAGCTACAGATCAACACGCTGGCTACTTCATCCTGTCATCTCTGCTGCTTAATGGAGAAAGCAGGCTGATGTGGTTATTAAATCTGGCAGCCGTGTTGTATTGCACAGGGGCAGCAAGTAGCACACAGCATATAGAAAATGAGTAGCTTTCTGATAACAGCCCTCCTTTCGCTGCCACGAGGCTTGAAAGGCAGACTCAAATCTCCTTCTCCTTTTTGTAATCATGAGCCACCAGAACAGAGTGCAAATATTACAAACACGGTAGCAAATGCAAGTATTCTTTGCCTGTGCAATGCTTTCAGATTGCTAATTAGGATTTCTACCTTGGTGTTCTGATTGAAAAAGCAGAGGGATGAAAGCTGAAACCATCCTGAGAGTGAATGCTTCTCTGCAGTATTGTTTCAGCTTCCAGTGGAGGAGCTGCTGAGGGAAAGGGATGTATGAAGGCTTTCCGGAACAGTTTACAGTTGTTTGTTGATTTTTGGGGATGTCTGCTCACTACTTCGTGAGGGGAGAAGCCAAGCAAATGCAGGAGGTGCTTCCAGATAGATGGTTTTCTGCTTGTGTTAGATGATACTAGACATGCAGCGAGAAAGAAACTTCAGTATTAACAAGCTGCTCGTGAACATGCAGGAGAGAACTCTGTCATGGTATTGTTCACCTTTAAAAATTCATACGTGCAGAACTGGACTTCTTGTTAAGAATCTCAGCAGTACCTTATTATCAGAAATGCAAGCAAATAGTCGTCATTCTCTCCCTCCTATTCTGTACACCTGGCCTTTCAGCTGACTGGGAATGCTGAAGGAAACAGGCATCAGCAATATACAGATACCTGATACAGATACTGGCTCTGCTGTGTTCCTGTGCTGGGAAGATGATCCCTCGACCTCCACAGGCAAACCCTATGCTTTCTCCTTACTGGAATCACTGGCTTATGGGACTGAGCTGTCTGCACTGTAGCCTTGTTTTGGTAGCGTGGGAAAGGCACAGTCTAGCCAACAGTCATCTTTTAGGGTATGTACAGAAGTGGTATAAAATAAATTGCAGCCACCAGGTGGCAGATTCCTTTTTCTAGCTCACTTCTCTCAGACCTAGAAAATTGTCTGTGTCCCATATGTGCTTAAGTAGGCAGGAAATAATATGCCACTGCTCCTTCATCCGCAAAGGAGCTTTTAATAATTCATTTCCTTCTTTACTGCCTGTATAGTTGGGTCGGAGCTTTAAGAAAGCAGCAATTCGAGCTTGTAGAATAAAAAAACCTTAATTGAGTGGGCAGCATGCTGGGTTCTCTCCTGGTTCTGTCCATGGTTGTTGTCAGCCTTTCTGTCTTATTGCTGGTTATTCACAGCATGTGAAGCTAAGAAGCACAGTACCCATTAAGCTTCAAGGCTGGCACTACAGTTTCCCTCATCACTTCCTACTGGGGCTCACTTTCCTTCTGACCTCCTTCTTCTTGCACAGTGTCTTCAGTTAGTGGACATTTTACCTAATGCTCCCTAAGGTATAGTACAATGCTCGAATCTACTCTAATTTAGGTGCTAATGTTTGCTATAGAATGGATATATGGAATTCTGCAGGTCATGAGCATTAAAACAAGAAACATAAATTGCATTCACAGCTTCTTAAGTGAGTTATACTTACGGACAAAGTTCAAACTGTAGATACCGTTCACTTCTGCTGCTCAAGAAAAATGTCTCTTTCTAAGTTGTAGAAGCAAGCTGTCAGTATTTTATACTAGTTGTCAGTTTTGTTATATTCCAAGACTTTCACAATCAATTGTTTTCACAACGGTTTTTGGCCTGTGTCGTCCCTGAGTTTGACTAACTGTGTACATGCTACTGATGCTTTCTAATTCAAGAGCTGTGCTGTAATCCCAACTTGAGAGCTTTTTTAAATCCTATCAACGTGAAGACAACAGCACAGTTCTATTTATTGACCGTTCATTTTACTGTCGATTGTGTGATGAAAACTAGAGTCTCTCTCTTGATTCAACTTTATAGTTGAATACAGCGTGATGTTCATGTTACTTAAGGAGCTTTCTTAACCGTGGTGGTGGTTACAAGCAAGCTTTTTTGCCAGCAGCCTTTTCCAGAGTGCTCAGGATGAAGCTGTCAAATTAGAACAAGTTTTAGAAAATAACCAGAGAATCTTAAATAAAGACCAGGTAGATTAACCGCATATAAACGTCAGTGACTTCGCAAATCAGATACTTGCAGCGGAAGTTGCACTTACCTTCATAGTCCCACAGTTCTCTAAAGGGTTTCCCTGGCGCTCCGAGCGGTGCTGGAGGATCATTGAAGAAGGGAGCACTGACTTGCATCAGCAGCCCTGCATCATACGACTTAAGAGCAATTGTTACCGGGTCACGGCTCACAGGTAAACCATCCCATGTGTGCTCAATTCTTAACTCCATCTTAATGTTCTGCATAAGATAAATAAGAAAAGAAGTTCCTGTCAAAGCACACCCATACCGCTCCAACACCAACTTCACTGTCTGGCTAAGAAGAAAAGTCTCGCAGTTAAGTAGGTGATAAGCATAAAGCTCCCAGACATAAGCAGAAAGAGTCAACTGATTCTTCTCAGTCCTATTTAGGAACAAAGAAAGACGGACACTGGAACAAGTCACTGCTCTAAAGGCATTATTTCACAGAATCATTGAGATTGGAAAGGACCTCTGGAGATCATCCAGTCCAAGCTGTTTGCTGGCAAAACAGTGAGAAAGATGAGATAAATGGATATAAGAACCCAAGACGGTGATGTGGGAGGCATGATGAAGATTTAAAGCAATACATTAAGTCATCAGTTGGCTTAAGACATCCAGTAAAAAGGTGAAGGCAAATATTGGACTAGCAGTTCCGACAAGGTAACACGTAAATCAAGTGAAAACTAATTAAGCTTTCATGTCCACATTTTCTTCTCTATGATACGCAGGACCCATTTCAGATGTGCTACGAGACACCGTGGATAGATAGCTTTGGAAACCACGGAAGCCTCGACTATCGTTAACACCCCCTGCAACTCAAGCAGCAAGCTTACAGAAGTAGATGCTTCTGTAGGGAAAACGGTCAGCGTATGAAGAGAGGCGGTACCTCAGCGTTTTAGCATCATTCTCGAGGCAGAAAATGAAGAAGCTGGTCTAAAAACACTGCTTGACTGACACAGCGGAGGAGGCGAGGGCTCCCCGTTAGCAGCAGCCCGGGGGGGAGCCGCGATGGTTCGCGTTAGGCTGCGCGCAGCAACCGTGCGGAGCGAAGGAGCCGTTTACAACCGCAAGAGAAGCCCTCTCACCTGCCCTCAACGCCGCAGGTACAAGAAGGGCCGGGCAGCGTCAGCACCCGCACGGGCGCGCGCTTCCTCAGCCGTACCTGCGACCCCAAGCCCGCAGCTCCCGCGGAGGAGTTAACGACGACCGCCCCGCGCCGCCAGCCGCTCGCCGCAGCGCCGCCCGACGAAGCCGGCCACGGCGCCGCCCGGAGGCTTTAAACCCGGCACGGCTCCGCCCTCCTCCCGCCGCGTGACCGGCGCCGGGCGCCGCGCTCGGCCGCCCGTTGGAGGAGGAGCCGGTGCCGACCGTTTCCCGGTCGCGTGGCGGTGCGGCGAGGAAGGAAGGCTGCGGTTACCGCCCCGCCGTGCCCGTCGCTTTCCTTCGGGGGGAAGGAGGGGTGGGCGAGAGGAGCGGTCGCTCTCTGCCCGCCCGGGATCTTTGTCGGAGCGGGAGGGCGGCGGAGCTGTGGCGTGACGGCACGGCCGCGGAGCTCGGCTGCGGGGGGGAGCCGGGCGGGCGGCCTCGGGGCTGCTCCCGGCCCTCGTGGGGGTGGGCAGCTTCAACCGGAGCTTCAACCGAGCGCGTCTTTGACGGCAAAACGCCGTCGAAGAAAACCTTTCCTTGTAGCGCGCGCGCGCGCAATAAGCGGGGAGTTGATGTGTTGCCGTAGAATCGCGGAACGGCTCGCGTTGGAAGGGAGCTGAGAGCCCGCCCAGCCCCTACGTCGTGCTGTAGGCAGGGCTGCCCCGCAGCTCAGCTGCCCAGGGCCCCATCCCGCCTGGCCTGGAGCGCACCCGGGGATGGGGCAGCAAGCACAGCTTCTCGGGGCAGCTGCGCCAGCGCCTCACTGCCCTCTGAGCGAACGTGTCGTTACTTTTGTATAATTACGTTACTCTTGTAGATAGTTGCGTATTTCATAATCACGCGCCTCTAAATGGCGCTCAGAGCAAATGTGCATCTTTCTGACTGCCAGCCGGCTTCATCTAGCTCACGGTTCATGATCCTCTAACTTGTATTACAGAATTATGTAATTGCATTTTTCAGATCAGAAGCTAGATGTTGCATTTGAGCAGGATGAAGCAGATGAGATTTTGAGTAGTGCTGCCGAGGTATGTAAACTGAGGAATGAAAGTGGGTAGCAATAAATATAATTTAAGGCATGCATCTTCGTATACGTAGAACAGTCTGTTTCAGTGTGGTCTTGCCTGGCTTCGAGTCCGTCGCTGAGCTGTAGAGTTACTTATAGTTTTTCCAAGCAGCAGCAAAATAAGGCTGTTTAAAAAGCAAATTCTGCTTGGTTGTGTTTTTTCTTGGAGTGTTTTCAAAAATTGGTCATATGTGGGAGAACGCTTGGTTTCTCCAAAGTAAGTTTTCTAACTTCTATGGATTTTTTTCCTTTGATCTCTCGGGGAGATAACATTTTGTGGTGAATAGCATAAACCTGTCTGAAGTCTGTGCAAAAGCTGGGGCATCGGCACCACCGTGGGGCTCACGTGCACAGAAGTGAATGTGGCTCTTGCACAGACTTGAAATGGTTGTGTTAAGAAAGAGCCAATTGCTCACTTGATGCAGTTATGCTTTATATCAAAGCATCTCCAGGAAAAAAAGCAATGAAAATTTTTTCAAATCTGGCCAATGTTCAAGGAGTGTAATATCAACCTGAAAATGATTGCTGGGGAGCCTGCATATTCTTTTCAGTATAGACAGAATAAACTGCTTTGTTTTGCATGCATCAGAATAAAAACAAACCACAGTAACCCATGTGCAGTCATGTACAAGTACTAAAATATAAAATAATCAATTACAGAAAAGTGTCGCCGGAGGTGACGGCATATCCAGATCCAGGATGATGGACCAAAGGTAAGTGATTCCAAATGAGTGGGAATACTACTTCAGAAGGACTTGAAAAACAAATAAGTGCATGAGTAGAACTGTGTTTGTTTATTTGATTTTTTACATCCTCAAATAGGTAACTGTACTGTTGTACTGAAAGCAGTAAGAAAGCCTGGTTTCTAATCTTTCTGGATTTTGGTCTAGGTATGAAATACAAATGTATTAAAGCTCATCTAGAAAGCATGTTCTGCTTCTGTTACACAGGAAGTCCGTGGTTAATGATCATACTTCAAAGGCAGTAATGAAAGTTGCTCACTTGATGGTGGTGAGTGTTGGGTTTGGAAGTAAAGAGAAGCGACAGTTTTGTTCTGTTCTCCAGATCATGAGTTCAGTGAAGCTGGTTAATTATCAGAACGATGTGTCAGCGCTTACAGATGGGTTCTAAGCATGTTTTTCCATGTTTCAGCTTGAGAACCAAAAGTGTAGAGTATGAAAAATGCTTGGAAGAAATGAGGGAGCAGCTGCAGATTTATCAGGTATGTTTCTGGGATCTGCGACTCTTCTTGCAAAACGAAGTCTTAATTTCATCAATGGTATTGTGCTGAATTAACATTGTCAATATTTCAGTGTTGCTTATTGAAAAAATGAATTGCCACAGCTTGCCACTTAGATGTTTTCTTATTAGGTGCAGATGAGTGAGATGAGACAGAAGTTTGAACAAGTCACCACAGAAAACAGAAGGTAAATAAGTGCACTTTACCTACTGCTGCTATTTTCTTGTGTGTTTTTTCTTTCTTTCTGTCTCTTTTTCCTAAGACTTGGAAATATTTGAATCTGCTTAATAGTTGAAGATTTCATACTCACGTGCTTAATGTTACTCTAAGCGCTTAATATAGGTTACAGCACCAAATTTAGGAGGCTTAGCCATATCTCTGCAAAAGAACTCGGTATTAATTTCTAACCCTTTTTATAGAACGTATCTTGCTCAATAGATTTAAATGTGAGCCAGGTGCATATGGTACATACAAATCAAAGGTACAGTACTTCAGTTAATTTAAAAGCATTGTATTAAATAAATATTGTGCTGAACTTATTCCTTTGAATTTCAGGCTGCATTCAGAGTTGAAAGAGGATCTTGAGATGCAGCTGGATGCTCTTCCTTTTATGCCTCTGGGAACTGCTGTTCCTGCAGATGAAGAAATACTGAGAAACCTTCAGGAACAACTACGACTGACTAATCAAGTGTGTGAGATGAAACACTTGTACTCTTCTGTTTCTTCTGCACCTCGGCAGATTAGGGAAGGATAGTTTATTTCTTGGTTCAGTATTTGTTTATAACAGTTCCTTGACTGTACTTTGAGGCCTTCCTGATTAGCTTTAAAAAAGAAAACAAAACAACCTCAAGTGCACCCATACTTAAATTTTCAACTTCAAAACCTGAAGCAAGTTCCTCTCTAGTTTCATACAAGTAGGAAGTTTTTATGTTCATTTGTGCCTCTAATTTTACCTTGTTGAATTTCTGTCCAGAACATGAATCAAATATTTTGTTGGATTGAAGTAATTGGCGTAGGCTGTCTTTTTATTATTATTATTAAAGTGTAATGTGAAATGGGGGGCAAGTATATGTGGAATACAGAAAGTAACAGCTAGATCTGAATAGATCGGCCAAATGGCCTGAATATATTACAAAGATATTTCGGTTCTTTTGCAGTGGACTAAGCTGAGGTTAAATTGACTCCTGAATTTTGGTATTTGACTATTATATGTACTGCAGTCCCAAAGTAAATAATTGCAAGAGTTTGACAGTTTCAGAACGTGAGTGGAGTTTTACTTTTGGTAAGAGCTATTAAAATAGTGCAGAACTCGCAGCTCTTGTCTAGATGGAATGTGATCTTATAAACATCTGGGTTTTTTTGCCTCTGAGTTTGGTGTTTTGTGTGGTTGTAATGCGTGCAGAGAATAATAATAATAATAATAATTTTTAAAAAGCATTTCAATAGAAATGTACTGTAAATATCTTAGAGACCTTTATTCTTTAACTTTTTAGGAAAAAGAGCAAGCAATAGAGCTGTGGCAGACTGTGTCACAGGAGCTTGATCAACTCCAGCAGCAGTACCAGGAACACATGACTCAAACGCAGATTCACATGGCCGAAAGACTAAAACAGCAAGTAACTTTCATTTACATTTTTGTTAATTTTGGAATGCCTTCATATACTGCAGAGATTTTGCATCTGTATGTAGCCAAACTGAAGTGCAGCGGTTCTACCAGTATCATAGAATCATCATAAAATCATAGGATGAATTGGGTTGGAATGGACCTGAGGGATCATTGTGTTCCAACCCTCTGCCACAGGCAGGGTTGCCAACCACTAGGTCAGGTACTAGGCCAGGCTGCCTAGGGCTCATCCAACCTGGCCTTGAACTCCTCCAGGGACGGGGCACCCACAGCCTCTCTGGGCAGCAGCCTGCTCCAGCACTTCACCACTCTCTCAGTGAAAAGCGTCCCCTGACATTCTCCTCTAAATCTTCCCTCCTTGAGTTTAAATCCATTTCCCCTTTTCCTATTGCTTATTTACCCATGTAAAAAGTTGACTTCCCTCATGTCTACAAGCTCATTTTAAACACTGGAAAGGCCGTAATGTGGTCTCCCCGCAGCCTTCTCTGCTCCAGTCTGAGCAAGCCCAGCTCCTTCAGCCCGTCTTCACAGGAGAGGTTGTTCTCCAGTCCTCTGATCACCTTCGTGGTCCTCCTCTGGTCCCGTTGTTGATTGTTTTCTGTAATAGTTGTTACCAAAAGTTGAGTGGTCAGATATAGTCAGTGATTCAACAGTTAAATGCACAGTTGGGGTTGGAAAGTTTATTTCAAATACGTGGGCAGTAACTCAGGGAGTGCACTGTGAGTTTTGGTGCGTGTAGAGAAGTACACGAGATAGACAAATATAAATAATCATCCTACTGTTGTTCAATTCAAACATAAGTAGTTTCACTTGCCTTTGGTCATTCAACAGAGAAGCTGAATAAACAGCTGAAAAATGAAGGTTGCTAATACTCTAATGTTAGTGTTTAGCATTCTGTTTCTTCAGCTGCTTCTCGGGAAGCCTTTAAGCTATTTGTTAGTGTCTGAGCTTGCTAAGTTAACTGGTTATGTTTCAGGAAATCTTCTTTCAGAAAGATAAATTAGGCTGTAAGAAGCTGTTTTGCTCTGAGCTGTAAAGAGTGCGCAGTATTCAAAGAATTCATAAAGCTCACGTGTACGCGTAGCTCACTACAGCTATATTCAAACATCTATGAAAACTGCATTCCATTTTCAAGTACGTTAGACTTGTGGGTGCAATTATTGCTCACCTATGTAGCAGGAATTTGTTACTGATTTTTTTTAGTCCATCTAAGCAATAAATACGTTCCTTTCTACAGCTGCTGTGTTCTCTCAAGTTTTATGGTTGTTTCAAATAACAGTTATGAGGACTTAGTTGTGAGGAGTTTCTTTGTTGTTCCAACTTCCTGTTTCTGTTACTGGATTTTTTCACTGTTGTTCACTGGTAAGTCGTAGCTGTCGAAGAGTTAAGGGGCTGTAAGAGTCCACTTCTGATGACTAAATTCTTAGTGGATTTTAATGCCATTTTCTCAAGAATGAGATTGAGCAGCCTTTTATTCCTAAAAGCACTTCATGTCTGCCGTAGGCTTTTCAGCTGAATCAGCTGTGTTTTACATTTTGCTTTTACCAGAGGAGCAGGAAACAGCTATCAGAGGTAGACTGAGTAGAATCACAATCTACCAGAAAGCAAAGATGAGCTATGAGATCTTCTTTATGCAGTCCAACCTCTACAGTGAAGTTAGTCGCTGGAATAGGTTGCTTGCATGCATTTGACCATGAAACACAATTAGTATATATTCCAGCTGAGGGACTTAACTCTTGGCTATGCTTTGAAGATGCTTAGTGTGCTGCTGATGACTATTTTGTTTCGTTATTCAAGTTTCCCTACAAAGACAGGGCTAGAGTTTAAGTACAGTTTTCTGTATGGACAGTAGGTGTTCATAAGGCAAGGAGCAAATAAAGCCTCTTCACACAGGCAGACACGTTTTTAATTCTTAGTGGATGCATTTCTGCTCCTGTGTTAGCAAAAAAACGTGCAGCACCACCATAATCTGTGTGGCTCCGAGGCTCTACTTTTGTATTTTGGTATTAATTGCACGCGTTTTGGAAATTTGTAACTGAATGAAATCCAGATACGTTTTGCATTAGTAAATCTGATTTACCAGATTATCAGGCCAAAAGACAGAAGTAATCTAATTAAAACTTTAAAAAGCTTGTTGGATTTCCTGCATCATACATTAATTCTTTGAAAATGTTTTCAGTTGACTATGAATGTGATAACTAAATGTTGTTTGTTGCTAATGATTCTAAGAAGCTGAATTCTACTTCTTAGGATCAACTGGCTAACTTTCACCAGCTTACTTCACACCTGCATGCAGCCAATGAGAAAACAGAATTGGTAAGTAAAACCTAAGCAATGACCTAGTGTTTTGTTTGTTTATTTTTAAATTAAATTGGATCATTAAGGTACAAACCAAAAGATAAATATCCTTCCAGCTTATCTAATTGGAAAAGAACTTGCATCACTCAGATTTGTAAAGCTGTCTAGCAACCAGTCAAAAATCAAGAAGCAATGGCTCCCTTCCTGAAGACAAAACACTTAAGTCTTGGTGGTTCAGAGGTTAGCTCTTGATATTATAGCAACTCCTTTTTCTTTTTTTTTTTTTTTTTTATAAGAAGCCACTTAGGCTCAGAATTCTTGCATGTGGTATTTCAGTCAAACATTCAAAAACCATCTTCAATAGGGAAGAAATTAAATAATGTTTTACCAAGGCTAGCTCTGCCACACGTTAGCAAGTTTCCTAGAAACACCAGCATTTTCAGAGCTGATCCTTTGAGGGATTTTTGCCTTGTCAGAATCTTTAATTGTATAGACTGAAATTGAGCTTTAGCCCCGGACTTCCAGGAGTGACACAGTTTTGATACCGTAGAAAAATAGGAGGCAAAAGACTTAAGTTGCTAGCTGAGCAACTTCCTCTCTGTAAGACATACTTCTTGTGTGATTATTTTTTTTAAACCGTGTTTGTCCTGGATGCTGTCAGTGTGCAAAGTAAGGAGGAAAAAAAAACCAACAAAAAACCCCAACCCTCTGTATCTTGCAAGCAGTTCCATTTACAAGCTATTTCATTAGCTCTAATAATAGCCAAATAATGCACTTAGAGAGAGGGATTTCTACCGTTTGTAGTCAGTAACCTCAATCAACTGTTCTTTCAGCA
This sequence comes from Phasianus colchicus, assembly GCF_987193195.1. NCBI lineage: Eukaryota > Metazoa > Chordata > Aves > Galliformes > Phasianidae > Phasianus > Phasianus colchicus. The sequence continues at coordinate 6,843,732 of NC_143439.1, read as the reverse complement.
TAGCTACAGTTAGAACTGAGGGATTGCTGTCAGAAAGCAATCTCAAGAAAATACCACGAGCTTTCAGAACAGTCGTTTTGATTTAGAAGTTGCATGCTAATCTGCTATGTATAAACAAAGCAAGAGGTATCAAGAAACAGAATGACTGGATGCTTAAAATCATGATACGGGAAAGAAACCGTGGGCAGAAAAGTGAGATAGCTGTATTCTTTGACAGAGACAGCGTTAAGATAGAGGCTGTCCATTTGTCTGCATTCTCCAAAGCGTTTGACAAGGTCTGTTGCCAGAGATGTAAAGATGTCATGGAACAAAGGTGTCCTTTCTTGAACTAAAAAACTGAAAAGTGAGAAGTGGAGGGCAAGATTGCTGTCAGGTTGTTTTTTTTTTTTATCAGGGCAAAAACAACTGTGTTCCCTGGCTGTGTTGAGGTTTAAAGTTTTCAGCACACTTAGAAATGTTCTGGAAATGAAATCTAGTAAAGAGGTGACAGTGCTCACCTCAAGTAAAAGTATTTAAGGTAATGAAAACTGAAATAAGCTGTGGAAATCTGCAGAAAAATCTCATGACATTCCGTGTGCGAGTGAATTTTTGATTTTTTTTTAGTAAAATGAAAGCAAGAAAAAAAACTCTACAAATCTCTCCTTGTTTTGCAGAGCAATCAGTTTCTGAAAAATGTAGCCGAACAGAACGTGGAACTAGAGCAGCTACAGAAACAACTGAGGTATAAACCAGGCAATTTAAAAAAGACAAAGATCTTCTCTCTAGGCTTTCCTAACTTAAGCTTCTATCATAAGCCTCTTTTGTCTTGCAAACTGTCTTGACGGCAATGGTTGAAACGGTTTCAGTTAATGGCTTCTTAATGGCTTGCTATAAATGTGCATCAGTAGTGGAAAAGTACAATATCACTAGTTATTTCTAGTCCCTGTTAGTTTATTTTTAAAAGTAATAAATGTTCTCCAGTTTTCTTCATGACTTAGTTGTGCTCCAGTTTGCATTAATTTGTTTGCTGTTTTTCAACTTTATCATATACTCACTGGTCTTTAAATTTGCCCTAACACAAAGCCTGGATAATTGGGTTAAACCCAGTCTTTTTGTTCCCAAGACAGAGGAGGAGTGTGCTTGTTTCAATGGATTTTTTGTACTGTGGAGAAGGTCTGGTACATTAACTTCTTTCCTTTTCTGTTTCTGCTCTTGATGAGCCTTTTTAGATTACAATGCATATCAATTAATTCTTGAGAAATGGTTAACGATTTGTAATTCCTAGTACAAATTGCTTTAAAAAGTGAAACCAAATTCTGAAAAAGATTACTCTTAAATATCTGAGGCCACCTGTATTTACACGATTGGAGCACTTTAAGTTGCTGATTGCCTCGTCCTCCCAAATATTCATTCCACATAAACAGGTTATAATTAATGCAGCGTCTCTGGCTCATTGTTCCACATGATAAGAGGAAAACTTCTTGCACTGTATGAAAGAAGTTGTATGAAATCTGACTGCCCTTCACAGCCCTTTCAACAAAGCTGCAAGAGTATGATTTTTCCTCTGTGAGAATTAAAGTGTAATTCACAGTCTGTTTTCTCTACGTAGGCAAGCTAAAATAGATAGGTGGACAGCGAGTGCTAAAGTTGATGAAATGATCAGATTGACAAAGACACTTCAAGGCCAATTGGAGAGAAAGGTATTCTAGAGAAAGGGGTAATTTTCTGTTGCAACTGAATGACTATACAGTTATCTAATGTTAAGCGTTAAATTAATCTCCAGTTGTTCTCTGATTTAATTTATATTGTATTAGATTTAGTTTATTTTATATATCTTTGTTTTTATAAATGAAACTCAGATGTTGCCTGGAAAACACGTGTGTTCTTTCTAGGAAGAAGATGTGGTATCTGCCCAGCAAAGAGAAGCAGCATCTGACAAACTCCTGCAACAAGTGCAGTCTAGCGTAAAACAATTAGAATCAAGGTAAGGACATGTTGTTGGATGTTACTGATGGGATATGTACAAAAAAAAAAAAAGCCAAACGGGAACACAGTTCTGGCAACTTACTTTCTGTGAGCTTAGTTTGAAAGAAGTACAGTTCTTTAATTAAGCTTTGTATTGTTAAATGAGTAAAATTACTCATTTGTTTTAGATTACATGTTACTGTCCAAGATGCCGAACAAATGAGGACAGAAAGAACAGCCCTGGAGAAACAAATCAGAACGCTTCAGACAAAGTGTGCTGATTTAGAAAGGGAAAAGTATGAAGCAGTTGCAAAAGTCCAAGATTGCATACAGCTGTTAGAAGAAGCAAACCTACAAAAAAGTCAGGTAAGTCACGAGTGAAGGCGTTTCTTAGATGTTAGAAAACTTTCATCACCTGCAGTTATGAAGTGCCCATTTATGTATATATGTGGAGGTATACACACATACACAACCCAAATGTCTTTCATTTCTGTTGTACTAAAATGAGTAATGCAGAAGAGAGCAAACTTATGATCTGACCACACATCACTTAGTTTTGTCATACTTAAATACATAAATGTTATTGAATATTTAAAAACAAATCGGGCTGTCAGAATAAAAACAAAGACCCTGTTATGAATTTATGACTTAGTAGTGGTTAGGAAAGGAAAGTTGAAACTAGAGAGACTTTTTTTTATAAACGATAAGACAGGTCCAAGAGAGTGAGCTTTGTGTTCACCTTCTTGTTATCCTAAGGAATTCTGAAAAATTTATTGTGTAGTAAGTCAGCAAAACCTACAATCAGGAAAAAACAAAGAAACCCTCCAGAGGATTTGAGTGTGTGCGCTAGATGGGGGGATGAAACTCAAATGTGCTGTACTGGCTGCTGAGCTTACTGTTTGACAGTAATAACGTGGTCCTATGATTACACTCATGCGATCCTCAGTGGTATTTAATAAAATTAATAATGTTTAATAAAATAGGGATATTTAAAAAACAAAAAAACACAGTGTACCTTAACGTGCAGTTTTGATTGGCACGTTTCACGTGAGACAGGAGAGCTAGAGAAGTGCAGGAGTCAACGTGACACATACGAGAAATAAATGTAATAAAAGGTTCTAAACAATATTTGATTAAACTGTTAGGGGATAATGCTTGTGCCAAAAGCGTAGATAGAAAAACAATCAAAAATGGAAAAATCCACCAAAACTTCCTAAAGGCAGGGTCTCATCCAGCAGGTTTGAAAGGTATCGATTCACATACACATAAAAAAAGTCTCCCTTTCTCCCATTTCTTCATTTCTCCAAAGTATCTACTCTTTGCCCCTATAGGAGACAGCGTGCAGGGACTGGTGGACACTTGCGTGTTTTCATGTTAAGCTTCAGCTGTAATCAGGCTTCCAGCAATCTAATGAATTCTGTTTGCTGGAAAGACAGAGCTTCAATGTGCCTAGCAGACTTTAGCCAACAGTAAATTAAGTCTAGATTATTTAATGCCCGTGGGAACAAATAAGGAATCTTAGAATTATTCTGCTCAGGCTAGCATCTTGAGCAGGTAAGGAGATAAACATTCTCTTTTAGCCCAAAGTCGCTTTTCAAACGTGAGCAACGGCCTTATTATCTTAATTAACTTCATCCCTTTGCAATACAGGAGTTAGCGCCGTCTTTTTTGTTAGTGCTGATTTCATTTCTGTGACAAAGGAGGAAGACCCTGTCTGGAAGGAGGGTCTGAAACTTCAAAGAGTTCCTGCTACCATCTGATCTGTTTCTGGAAGGGATCAAAATGTTGACAAAACTCTGGGGTTCCGGTTGTTAACGCACTGCCATGCAATTGGTGCGATTCCTCTGGTTACACAAAAGAGGATTATTGTCTGTTACAGACATTCTTCTTATACATTTATAGCATTTACGATACTCTCTGGCATCTTTCTGGCATGCCACTTCCTTTTCATATCTGTTGTTAGTCTTCTGCATCTCATTTGCTTTATGCTCTTATTTCCAAGAACTCTCTTCACCTATTAGGCTGTGTTCAACATGGGAATTAGAAATTATGCTTTACGTCCTCCAGCTCTCGCTGGCTACCTTTGAACTTGTTAGGTCCTTTTTCTTAGTAAGATATTTTTACCTTTACAAGCATTTCCCCAAAGCCTGCTTATGCAGAACACAAGGTAAAAAGATATCTATTTTTTCCCAGAGTTGAAAAACAAGAAAAACTTAATGAGAAAAACTTACACTTGAAAGGTATTGGTTAACTGTAAGAAACTCATTTTCAATTAGCTATGCGTTAGAACACAGAACAGTGCTCTTCATACCATTTTTGACAGAAAGAAGCGGCCAGATAAAAATTATGGTGTAAATAACGTCTCTTAGGTGGTTAGTGAACATTTAAGATAAAGAAGATAAATAACAGTCTTGTTATAAACAACACTTTTGTGTTATGCTCTAGGAGGAAAATTTTGAGTTTGCAGACGCTTGCTCATTTATTGTTCTGGCTAAAATATCCTTCATTTTGCAAAGTGCGCATTTTATGAATTAATTAAAAAAACACAGCTTAATATATGCAATTAGTTAACTAAACTGTGGCCTCTCTGGTCTCTTAAGAGATTATATGAGGGACTAACAGGTTGTCACAATAACGCTCCTTTTTTTCACATTACTATTGTAAAGCACCTAAGCTAAGCTTACAAAATGTGATCAGAAGAATTCTAAGAGTACTTTAAGAAACACAGCACAAACTGAATGGGAGCAGTTGAAGAACTCCAGTTCTCACGACTGGAGAACCTTCTACAGACTGAAATCATATCTACTAGTGACCTTTTCCATGTATTTCTCCTTTTATCCATCTACTTAACATCTATTCTCTAGTGCGATCTAAGGTTTTTCCATCTCTTCCACCGAGAGTTCTGTATTGCATTTTTCAATCTTTCCAGACCAGCATCTCCTATTTAACAGCGGTGCCTTTCCTTCATCCTTTCCCAGAAGGGTTCCTTACTGCACTTTTGTTCCATAACTGTACAATCAATTGGCATATAGAGTTCTAGGCTAAGTAAAATTATTGCAACAGGAAAATAATAAATGGAAAATACTTACCAATGTCGGAGGCTCACAATCTTCTCCACAAAGAGGAATCTCTAGAAAGAGCTCCTTCCTCTGTGGCAGCACTTAAATAGGATCTAGGAGAGGTGGAGCCAGGCTCCACGCCTTCTGGTAGCGCAGCTGAATTACCTCCACCTGTGCTCCCAGGGCTGACTCATTGCTTGCCTCAGGTGGTCGATCAGAGTTCAGGGCGTGATTGAGCAGTTCCCATACAAATCCCCACCATCTTATCATGCTCGAGAGCTGTTTGGTTCACTGTTACCCACCGTGAAAGAGTTTATCTATGCATTCCTTAGCTGCTTATGAATTTTTAGCTTTAGTTTTGTGGAAGGTAACTGACTTAATCTATTGAGTAAAAAAAAAAAAAAAACCAAAAAGATTCCCCGACTGCTTCTCTGTTGTGCCAGTTGCTCTGAACTTGTAAGCTGTTCGGGTAACGCAAGCATATTCCTGTATTCCTGTACTGCCTACGTTCCCTTTTGTACTGCGTAATGCAGAGCTAACTCAAACAGCTTTACATTGCATTGGGTTTTCCCTCGTGGTGTTTGCTAGCATCGGGCTAACGAGTAGCAAAGCACTACGCCAGGCTGCTGATTCAGTGCCACCTAAGAAGGAAGAAGGCCGCCTACTTTAAATATGCACAATTCAAGCTAAAAAATGAACTGCTTTCGTCGTGAAATACAGAGTTCTCAGAGGAGCATTTCCCCAGGAACGCGCCACAGCCAAAACAATAATTCACACTTCACCTCCAAAGAACTTCACACGGGTCAGCCACTGGAGCCAAACGAGTGCGTTACGTAGAGACCGTTGTATTGCTGAATGTTTCACCGGGTTTGTTTTCACGACCGTTTCTGTTCTGTTCTCAAAGGAAGCGTCAGTGAATGCCATTTTTCCTGCCGTTGGCAGAGAAAAGCGCGGCTTCCAAAGGTGGAACGCTTAGTTGTCCTTGAATTTTAGCAACTCGTCATTTCTCTGGGCTCCGTATTGAAAGCTGCACGTTGCCACCTAGTTCGTGTTCAAAAACACGGTTGTTACGCATCTGAATCTTTTGTATTTATTTCTTTGCGGGACAACCCAACTTCCCTGAGTGCGCGCTAAATGATTTGTAATATCTAACTTGCAGAGTAGGGATTTAATGACTTCCCTTTTACAGCTAAATGCTATCAAGCACTTGCAAAAGTATCTCGTTAAGTATTCACGGGCAGCAGCTTCTCCTACGCGTAACACCAGTCGGCTCCGCTTCCAATCGTGGGAATGGAACGTTGTTTCTGCGTGTGATATTAAAAAGTAGCAATTGGTTTGAAGAAGGAGAACGTAACGCATTTGTATTCTGTAACTTTCCCTTAGAAACAGTTGATCTCAGAAGTAAAACCCTGTGTATGTTAGCGGCACGTTTTAGAAACGTTATTACTGAATTATGTGATTAATTCTTTCTTGCAAAACTGTAATAGTTGTTAAATTTTCCAAACGATGCGAGTATAGTGTGCTAAGGATTAGAAAACGTATTGTCGAGCTGTTCTGTTAGGATAAGAAACTCTCAGCGAAAGAAAGACGGATTTAGCAAACATCGAAGAAGTTAGGGCCTCTGCACGAGGCCGAACTGTGTGAGAAGGTTGGGGTGTGAGGGCAGGCGCCGGGATACTCCCCGGCCTCTCTCCCGAGCTTATCTTTGTAGAAAGAAGGACAAGCGGATATCCGCAAAATAATGATCAGGGGTGGAATAAGTTAGTTAATTAACTGCGGATTTACGCTCCTGCAGCAAAAATTTATGTTTGTCCAGTGTTTCCACGTTCAGTGAAGCGTCGAGAAGATTGTGAACCTGAAGTACTCAGCCAACAAGGAAGCGGGGCAGGAAGAGAGAAGCGTCGGGGAATAGGGAATAAAAGATGTAACTCTGTTTTCTGCGGGCTCTCCTGCTTGCAATTGCGAATCAAATCTGCTTTATCGGAGATACCGTCCTAGAAAATGATTTGGATATTTCCTACACGATGTCACCGGTCCGTTCGGGCCTTTGTCGCATCGCTACTCCCGTATTTCCAGCGCCGCCTTCAGTCCCGTTTTCTCCGTCAGGTACAAAGTTTTTACACGGGGTTAGCAATCTTTTTATTTAGTTAGTTACTTAGTTACGTTTTTGGACGAGGGGGGAGGGAAAGCGGAGCGGAGACGGCACGCAGCAGGGGGCCTCTGGAAACCGCTAAGGCTGGGGACGTTCTTCTGAAGGGCGTCGCGTGAGATGCGCAAGGGATCCGTTCGAATTAGGCGCAATTATGGGACTCGTTAGGGAATCCCGCCACGAGGTGAGGAGAAGCGCGTAACACACCGTAACGGAAAGAGCGGTTTAAGTCCCTAATTCAGATCTAGAGTCCGCGTGTCTAACTGTCAGAGTCCCCGGCCGGCCCTACCGAGCCCCGCCGGCGCTAACGAGGCAACGACTCCCAGCTGCCGCGGGACCGCGGGCACAGCTGCGCCTCGTCCGCGGGCGGGGCGGGTCCGCCCCAAAGCCTCTTAAGCCCCGCCGGAGGCTGCCGGGAGCCACGAAAGAGCCGCCGGCATTCGTCGGCTGCGGGAGCTGGCGTGGGTTTCGTTTCTTCGGGTGCGCCTCGAAGCCTCTTCAGCGCCGCCGGGAGCCACGAGAGAGCCGCCGGGGTTCGTCGGCTGCGGGAGCTGGCGTGGGTTTCGTCCCTCCGGGTGCGCCCCGAAGCCTCTTCAGCTCCGCGGGAGACCGCCGGAAGCCACGAAAGAGCCGCCGGCGTTCGTCGGCTGCGGGAGCTGGCGTGGGTTTCGTTTCTCCGGGTGCGCCCCGAAGCCTGTTAAGCCCCGCCGGGAGCCACGAGAGAGCCGCCGGGGTTCGTCGGCTGCGGAAGCTGGCGTGAGTTTCTTTCCTCCGTCCCGTCCTTATGCCGCGGGGGGCTGCTTTTTCGAAGGAGCCCTCGGGATTCTGTGTGATGTTCTCTGTTGCGTTGTTTCGTTTCAGGCTGCGGTGAGATGTCTCCCGGCGAAGATCAGCCGGAACCGGTGAGCCGTTCTGTTAGCGACGAGGCGGCCGGCGCTCGGGAGCCATGCGAGGCCGCCCGGCGCTCGCCGCCTCCGGCTTCTCGGAGTCGGGGTAACATCGCCGCCCGGCAGCCCTCTCGTCTTCGGAGGGGGCTGCCGCTCGGTTCCCCGAGTCGCAGCGCGCTCTCGGCCCTTCCCTCCGGGGCTTTTTAGCGGGCGCGTCGGTTGCTCCCGTTCTCGTGGGTAGGAGCGAGCGGGATGCGGCCGTATTCCTCCGACTTCGGTGCTGCCGAAACGGGTTTCTGCTATTGAAGGCTGCAGCGGAGCCTCTCGTCACCCCGAACCGGTGAGATGGCGGAAGCGGTGAGCGGCTTGGGAGTCGCTAGGTAAGATATTTTTTCCTGGGGCTCGCGTAGGGCCGCCGCTCGGCCGCTTCCTTTTGTTTGGGACGAGCGCGGCGCTGCCGCTTTTTAGAAGGGCGGGATGGGAGGACAGGCTTTTTCTTTCCCCCGCTCCCCTTTTGCAATTTCAGGAGCGTGACCTCCGCCATCACGGAGACGCGGTGGGGCAGCTTGCGCGAACGGAACGTTGTTGCGGATGTCTGCGCGCTCCTTATAGCGGAGACAGACGGGCGAGGTGGCGGAGTTGCTCTTCCCGTGAGAGAACTCGCCGGTATTGAGCCGTGCTTCCCTCCTCAGCAAGGTGACGTCTGCGAGCGACTCGCACGATAAGAAGACGCTTCTACGGAGGAGTCGCGGCGCATCGACGAGGGGAGACGAAGCCGGTCGCCTCGTGTGTTGTTGTGACGGGGAATGTCTGTACCGTAAGTAAATAGCTGAAGAGCAGTAGCGTAGCTGACGGGGATGGGCTTGTTCGGGCGCCAGCGGAGGCAGCGTTCACAGGCTTTAACCGCCAGAAGTCAAAATGCTTTTGCTGGGAGAGCGGCGCAGAGGTCGCGGAGCTCCCCTCGCCGGAGCTCGGGAAGTCGCGTCCGGGCGCTTTCCCGAGCGATACGCGGTAAGGAAGCGGCACCGGCTGACATCGTTGCAGGGCGAGGCGGCGCGGCGGGGGTCTGCCGGAGCGCGGAAGCGGCGGTGTCGTCGGCGACGGGACGAAGGAGGCGCGAGTCGCGCCCGCGCCCCAGGGCTCCTGCTGGTGCGAGTCTACGGAGTGAGGTAAGCGGTGTCCCTTGCCACCCGATCCCGGCACGGAAGGACACGAGTTGTTTTAGTTGGAGGGTGCTGGTGTATGCGGATGTGAGCCCTGAAGGCGTGTGGCAGGTCTGTGTAAGAGGTGTAGCTTGCCGGGCTGCGGCAAGCGTTTTGAGGGAGCTTGGGGTCATGGTGTTTTCTTCCCTCAGGTGCTGGTGCAGCTGGTGCCTGGAGAGGAAGGTTGTTGTCCAAGGCTGGGAAGTGTGCTGTGTGTGCAGAGGAGTCAGAGGAGTCTGGTCAGGTAGAGTGTTTGTGGTGGTGGGCCTTGGGTGGGTTGCCTGTCCCTGGGGGGGGTGGTGGTGGTTTAGATTGTTGTAAGGGGGAGAGCACAGCCCACACACACAGCATGGCCATGCTGTGTGTGTGGGCTGTGCTCTCCCCCTTGGCTTGGGGCTGTTTGCTGGAGATTGCACTATCTCAGAGAGATTATATTTTTTTTTTTTTTTGGTGGGAGGGTGGGTGCTGGTCAGTAACGGATTTATTTTCGCTCTGGGTGGAGTGCAGCAGCCCTCCAGAGGGAGAGGCTGCCTGGGGCTCCCCCCCCCGCCTACCTGCCTGGGGCTCCCCCCCCCCGCCTACCTGCCTGGGGCTCCCCCCCCCCGCCTACCTGCCTGGGGCTCCCCCCCCCGCCTACCTGCCTGGGGCTCCCCCCCCTCTGCCTACCTGCCTGCCTGCCTGGGGCTCCCCCCCCCTCTGCCTACCTGCCTGCCTGCCTGGGGCTCCCCCCCCCTCTGCCTACCTGCCTGCCTGGGGCTCCCCCCCCTCTGCCTACCTGCCTGCCTGGGGCTCCCCCCCCTCTGCCTACCTGCCTGCCTGGGGCTCCCCCCCCCCTCTGCCTACCTGCCTGCCTGGGGCTCCCCCCCCCTCTGCCTACCTGCCTGCCTGGGGCTCCCCCCCCCCTCTGCCTACCTGCCTGCCTGCCTGGGGCTCCCCCCCCCTCTGCCTACCTGCCTGCCTGCCTGGGGCTCCCCCCCCCTCTGCCTACCTGCCTGCCTGCCTGGGGCTCCCCCCCCCTCTGCCTACCTGCCTGCCTGCCTGGGGCTCCCCCCCCCTCTGCCTACCTGCCTGCCTGCCTGGGGCTCCCCCCCCCTCTGCCTACCTGCCTGCCTGCCTGGGGCTCCCCCCCCCTCTGCCTACCTGCCTGCCTGGGGCTCCCCCCCCCCTCTGCCTACCTGCCTGCCTGCCTGGGGCTCCCCCCCCCTCTGCCTACCTGCCTGCCTGGGGCTCCCCCCCCCTCTGCCTACCTGCCTGCCTGCCTGGGGCTCCCCCCCCTCTGCCTGCCTGCCTGCCTGGGGCTCCCCCCCCCTCTGCCTGCCTGCCTGCCTGGGGCTCCCCCCCCCTCTGCCTGCCTGCCTGCCTGGGGCTCCCCCCCCTCTGCCTGCCTGGGGCTCCCCCCCCTCTGCCTGCCTGGGGCTCCCCCCCCTCTGCCTGCCTGGGGCTCCCCCCCCCTGCCTGCCTGGGGCTCCCCCCCTCTGCCTGCCTGGGGCTCCCCCCCTCTGCCTGCCTGGGGCTCCCCCCCTCTGCCTGCCTGGGGCTCCCCCTGGGGTGGGGGGAGACCTCCCTGGTAAAGGAGTCTCTTCCCTGGGTCCTGGGAGCGGTTCCTGGGTGGTGATTGCTGGCTTGTGGTGGTGCTCCCGAAGATAAGAGAGAGCTGTCAGGAGCTGGATTCTGCTGAAAGACAAAACTCGGTTTATTTCAAGCCTCGGGTGAAGCCCGTTGGAAGCTCCCTCTGCGTTGTAAGAGGATGCTTGGTCTGTAGTAACTTAATGCGCCTGGAGGGGGTGTGCGGCGATTTCGTTCTTAAGAGTTTGGGTGAACGGCTGGAGGCGAAGCGTTCTCGTGGCGTGCGTCTCGGTGTGTGCCCTGCGGGCACTATGAGTGGTTTACTATATCGGCAAGCTAAGTAGGCTGAGATGGTTAGGAAGGAGGAAAGCTGCTGCTCTGCTCTGTGACTTTCGCCGTCTCCTCTCGGGGGGTGTTGGGAAATAATCGGTCTAACAGGAAAACTAAAAAGAAATTAGAATCCTTGAGAGTGCTCCTTCTGGGAGAACTCTCTGGAGCTTATTATTATACTCGCTTATTTTTATATAACACAAGGAGAGCTCTCTACCTTTTGGGTAAGGTCTTGCTCTGCAGTTAAGAGCACGCCTCCTGTTAAATGTGCCCAATTGAATCGCTGGATAGGCAGCTTAAAAACTTAATTGTCTGGAACTACACAGTGAAAAGCTAGATCTCTCTCTCTGAGAAGTCTATTGCTTCAGTTTCACTTCCTCAAGAAGAGTGAGGAGATACCTAAGATATAATTGTTCTTTTATCGTATGCTTCCAGAGTACTGGTAACTGAGCCCGCTTCTGCAAGATGGGAAGCGGCCTATGATATGTGCCTTTTGTAAAAAAAAAAAAAAAAAAAAGCTTGTGAGGGCTTTTTGGAAAGATTGTTTCTACTGCAGGTGTGAATGCTGTTGAGCGCAGGAAGTGGGATGCCTAAGAGTATCTGCGCTGAAGTGGAACTGTTAGGCTTAGCTAGCTTGAGTCGTTGCGGTGAAGTGGATACCTGTCTGTGTCTGACTTAAAATGATGACTAAATCCTTGCTTACCACCAAAAAACAAAGATGCGCTGCCTGTTTCTGCTCTTGGGTCCGTTCTGCTGCTGATATTTATCTCGGGGAATGTGAAAAGAGAGAAAATGGATCCCTGAAGCCATGGGCTGCTTGGTGTTGCGTGCTCTGTAAAAAAAATAAATAAATAAATAAATAAAAAGACTTAAGTCAATAGCAAATATTTGTACACAGTATCTACTGCAAAAGTACGTGTCAGACTTGCTCTATTCACCAAGTGAAATTGCCCAGTATGTTGCCAGCGTTTGCGCTGTTGCGGCTGTAGCTCTGGACAGAAGTGTTTCTTGAATTCGGTAGAGCTTCTCGAGCTCGAAGGTGGGTGCGCCGTCCTGAGAGCGGACTGGCCAGCGACTGTCCCGCAGATAAAATCTTCTGCTTTCCTTTTTTAAGGTGAACTCAATGAGAGCTCTCCAGTTTCTCGGTAGGTAACCTGAGCTAGCGCTTCTTGGCAAAGCCCTTTGCGCCGAGTCTTGTAAGTTAGTTTCTGTGGACCTTTGTCCCAAAGGGAGACCAAACTCTAATGCTAATGACAAAAGCGCTTTGTGCTCTGTACCGAGCTTTTAACAAAAGCGGTGGAACTGCATTGGGGTTCTGCCTCTGCGTTAAGCGTTTGCGCGTAGTGTATTGTGTCTTCGTGTGAGAGGCTGCAATTAATTGGTTTCTCAATTAGTTAATGATAAACAGCAGCAGAAATACAAGTGCAACACGTAGAGAATTTTGGATACAAAATGCAGTTCAATGAGTTAGATACGATACTATTTTCCTAATGGCTTGACTTTATACAGAACTTCAGTGAGTTATGAGGTGATTTTACTCACAAGTTCAAGGTGATGTTGGCAGGTGCTTGATGTGCTGCTCTGTGCGGTAAACAGAACAGAGGCTTGTTTTCTGCAGGGGTGGGCATCTAAAATGTGTATTACTGGGCCGAGAGGAGAAGCTTACAAAGAAACAAATATACACTAACTCAATGAAATGTCTCTTTTTTTCATTATAGAATGAGAAAGCACCTCCTGTTGGAAGGGACCGCTGCCTCCTGGCTCTCTGTGGTGCTGCCCAGGCTTGGACTGAGCCGTCTGAGAGCGACATCCAAATGCTTTTTGAACTCTGGCGGCCCTGGGCTGTCGCTGCTTCCTGGGGAAAGCCTGTTTAAATACCTCACCCCCTCTTTCGGACCTCCTCTGTCCTAACAGCAGGCTGTTTCCTCCCCCCTATTGCTAGCTGCAGGGGAAAAGAAGCTGACCCCCTCCTTGCTACAGCCTCCTTTCAGCTAGCGTCACAGAGGGATTTTCAGCCCTTCCTTGAATGCTTTCTGAGACTCTCATTTCTTCTTGGTGTTATACTGCATTGCCCAGAACTGCTAACATGCTCGCAGTGAGGCTGTAACACCGTGGAGCAGGATGATCCTGTCCTTTCCTCGCCTGGTAGCGCTGGGCCTGCTGCTCCCGGGGTGGTGCGGTCAGCCCTCCCTGATGACTGCTGATGCGCACCGGGGGCTCGAGTTTAACTTGCTGTCTACTGCTACCCCTGGATCCTTTTTCGTGGGGGGTCGGTCTCTGCCCTCATCCCTGCACGGTACGCGTAGCTGGGGTGAGACTGCAGCTCCTCTTAATGTAGGGTAATTGGCAAACATAATAAATACACATTTGCCTCCTGTGTCCTGATCATTTATAGAAATACCTAAGAGAAGCCATGGAATCTAACTGGTGCCTGCCTCGTAGCTGCACTCAATTGTGTTTATTCTGACAACTGCTTGGAGCCTCTTTCTTAGGGGGCTGAATCATTGTTTTAAGAGGTAGGGGAAGGAAGGGCTGTTTACTGCCAAGTCTCTTCCTTGCCTACTCAAGCACATAATACGTGCTTGGAACTGAACCTCCAGTGAACGCATCTCCCTTCCGGGATGTGGGCGTTCTGTCAAGCGGTGGGGTGACTCTGAGCGGTGATAAACTTTAGGAATAGTTAAAAAACAGATGATAAAGCAAATACTGAATCAGGCCGTATTAGACCGTTGGAGTTAACGGATGCGTCCCTCTCATTTCATTCCTCTGTAAGATCTATCTCAAATGGGCAATTAATTCATAGCTATGAGTAAAGATGCTCTCCCACCCGAAGTTGAATGTTTTTAACTGCTACACTCCACGTCATTTTACAGTTCATGTTGTTAGCACGTATCCTACCATTAATATCCAGAATGGCCGAGCAAGACGTACGGTTCGCAGCTATAAAACCTTAAACCTCCGAAGAAGTCCCTCTCCTGGCCTGTAATGTTTTAACTGCTTTCAGAATGGAGCTGCCAGCACGTGTACCCAGTCTCCGTTGTGTTTTCCCTTATACGTACAAGTATAAACTCTCCAACTCTCCTTACCCTCGCTTTAGACAGAGGCCTGGGCTACAAGTGTGTATTCTCCATCAGCAAAGAGAAAAAGGTTTTCTTTTTTCTAAATTTTGATGACAAATCAGAAACAAAATCCTCAAGCCTTCGCTCACATAAGCTTGTCGACAACGAACGGCATTTGATCGCAAACGGTTTCAGTAATTTGACCTTTGTTCTGCCACTGTCTATATAGAGCTCCTATCCCCTGGCACCTGAGGAAGCTCTAATCTTCTCTAGTTTCTACGCTTATGTGTGGTAACGTCCGCAGTCATCTCCCTTCTCCATCAACTCAGGTTACCAAACTCCGCCCAAGCCTACTCAACGAATGTCAAACTAAGCGGATTTCTCATTTGAAAACATAATAGAAATAAAACTAAACTGCGTAAGGACAACGGGAGGTCTCATAACCTTCCTTACCCCATTTAGCCTTTCTCAGCAGTTCACATCAGTTCACAGGTTCGTAACACCCGGTGCAACAAAAAAACAGCGATACGGGGAAGAAAAGCGAGGAAAGAGCAAGGTTTCAGATTTCATCTTCCTAACTGCACCGGGACCGGTGCAACGAGGAGATGTCGCAAAAAGAAGAACGCTCACCAGTCTCTGAAGATCTAGGAAGAACTCCACCGAGGAGGGATCTCCCGGAAGAGATCCTTCCTCAGAGGCAGTCAGCCCTTAAATGAAGCTTAAGAGGGGTGGAGCCTGGCTCCAATCCTTCCCTTCCTGCAGGCGAATCGCCTTCACCTGTGCTCCCACGCCCGACCCCTCCCTTCTCTTTTTCCAGGTGCTCAATCAGCAGTTCGGGCCCTGGCTTGGCAGTTCCCTTACAGTCACGCAAATCTTAGTGCTTACAATATTTAGACTTCTGAGACACACCAGTAAGGACCACTTGCAAAAACCGACAAGAATTTCAGAAGAAATATATGTCTATTTCTTTTTCTCAAATGCTGAATTTGAAAAGAGCATAAAAAGAACTCCTTAAGGATGCCTTTCTGAGAGCATGAGAGTTCTCCAGCCCCCTGCAGTAGAAAACAAGCTCAGAAGGCAGGAAACTGGCGGCCCGCCAGTTAAAAAATGGGAGAAAAGGAGAAGAAAGTAAGGTTAAAAAATGGGAGAAAAGGAGAAGAAAGTAAGGTTAAAAAATGGGAGAAAAGGAGAAGAAAGTAAGGTTAAAAAATGGGAGAAAAGGAGAAGAAAGTAAGGGCCGGGGAAACAGGGAAGCGTCGCCTGGGAAAATACGGGGACACTTTCCAGGCACACGGAGGCAAATCAACCAACACACAGATGAAACTGAACTTGGTAGGAGATACAAAAAATAACAAGAAAAGATTTCTGCAGGCACACCGCTCGGAAGAGAAGGGCCAAAGAAAGCGTACTCCCTCCGTAAGCGAGAAAAGGCAACAAAGGTCACAGGGAAGGCTGAGGCGCACAGCGAGTTCTTCGCCTCAGTCTTCGCTGGCTGTCTGCTCTCCGCATCTCTCACGTCCCTCCGCTTCTGGGCAGGGACTGCGGAAGCAAAATCCCTCTCGATGTAGGAAAAGAGCGAGTCTGAGACTACCCGACGAGACTAGGTGCGCTCAAGTCCACGGGGCCTGATAACACACGACCCAGAGTCTCAGAGAGACGGCCCGATGCGATGGCCACGCTGCTCACCATCAGATTTCGTCAGCCACGGTGGTCAGGCAACTCCCCAGTTTCTAGAAGCACACCACCTACCCATTTTTAAGATGCCCCAGCTAGATTCCTGCGCCCGTGCCCCTCGCCAGGAGAAATAAGGCGAAGCCTCTGAAGTGGGTCCGGAGGAAGGCTGAAAAAAACGTGCAAGGGCTGCATCACTTCTCCCGTCAAGAAAAGTTGAGGGAACCGGGTTTGTTTATCTTGGAGAAGAAAAAGCCTCACTGGGGGCTTTTAGCACTCGAAGGGAGATTATAAACAGGAGGAAGAACAGCTTTTCACGTGGTCTGCGTAACGCTACAGCACGATCAAAAGCACAGCAACAATAGCAAGGTGGAAAGTCCTAGACCGCAGCAAACGAAAACAAGCCCAAACACAGGAGCCACCAAAGGCGCACGCCGCTTACCTTCAGAAAGCCTCCAGCAGGCAAAGATCTCCAGCCAGGGGCCCTTGCCTCCGCTGCCAGCCCTCAAATGAGGTCTGGGAAGGGGTGGGACCCTGGCTCCACCCCTTCTGGTGAATCAGCTGCATTACATGCACCTGAGCTCGCCTAGGCCGGCCCCGCCTTCCCGCCAGGTGCTCCATCACTGTTTCAGGCCCCTCAGCTTAAAACCATTTCCCCTTGTCCTGCTGTCACTCACCCTTTCAAAGAGTTGATTCCCCTCCTGCTTGTAGGCTCCCTTTAGGTACTGAAATCACACAGAATCACAGAATCACTGAGGTAGGAAAAGACCTGTAAGATCATCCAGTCCAACCATCCACCCATCACCAATGGTTCTCGCTAAACCATATCCCTCAACAGGCTGCAATGAGGTCACCCCGCAGCCTTCTTTTCTCCAGGCTGAACGAGCCCAGCTCCTTCAGCCTGCCCTCATAGGGGAGGTGCTCCAGTCCCCTGATCATGTTTGTGGTCCTCCTCTGGACCCTCTCCAACAGCTCCCTGTCTTTTTTGTACTGGGGGCTCCAGACGTGGACGCAGTACTCCAGATGGGGCCTCACAAGAGCAGAATAGAGGGGAACAATCACCTCCCTGTCCCTGCTGGCCACCCCTCTCTTGATGGAGCCCAGGATCCCATTTGCCTTCCGAGCCGCAAGGGCACGCTGCTGGCTCATATTAAGTTTTTCATCCTTCAAGACCCCAGGTCCCTCTCCACATGGCTGCTCTCAAGGACCGCTCCTTCCGGTCTGTAGGGATGCCTGGCATTCCTCCAGCCCAAGTGCAAAACTCTGCACTTTGCCGTGTTGAACCTCATCAGGTTCACCCGGGCCCACCTTTCTAGCCTCTCGAGGTCCCTCTGAATGGCATCCCGTCCTTCAACCGTGTCGACCGCACCACTCAGCTTGGTGTCGTCAGCAAACTTGCTGAGGGTGCACTCGATTCCGTCATCGATGTCATTGATAAAGATGTTAAAGAGCACCGGTCCCAAGACAGACCCCTGGGGGACGCCGCTCATTACCAGCCTCCACCTGGACATAGAGCCATTGATGACCACCCTCTGTCTGCGGCCTTTCAACCAGTTTCTTATCCATCGAGTGGTCCACCCATCAAATCCACATCCCTCCATTTTGGAGAGAAGGATGTGGTGGGGGACCATGTCAAAGGCCTTGCTCAAGTCCAGGTAAATGACATCGGTCGCCTTTCCCTTGTCCACCGATGCCGTCACTCCATCATAAAAGGCCACCAGATTGGTCAAGCATGACCTTCCTCTGGTGAAGCCGTGCTGGCTGTCACGGATCACACGCCCTTTCCTCATGTGATCGAGCATGTCATCCAGGATGATCTGTTCCATGATCTTCCCGGGCACAGAGGTGAGACTCACCGGCCTGTAGTTCCCGGGGTCCTCCTTGCTCCCTTTCTTGTAAATGGGAGTGACGTGACCCTTCCTCCAGTCATCCGGGACCGCACCTGACAACCACCACTTCTCAAATATGATGGAGAGCGGCTCGGCAACCACCTCAGCCAGCTCCTTCAGAACCCTGGGATGCACGCCATCCGGCCCCATAGACTTGTACGCATTCAGTCTCGCGAGGCGGTCTCGGATCTGCTCTGCCCTCACAGCGGGGGGGGATTTACCACCCCGGTCCCCACCCAGAGGTGTAGGGATGCGGGGCTCAGGGATGGGAGGAGTACTGGAGTCCTGGCCGCCAGTGAAGACCGAGGCAAAGAACTCATTCAGTACCTCGGCCTTCTCTCCGTCCGTTGAAGCCAGTTCTCCTTTTACATTTACCAAAGGAGGTACCCTCGCTTTGGCCTGTCTCTTCTGGCTAATGTACCTATAGAAAGTCTTCCTGTTGTTTTTCACGTCCCTCGCCAAGTTCAGTTCCACCTGCGCCTTGGCTTTCCCGATCCCACATCTGCAAGTCCGGACGACATCCCTGTATTCTTCCCAGGTGGCACGCCCTTGTTTCCAGAGTCTGTACGCACCTTTCTTCGCCCTCAGCACCCTCAGCAGGTCCTTACTGAGCCACGCCGGCTTCCTCCCTCCTCTGCCTGCTTTCTTGTTCAGTGGGACAGAGAGTTCTTGTGCTCTTAGGAAGGCATCCTTGAAGAGCAACCAGCTCTCCTCAGCATTTTTGTTTTTAAAAAGAAAGCATCCCAGGGGGATCTCGGCACCGGTATTCCCTTACGCTTTGTCGCCATGTGACAGATGGCAGCAGAGGGGCAGTCTGACAAAATAGCACCCGATACGGAAGTGTGTATGAAGCGAAGGTGTGTCACTGCAAATGGTCTGAAACCATTTCCCCTTTTCCTATCACGGCAGACCAAAGGAGTCCGTCCGCAATCTCCTCCGGCACAGAGATGAGGCTGACAGGTTGGCAGTTCCCCGAGGCATCCTTTTTACCCTTCTTGAAAATGTGCGTGACATCACCCTTTTTCCAGCCGTCACGGACTTCACTCGGCTTCCGTGACTTCTGAAATATCATCAGGAGTGGCTTGGCAACTATATAAGCCAATTCCCTCAAAGATCTGGGATGCATGTCATTGGGACACGCCGGGTTCCTCAGGTGGCCGCCAACCCGATCGTCGCTTCCAGCAGGATGGACGCAGTCCTCGCCTTGCAACCGATCCGCTCGAGGTCTGGGGGAAGAGCAGCTGACCATGAAGAACGAGGCAAAAATGCTGTTAAATACCTCAGCCTTCTCCTCTTCCGTTATTAACAGCCTGCCTGTAGAGCTCGCTAGGGTGCGGAATGCCTGCCTGAACTTTCTTTTTCTGGCTAAAGTACCTGTATTTTTCTTGGCGCTCCGAAATAACATCACAAGTTTGTCAGGACCTATTGAAGTAATACAAGGCTCTATCAGCAGTGAAAACAACGGTGACTGAGAGATAAACGTTTGGCATGCTAGAAACAGCAAAGCACCGAAGGAAGTTACTTGCAGGTCTTTCTAAGGTGCTAAACTTTAAACAAACCTCCGATAGAAAAAATAAAAATAAAAATAAAAATAAAAAGTCAATATTTGCGTATCTTAACCATCCTGCAGCGTTGTAGATGGTGGCATTTGCTTAAAACGAGATGCGTCATATGAAACATAGAACTGAACATAAATGCTGAAAAGAACGTCACCTTACTGTTAAAAAAAAATGGCAGTGTAGTTCTGATTGTTAGCGACTTTCAGCTGCTCGGAATACGTGGTTATACAGCATTGCTCCAGGCTTGCGGGAGCGCTGCAAAAAGCTGTGGCTCCGACTGAATTTCAGAGACACGAAAAATTAAATTGCACTCTCCTCCTCAGAAAGAGGCACGGCGTGCGCTTGAAAAGGCCATCCTATTTTGAGCGCTGTAAAAAGTCCTTTGTACAACAAAGCTATAACAAGGCAGAAGATTCACCAGCCATTCAACACGGTCAAGGACAAAACTGCAAGGAAATCTTTCAAGCTGGATGCCAAAAAAAAAAAAAAAAAGAAAAAAGAAAAAAAAAAAAAGCCAAGAAAAAAAAAAGCACACCATGAACCCACTACCAAAAGATCCCTTTAAACAGCTAGCTGGAAACTGAAAGACCTTATTATTTATTTTTTTCCCCTCTCCATCTCTAAACTTAAACACATAAAAAGCGGTTTCACACATTCACGCCACAGAGTACTTTTTAAATACCGGCTTTGCAGTTGACAGATATTTGTACCCTGAACAGAAACGATATCGTACATCTAATAAGAATCAGCAGCAGCAGGGGTAGGAATCGAATCCATCCCCAGCATAACCTCGCGGTACCGCGGGAAGCCACATTTCGACATTTGAGAAAACTGAACGTTTACTGACTTACTGCTGCGTTGCAACAGAAGTTTTTCTTTCGACCTTATTCAGATGCAGTATTTTTAATTCGCATTTATTTAAGTGATCCAGAACATACATCCACCTTTCCACTCTCAAAATGCTTAGGCATATAGCAATTCTGTTTCAAACACCTTTAATTTAGAGCGGCAGATTCTGATTCGTTTCTACGTTGACTCATCGTTGCTTATAATTTCCATACATTTTCACTTTGTAGAGAAGAATTGTTTGATAGTTTTTTCACATTATACCTCAATAATGTTACTTGCTAACGTTTCACGGCTTGTGGCTTTTTGCGTGGAACTGTTTTGTTAGTATGAAAAAGAGGTTTGCACTCCGTGCTACGTACAGCTAGGAAAAGGTCTACTAAAGTTTTAAACAAAACTATGTCTTGCATTCTAAGGGCTACGATCGCCAGCTTCGGTTGAGTAATCACACAGAGGCACGTGGAATCCAAGCACTCCGTTGAGAGCGTTGCATGCAGCTGGAGAATAAACTGCGACCGCAGCAGTTTAAAAGCCGCCCGTTCTCATGCCTCCGTAGCTAGATCTTTGTTTCAATTCCCCCCCCCCCCCCGGCTGCTTTGAAAAGGTCTGACAAACCAGATGTCTCTTGATCGGCACAGAAACTAGCCTCGTATCTTCTCTTGGCCGACTGAAACGTTTCTTTCGGTCCCTGTCCTGACACTCACTTGTCGCAGAGGGTAGCTCAGGCTCGCCCATTTGTTCACTTTCTTGTCAGGACTACCGCCATATCCTCACCCTAGTTAAAAATATAACTCTTCCTGTCCCTAAGGTACGGTTTTGGAAACAGAAAATATCTACAGTTTTAGTAGCCGTGATGCAGAGCCGAAGTTATCTTTATTTATTGTTTCATGTAATAGCATAACTCTTGCAAGATTACGTTTGCACTCACACGAGATTTTGCACACTTCTCCCCAGCTTCGTTGACGTGCTTAACCAACCTCAATAAATGTCTTAACGCTCCTTCTTCCTGCCATAAATATTATAAAACTCAATGCTGATAGTTCAGCTTTTTACTCTCTACAGCCCAGTTATAAACCTCACCTGAAAATGGAGTAAAAGATTTTCCTCACCAGCGCTTGCAATACTTTCCTTGTACTTTATCGTTTCTTTGCATTTGTAGCTGGTTTTCTGAAGCATATGTTTTGTTTTTTCCCATGCCCACGGTCTAGAGCAACGTCACTATGTGTTGTGTAAATTCCATGGCCAGTTCGGGTTTTCAAGATAGTCGTGACAGTTGAAGTATGCGGAACGATGCAATCGGAATTAAAACCCGCACTACATCTCTAATTTAACAATATCAAACTTTATTTTGTACTGGAAAGCACGCAGAGCTACGTGTACTTTTTTGAAATCTTTATGTAGGAGGCTTTAGGAAGGGCGAGGCTGCCGTGGTTACTCGTGAAATCCATCGGTCGTAGCGTTCTGAAGTTCTCCAAGGGACTGGCACTATCTTCTCGACAGAAAAGCTGCCAAAATTCCAGTGGATTTGTGTTAGGATGACGAAGAAAGACATAAGGACAATTACTCTTGCTCATTTGCAACTTTTCGTATGTACTAGTATCATTTTAGTAGTATTAGATTAGTATCTGATTCATTTTAATGCGTCTTATTCGTCCCTCACGTGCAGTTCGGGGCCCGTGTGCTACGCTACGTGAGGTTGGTCTTCTCCTTAAGTCACGAGCGTGTAGTCGAATTTCATCGTATACCAACTATCGCACAGCTGTTCTACTAATTTGCATTAAAAATGTGAAAATGAGCCGTGTGTAGAAGAACTCAACATAAAATAGTTTGTAAATTTGAATAAAACACTACTTTTCAAACACAGGTAATCACTTCTCATATTATCTAGGGTGTATGGAAGAAAAGTCCGTAGGAAAAGCTTATAACCTATTTAGACAGAAATTACCTTCAGCATTCTGGTGATTTTCTCTAAGAAGAATATTTTTTCCTACTTTAGAAATGAAGCTCAAAAAATCCAAACAAAATACGAGTAGCAGAAAAAAGAAAAAAAAACAAAAGAAAAACCCCAAAGCGGTACATAATCCAGGTTGAAACACCTGTAACTTGTGACTGAACTAGAAAGACAATCCGGATTCCCCGTTTCCTCTTGGTCAATGAGTGAGTTCTATAAGAACAGTGGACAGTGAGGTGGGTTGAGAACTGGCTGACTGACAGAGCACAGAGGGTCGTCATTGGCGGTGCAGAGTCCGGCTGGAGACCCGTAACTAGCGGTGTTCCCCAGGGGTCGGTGCCGGGTCCGGTCTTGTTCAACATCTTCATCGATGACCTTGATGAGGGGATAGTGGCCACCCTCAGCAAGTTTGCAGATGATACAAAGTTAGAAAGATTGGCTGACACACCCGAAGGCTGTGCTGCCATTCAGCGAGACCTGGACAGGCTGGAGAGCTGGGCAGTAAGAAACCAGATGAGGTTTAACAAAAGCAAGTGTAGAGTCTCGCATCTGGGGAGGAATAATCGCATGCACCGGTACAGGCTGGGGGATGAGCTGCTGGAGAGGAGCTCTGCGGAGAGGGACCTGGCTGTCCTGGTGGATGACAGGTCGGCCACGAGCCAGCAGTGTGCCCTTGTGGCCGAAAAGGCCAATGGCATTCTGGGGTGCATTAAAAAGAGTGTGGCCAGCAGGTCGAGGGAGGTGATCCTCCCCCTCTACTCTGCCCTGATAAGGCCTCATCTGGAGCACTGTGTCCAGTTCTGGGCTCCCCAGTACAAAAAAGACAGGGATCTCTTGGAAAGAGTCCAGCAGAGAGCCACAAAGATGGTGAAGGGCCCGGAGCATCTCCCCTATGAAGAAAGGCTAAGTGAACTGGGTCTGTTTAGCGTTGAGAAGAGAAGACCGAGAGGAGACCTGATCCAGGTCTATAAATATCTAAGGTGTGGGGGGCAAAGTGGCGAGGCCAGACTCTTTTCAGCAGTGTGCGGAGACAGGACAAGGGGAAATGGCCAGAAGCTGGAGCATAGGAAGTTCCGCACCAATGTGCGCAAGAACTTCTTTACGGTGAGGGTGACGGAGCGCTGGAACAGGCTGCCCAGGGAGGTCGTGGAGTCTCCTTCTCTGGAGATATTCAAGACCCGCCTGGATGCCTACCTGTGCGACCTGGTATAGGGAACCTGCTTTGGCAGGGGGGTTGGACTCTATGATCTCTGGAGGTCCCTTCCAACCCCTACTGTGATTCTGTGATTCTGTGATAACAGGTGGCCCCTTCCAATGTCAGTCATCTTGTGCTTGCAGTTGAGGCAAACAGATCTTCTCAACTGCTGACCTTAACTGAAGGTCTCTCTATTGTCTTCGAATATTTTTTCTCACAAAGAAGTCGTTCTGTCGAAGACAAACCAAAGACTTAGTTTGGAATATCCAAGTCTGAGTACACTGATGCTCCAATAGCAGGACTTTTTAGCTCGTATATTTATCTCTAAGCCAATTTTCAGTTTAGAAGGTGGATAACAAATCAGTTCCTCCCACTTTTAGAAGGAAGTCTATACATAAACCTTGCCCGTTGAATTTCTTTCGCTTCGCTCTCTGAATATTCCTACGTTGTTGTTGTTCTAGTGATGATGTGGATATTCAACCTATTAAATCATTATCAAAATTGCGGGGAAGCTCGTAGTACCTGAACGAGTGACTTGCTAAAAGACGCAAACATATTTATTCCCTTCTTCGATGAAAAAGAGGAGGAAGCGGCATGAATGTGCGCCCCGGCTGACCCTTCTGGAGTTCTAGTAAGTTTCAGCTGGCACAGATTAAAGAAGTATAGAAGTGAAGAAACTCAAGAAAGAGACAGCTAGTAATACGCATTCATCACTCTGCAACAACCAAACTACCTGTATGGCATTAACACTGCCTCGGCTAGCATGAAAATAGTTAATGTTATTTACTAATGTTATAATTGAAATTTATAGAAAGAATATTCGACGCAAAATAGCACGACTGATATCTACGTCCCAAAGCCAATTTTCCTTTCTGTTTTGAAATGAAGGTGTATTTACTTTCAGAAGGCCTGGAAGGTTCTGCAATAAGCGGGGATCTCCAGATTAGAAACCGTCACCTCTACTGCCAACCCTTAAACGAGGTCTGGTGCATTGCATGCACCCGAGTTCCCCTGCGTTGGCCCTGCCTTCCCAGCGGGTGCTCCATCACCAGTTCGTGCTGTGACTTAGCATTTCCACTGCAACTAGATTATATAATGCAGTAAGTAGTAAAATGTGCATGACTTGGACACGTTGGCTTCCAGAACTGAAACACTAGTGGACTTTGAAGAATCTATCTATCTATCCGTCCATCCATCCATCCTAAATATACGTAGGCTGCTCCAAAAGTAATGCTTCCTATTTACTGCCACGAGAACTGCAGTGGATACAAAGAGCACAATAACACTATTTTATAGAACACATTCTCGGCTACAAAACACTATCTTTTAACATACTCGCCACCATTAGCTGCGCATTTTCACCAGAAACGAGCAAGAGCCTGCATGCCACACTAGTCAAAATCTGCAGCAGCACATTCCAGAGCAGCTCTTGTGTGTAAGTATAAGCACACATGAACTCACAACATCAAACTCTACAGCAACCAGAGATGATCAATACTTGTACAAACGTTGTTTAAGCTCTCCGGTACCATCAGCCACAAACAAGTCTCTTTGATTGACTGGTCTCTCCTTCATAGGAATATCTGATGCAGACACACAACTAAAACAAGTAGTGCAGGAAATACACTGCGGACCACTCCAGTTTAAAAAAAACAAAACAAACCAAAACCAACAGAGCAGAGGCAAGAGTATGCAAACAGCAGGTATGAAAAAAGACAACTCGTAGAAAGCCTAACAGATTGAAGACAGTACCAAAAAATATAAAATGCTCGCTTGTCTTCAGAAAAATAAAAGTAGAAAATGAACAAGAGGAAAGAAAACTGCAAAGGAACAAAAAGTAGTGGACTTCACACACTAGAACATAATGGAAGTTCCGTAGCAGACTAACATCCCCTTTTAGATTGGTTAGTTTTCTGTGCCCTTGAATACGCTAAGCATTTTTCAATATTAAAGATGATCACAATTTTGACGGGGAATAAAAATCATCCAAAAAAATCAACAGATTTTAGGTGATTCTAACCGAAAAGACAGGCACGCGAAACAAAGTGCAGAAGGCTGGCAAACACAGCTCTGCTATCTATAGAACTAACCAGCTCTGATTTGAATCTGACTACAGATTTCCTAAAATATTTTTTTATTTATAACAGTCGGTATCTCACCCGCTAGAATTTCACATGCAGAAACTAGAAAAGAGCAGTAAACCCTCTTTGAATGAAATAACGATACATACCAAAAATTACTATTTTCCCAAAGCGATAATGTGTTTAACATACAACATCTGGTACTGTAACGATGATATCACATGTATACGTTTCATTTTGAAATGCTAAAATACGTTTAAAATAAGTTAATAAAAATCAACTTCTGTGCCGAAGTGAACAATTTCGACTTTCTGTCTTTTTTTTCCTCCATTTGAATACCTCGGGACTGAGATTCAGTAGTCACTACAGAGGAATGAACGGTGACTTTTGCTACTCAGAAAAGACAACCGTATTTCATAGCGCTGAACGGAGCAGGGAAAACATTTCAAAAGGAGCTGTTTCAAGGACCGTCACGGATTTTTCCGCTTGAAAATATATAGGAGGATAAGATAAGCAGACTTAGTCATATCAAAAGTAAAAAAGATTCCTAAATGATAAGAAAGTTTGAGAATAACCAGGCAGATTAACTGCATTTTAAGAGATGGGACGCGAGCGGTCTTACACTCTTACACAAGATGAAAAGTTAAAAGTTCACAAATTTGCAAACTGCTCTAAACTTTTTGTTTAGTTTTAGCATTTCAATTCAAAACTTCAGAATTCCAGAAGGCTACATCCAGTGAAACTAGCAGAGAATAATACTGGTTATCACCACAAACCTAATTAGCTTTCGGAAATCTTTTTCAAAAGGTAGAACTGAGGCCAAGAGCCTAAAGTATTAAAAATACTTAAAAAAAAATACTAAAGCAAATGGAAATAGATAATGAACGAATCCAGAATCGCGACAGCAACTTAGATCGTATGTGGTGATTTCATAACCGCAAAGAATTTTTCATCTTCTACGAGCGTGTGACATCGGTCACTTCCTGGTAATAATTTCCACGTAAACAGAAAAACAACATTTCTCTTGTTTACGATGAGGAAATAGTAAATCCAACCTTTAAAATCCAACAAAAAACAGAGAGAAAACCCACATTGCTATGTGCAGAAGTAAAAGAAAAGCCTCAGTGCCGATGAAGACACAAATTTACAATCAGCAAGATCTCCCAAAAAAATCTCAACGCAGAGATCCCTGGACACGATCCCCGTTCTCTGATATGAATGATATCAGATTAAATGAACAAAATGATCCCCGCCTGGAGTTAAAAACCTATCAATAGCTCGAATTTAATGATTCATTATGGCTTCATAAACACATATGGGAGGACAACAGCAAGGATTTTGCCTTCCCAAATCCCAGCACATCCTATTACAGACATACAAGAAACAGAAGATTTTTTCCCCTTTCGTTCATCTTTTATTGTATTTGCAGGCAGGAGGATGTAAGAGAAAGTTCTTTCTGACTTTCGACAAGCAGCTACTATGAAATGTTTGAGAGGATATGCGCCAAGGACAACAACGTTGAAAAAATGCTTAACAAGCTTAATTTAGAAAACATATATGTTCCATAAATACATGAGATAAATGAGAAATATCAGACAGCATGACTCGACATTCTCAGAAGGGACCCAGTTTGGAACCTGATTTCTTTTTTATGTATTGGGCAAATTAACAATCTTTTTTTTCTTCATTATTCCTCTTAACAATATCAGATATATTAGGCAACAGACACAAGCACTCAGTACTGACGTCTGGACTTCTGCAGCTTCTAAATCACTTTTATTATCTAAAAAATATTAATAATAGCTACAAGTGAATTTAGTCACAGTTCCAAAAATTGAAAACAAAGCAGGATGACCCACTGATGAAGAACAGCCAGGTTGCGTCCTCCGCAGTCCTGTGGTCGCTCCAGCACCTGCGACGGGCTCTGCTGCTGCTCCAACCCTTGCAACACATCCTGCAGCCGCTCCAATCCCTGCAACAGGCTCTGCAATTGCTTCAGTCTTTGTAATGGGCCTGTGGGTACCGTAACCCTTCTAAAGGGCCCCACAGCTGCCATGACTCTCACAACTAGTTTGTGGTCTCTCCGATCCCTATAAGTCCAACAGTTCAAACCAGAGAACCAAAAGTGCTCATAACTGTTGTCCCCCATAAGCGGGAAGAAAAAAACGTCTACAAAAGCCAGAACATTTAACAAGGACAGAAGCTCACAAGATAAGACGAAGCAGGAGAAGGGCCATTACTAAAACGGGAGGAGAACAAAGAGAAAGGGCTCATTAACTTAAGCGAACCATGAGATGTGCGAAAAGATTACAGCTGTTGGCCAGCCGAGCACCACACGCAATGGTGGAAGCAACCGCCGCGTGGATGGAAACAGGCCCCGTGCACATTGCTACAGCCCTCAGTACTATCCTGGGCCCTGAAAAGCAAGCCTTCTGGTGACACTGAAGAGTGTCAGACAACAGAACTCATTTCTGAAACCACCTCATAATCACCTGGGCAAAAGAACACGATGCTGAGTTGGTATATCACATCCCCTACCACACACAGCATCTGGAAAAATCAGACGATACACCAGCCTATTAAAGACTACTTTAAAAGCAAGCCACGGGTGCATTCCATTCAAACACCGGGACACGTATTTAGCAAAAGCCACCTGGTTAGTCCACTCCGGGATCTGTCAGCCGGGCTGGTCCTGTCCAATGAAACATGCTGCGTACCATAGAAAAAGGGTAAAGACCCAGTGGTGCAAGTAAAAAACACATTGAGCAACACAGACTGGATTATTCCTGCCTTAAGCAAAGGCAAGCCTACTCGTGGGATCACTTTTCCTAAAGGACTTGCAGGCACCTGCCGGGTAAAGCAGAATGGTTGGTGTCTGTTGTGTACCTCAAAGGGAGTTGACGCTGTGGAAGAATTAACAGTTGCTACACAATACAGCATGCCATCATCGCTACAACTGTTACAGGCCTCAATACACTATGACAATAAGAACCACCCCAACTAAAGAGGAATGAATTCTGCTGAAGTCAGAACTAGTTTAGCAAACAGTAATCCGACAGTGGAGTCTCTCGCTTGTACCGAAGGACAGCTATGAAAGACAGAGCCCAAAAGCATGAACTCAGTGAACATCACGGACAGACCATTTACACGGACGGACCACAGGATGTGGAAATTAGAAGTGTGTAAACATCAAGAAAGACAGGAAATAGTAAATAGTTAGGATATATAAGATTAATACAAGACCAGAGCATAAAATTAATGGCACGGGACAAGGGGTAGATACTGCCTTAATTTCAGCAGGGTCAGAATACCGTTTCCTCGAAGTGGATGGTACATAGCCGTTCTGGAGAAATACAACACTGATAACACTCCAATGTTTTCAGTTGTTACGGAACAGTTCTGCACAGAGCGAACAACGTTCGTTTTCTTGGTTTCTCCGAGCACACAGGAAAAGGGTCTGGAGCAGCACAGGGAGCTGGGACAGAAACAGGAGAGCTGACCTAAACCAGGCCAAGGCAATATTCCATACCCTATGCCATGATACATAAGGAAAGACTGGAAAGAAATCACAACACCCCAAAGAAAGGCCACCAAAATCTCCAGCACAGAAAAAACTTCTTCCTTAAAGGTGAAAGAAAGAAACTAAAGCCTGGCTGGGAATTCAACAAGAAGTCTTATGCTAACGGAGGCAAAATTTAAAAAACAAAATTCAATGCAGGCAAGAGATTAAAAGCAAATATCATTGCAACAAAAACAGGCAAATAAATTTTATTCTGAAAGACCAATGGAGGCAAAACAGAGCAAACAAGAGCAATACACGCATTTCAACTTTCAACAATGAGGGTCCAAAAGACAAGTTAATTGCACAAGATTGACAGCCAACAGAATATGCAAGCTCGATCATGCCTCCCGCGTCGTCCCCACGCCGCTCCTTCTTCTTTCTTCTGCAGCAGCTCCTGAAACGTCAGCGGGGACACCGTTAGACCTGCCCAGCGGCAAGCCCACACGCCCCCGCCCCCCACCACCTGAAGAAAAAGGGAAACCCGACATCGCTAAGGAACTCGGCACGCGACCACCCAGCCAACGAAGGCCTTGCATGCCCCCTCCCCAGTCCACCCACCCCAGCAAAAACTCCTTTGAGCAGCTTTGCTCACCTCACTGGCGCACGGCGCGCTTCCAGCCGGTGCTGCGGGGGATCACAGAGGCGGGCAGACTGGGCAAATGGAGCTGGGCACACAAAAAGCAGCGGCCAAAGAGTCGGCTGCCCTGCTTACAGGGGGACCCCAGCCACTGCCACCACTGCAAAGGGCCTGGGACTCCGGGGCACTCTCGCTCCCTGGCTTACAGGGCAGCCCCCATCCCCAACGGCCGAGGGAGGCTCCTTCTCTCCCAGTCCGGGACACCTCGACCCACACCCCGCTAACGGGGCGGTCACCGAACACAGGCTGCCAGCCGAGCAAAGCACTTGCGCACCCTGATCCTGATTACAGGCGGGTGGACGACACCCCTGGAGCCACAGAGCTCGGTTTCCCCCCCAGCGACAGGAACAACTCTCATCAGCCAGGCAGCGGGGCAACACAGCCAAAGGCCACGGTCGGGGTCCCAGCCCCGGCGATTCCAGGGAGGGCGCAAACCCAACCCCACATCTTGCGGCCCCGTGCCTCTGAAAGGCCGGGGCCACATTCGCGCCCGACTACGGGGGCTCCCTCACAACGCAGCTCACCAAGCACTCACGGGGGGCACGCACAGCCCTGCCTACAGGACGGTACCCCCACATCCCACCCTCTGCAAGAAGCCCCGCGGAGCACGAGGCTCCTGCCAACGCCTGAGTTACAGGCTGGCCTGCCCGGCAGCAGCAGAACATCACCAACCTCCTGTCTTTGGGAGCCTGCGGAGCAACCTCGACCCACCCAGCGGGGAGGTCACTGCACACGCAAGCAGAACCTCAACCTGCGCCCTCTGACGGGACAGGGAGGGGTCGTTCCCATCGGCTGGATGGCTAGAGCAGCCGGCTGCAGTGCCGCAGCCTCCCCACACCTGGTTACAGGGTGGGCGCGTGGGCTGCTCGGGGGACTGAAGGCTCCGCAGCTTGAGACACACGCCCCGAGTACAGGGCTGTCACGCCACCAGCGGAACAGGCAGCCACGCAAGGATAGGCCCAAACCCCGACTACAGGGCGGCCTCGGCCACTGAACTATCACGTGGCTCTGACCCACACTAATTAAAATGGAGGAAGACAGGACACTCGCTGCGCCCGCGGGACTGAGAGGAAACACCCCTTTTGCGGCAAGCACCAAAGTCCTCCATTCCCCCCAGGGAAGTCGAAGCTAAGCTGCAGCCATCTTTCTGGAGGCCTAAAGGGAAAGCTCAGTCACTCCGTCACTCCACAAACACAAACAAGGAAAGGAAGGGGAACGCACACACACAGACAAGACTTTCCAGAAGGGAAGGACAACCCAGCGCAGCCAAACCCTGGGAATAAACCCATAACCGCGGGCAACAGACAAGAGCCTGTGACCTCTCCCTAGGCTGCACGGAGGCCGCAGACCTCAACGTGCCAAGGGGCTTCCCAGAAAAAGCCAAAGGCCAAATGCCGTGACGCGCACCCCGAGTACGGGGCCGTCACATTGACAGGCCACCACCAGGCAACCATGCCGAGGGGCCGGAGGAGGAAGCGGGGCAGGGGAGGAACGGCACTGCCCTGCTTACAGGGCGGCCTCGGGGTCCGGCGAGCTCCATTTCCCACTCAGGTGCGGAGAGGTGGCTTTCGCCCTCCGTTACAGGGGGCCACGCTCCCCAGGCAGCCAAAGGAGCAGCAAGGCAAAAGGCCAACTACAGCAAAGACCCAATCCCTGCTTACAGGGAGGTCGCCCAGCACAAAGCCGGCCTGGTCAACCAAGGCGCCGGCAACGCTCAACTCAAATGTGACTGCGCCCCCGCTAACGGGACAGGTGCTTTGCCCAGGGTGCCTCTCTCCTTCCCCCCCGCATCTGCACGCTTCTGCGCCCTCTTCTTGCTCGCTCCTGCCTCCCGCGTCGTCCCCACGCCGCTCCTTCTTTCTTCTGCAGCAGCTCCTGAAACGTCAGCGGGGACACCGTTAGACCTGCCCAGCGGCAAGCCCACACGCCCCCGCCCCCCACCACCTGAAGAAAAAGGGAAACCCGACATCGCTAAGGAACTCGGCACGCGACCACCCAGCCAACGAAGGCCTTGCATGCCCCCTCCCCAGTCCACCCACCCCAGCAAAAACTCCTTTGAGCAGCTTTGCTCACCTCACTGGCGCACGGCGCGCTTCCAGCCGGTGCTGCAGGGGATCACAGAGGCGGGCAGACTGGGCAAATGGAGCTGGGCACACAAAAAGCAGCGGCCAAAGAGTCGGCTGCCCTGCTTACAGGGGGACCCCAGGCACTGCCACCACTGCAAAGGGCCTGGGACTCCGGGGCACTCTCGCTCCCTGGCTTACAGGGCAGCCCCCATCCCCAACGGCCGAGGGAGGCTCCTTCTCTCCCAGTCCGGGACACCTCGACCCACACCCCGCTAACGGGGCGGTCACCGAACACAGGCTGCCAGCCGAGCAAAGCGCTCGCGCACCCTGATCCTGATTACAGGCGGGTGGACGACACCCCTGGAGCCACAGAGCTCGGTTTCCCCCCCAGCGACAGGAACAACTCTCATCAGCCAGGCAGCGGGGCAACACGGCCAAAGGCCGCGGTCGGGGTCCCAGCCCCGGCGATTCCAGGGAGGGCGCAAACCCAACCCCACATCTCGCAGCCCCGTGCCTCTGAAAGGCCGGGGCCACATTCGCGCCCGACTACGGGGGCTCCCTCACAACGCAGCTCACCAAGCACTCACGGGGGGCACGCACAGCCCTGCCTACAGGACGGTACCCCCACATCCCACCCTCTGCAAGAAGCCCCGCGGAGCACGAGGCTCCCGCCAACGCCTGAGTTACAGGCTGGCCTGCCCGGCAGCAGCAGAACATCACCAACCTCCTGTCTTTGGGAGCCTGCGGAGCAACCTCGACCCACCCAGCGGGGAGGTCACCGCACACGCAAGCAGAACCTCAACCTGCGCCCTCTGACGGGACAGGGAGGGGTCGTTCCCATCGGCTGGATGGCTAGAGCAGCCAGCTGCAGTGCCGCAGCCTCCCCACACCTGGTTACAGGGTGGGCGCGCGGGCTGCTCGGGGGACTGAAGGCTCCCAGATAAAACCAAAGGCCAAATGCCGTGACGCGCACCCCGAGTACGGGGCCGTCACATTGACAGGCCACCACCAGGCAACCATGCCGAGGGGCCGGAGGAGGAAGCGGGGCAGGGGAGGAACGGCACTGCCCTGCTTACAGGGCGGCCTCGGGGTCCGGCGAGCTCCATTTCCCACTCAGGTGCGGAGAGGTGGCTTTCGCCCTCCGTTACAGGGGGCCACGCTCCCCAGGCAGCCAAAGGAGCAGCAAGGCAAAAGGCCAACTACAGCAAAGACCCAATCCCTGCTTACAGGGAGGTCGCCCAGCACAAAGCCGGCCTGGTCAACCAAGGCGCCGGCAACGCTCAACTCAAATGTGACTGCGCCCCCGCTAACGGGACAGGTGCTTTGCCCAGGGTGCCTCTCTCCTTCCCCCCCGCATCTGCACGCTTCTGCGCCCTCTTCTTGCTCGCTCCTGCCTCCCGCGTCGTCCCCACGCCGCTCCTTCTTCTTTCTTCTGCAGCAGCTCCTGAAACGTCAGCGGGGACACCGTTAGACCTGCCCAGCGGCAAGCCCACACGCCCCCGCCCCCCACCACCTGAAGAAAAAGGGAAACCCGACATCGCTAAGGAACTCGGCACGCGACCACCCAGCCAACGAAGGCCTTGCATGCCCCCTCCCCAGTCCACCCACCCCAGCAAAAACTCCTTTGAGCAGCTTTGCTCACCTCACTGGCGCACGGCGCGCTTCCAGCCGGTGCTGCGGGGGATCACAGAGGCGGGCAGACTGGGCAAATGGAGCTGGGCACACAAAAAGCAGCGGCCAAAGAGTCGGCTGCCCTGCTTACAGGGGGACCCCAGCCACTGCCACCACTGCAAAGGGCCTGGGACTCCGGGGCACTCTCGCTCCCTGGCTTACAGGGCAGCCCCCATCCCCAACGGCCGAGGGAGGCTCCTTCTCTCCCAGTCCGGGACACCTCGACCCACACCCCGCTAACGGGGCGGTCACCGAACACAGGCTGCCAGCCGAGCAAAGCGCTCGCGCACCCTGATCCTGATTACAGGCGGGTGGACGACACCCCTGGAGCCACAGAGCTCGGTTTCCCCCCCAGCGACAGGAACAACTCTCATCAGCCAGGCAGCGGGGCAACACGGCCAAAGGCCGCGGTCGGGGTCCCAGCCCCGGCGATTCCAGGGAGGGCGCAAACCCAACCCCACATCTCGCAGCCCCGTGCCTCTGAAAGGCCGGGGCCACATTCGCGCCCGACTACGGGGGCTCCCTCACAACGCAGCTCACCAAGCACTCACGGGGGGCACGCACAGCCCTGCCTACAGGACGGTACCCCCACATCCCACCCTCTGCAAGAAGCCCCGCGGAGCACGAGGCTCCCGCCAACGCCTGAGTTACAGGCTGGCCTGCCCGGCAGCAGCAGAACATCACCAACCTCCTGTCTTTGGGAGCCTGCGGAGCAACCTCGACCCACCCAGCGGGGAGGTCACCGCACACGCAAGCAGAACCTCAACCTGCGCCCTCTGACGGGACAGGGAGGGGTCGTTCCCATCGGCTGGATGGCTAGAGCAGCTGGCTGCAGTGCCGCAGCCTCCCCACACCTGGTTACAGGGTGGGCGCGCGGGCTGCTCGGGGGACTGAAGGCTCCGCAGCTTGAGACACACGCCCCGAGTACAGGGCTGTCACGCCACCAGCGGAACAGGCGGCCACGCAAGGATAGGCCCAAACCCCGACTACAGGGCGGCCTCGGCCACTGAACTATCACGTGGCTCTGACCCACACTAATTAAAATGGAGGAAGACAGGACACTCGCTGCGCCCGCGGGACTGAGAGGAAACACCCCTTTTGCGGCAAGCACCAAAGTCCTCCATTCCCCCCAGGGAAGTCGAAGCTAAGCTGCAGCCATCTTTCTGGAGGCCTAAAGGGAAAGCTCAGTCACTCCGTCACTCCACAAACACAAACAAGGAAAGGAAGGGGAACGCACACACACAGACAAGACTTTCCAGAAGGGAAGGACAACCCAGCGCAGCCAAACCCTGGGAATAAACCCATAACCGCGGGCAACAGACAAGAGCCTGTGACCTCTCCCTAGGCTGCACGGAGGCCGCAGACCTCAACGTGCCAAGGGGCTTCCCAGAAAAAGCCAAAGGCCAAATGCCGTGACGCGCACCCCGAGTACAGGGCCGTCACATTGACAGGCCACCACCAGGCAACCATGCCGAGGGGCCGGAGGAGGAAGCGGGGCAGGGGAGGAACGGCACTGCCCTGCTTACAGGGCGGCCTCGGGGTCCGGCGAGCTCCATTTCCCACTCAGGTGCGGAGAGGTGGCTTTCGCCCTCCGTTACAGGGGGCCACGCTCCCCAGGCAGCCAAAGGAGCAGCAAGGCAAAAGGCCAACTACAGCAAAGACCCAATCCCTGCTTACAGGGAGGTCGCCCAGCACAAAGCCGGCCTGGTCAACCAAGGCGCCGGCAACGCTCAACTCAAATGTGACTGCGCCCCCGCTAACGGGACAGGTGCTTTGCCCAGGGTGCCTCTCTCCTTCCCCCCCGCATCTGCACGCTTCTGCGCCCTCTTCTTGCTCGCTCCTGCCTCCCGCGTCGTCCCCACGCCGCTCCTTCTTCTTTCTTCTGCAGCAGCTCCTGAAACGTCAGCGGGGACACCGTTAGACCTGCCCAGCGGCAAGCCCACACGCCCCCGCCCCCCACCACCTGAAGAAAAAGGGAAACCCGACATCGCTAAGGAACTCGGCACGCGACCACCCAGCCAACGAAGGCCTTGCATGCCCCCTCCCCAGTCCACCCACCCCAGCAAAAACTCCTTTGAGCAGCTTTGCTCACCTCACTGGCGCACAGCGCGCTTCCAGCCGGTGCTGCGGGGGATCACAGAGGCGGGCAGACTGGGCAAATGGAGCTGGGCACACAAAAAGCAGCGGCCAAAGAGTCGGCTGCCCTGCTTACAGGGGGACCCCAGCCACTGCCACCACTGCAAAGGGCCTGGGACTCCGGGGCACTCTCGCTCCCTGGCTTACAGGGCAGCCCCCATCCCCAACGGCCGAGGGAGGCTCCTTCTCTCCCAGTCCGGGACACCTCGACCCACACCCCGCTAACGGGGCGGTCACCGAACACAGGCTGCCAGCCGAGCAAAGCGCTCGCGCACCCTGATCCTGATTACAGGCGGGTGGACGACACCCCTGGAGCCACAGAGCTCGGTTTCCCCCCCAGCGACAGGAACAACTCTCATCAGCCAGGCAGCGGGGCAACACGGCCAAAGGCCGCGGTCGGGGTCCCAGCCCCGGCGATTCCAGGGAGGGCGCAAACCCAACCCCACATCTCGCAGCCCCGTGCCTCTGAAAGGCCGGGGCCACATTCGCGCCCGACTACGGGGGCTCCCTCACAACGCAGCTCACCAAGCACTCACGGGGGGCACGCACAGCCCTGCCTACAGGACGGTACCCCCACATCCCACCCTCTGCAAGAAGCCCCGCGGAGCACGAGGCTCCCGCCAACGCCTGAGTTACAGGCTGGCCTGCCCGGCAGCAGCAGAACATCACCAACCTCCTGTCTTTGGGAGCCTGCGGAGCAACCTCGACCCACCCAGCGGGGAGGTCACCGCACACGCAAGCAGAACCTCAACCTGCGCCCTCTGACGGGACAGGGAGGGGTCGTTCCCATCGGCTGGATGGCTAGAGCAGCCAGCTGCAGTGCCGCAGCCTCCCCACACCTGGTTACAGGGTGGGCGCGCGGGCTGCTCGGGGGACTGAAGGCTCCCAGATAAAACCAAAGGCCAAATGCCGTGACGCGCACCCCGAGTACGGGGCCGTCACATTGACAGGCCACCACCAGGCAACCATGCCGAGGGGCCGGAGGAGGAAGCGGGGCAGGGGAGGAACGGCACTGCCCTGCTTACAGGGCGGCCTCGGGGTCCGGCGAGCTCCATTTCCCACTCAGGTGCGGAGAGGTGGCTTTCGCCCTCCGTTACAGGGGGCCACGCTCCCCAGGCAGCCAAAGGAGCAGCAAGGCAAAAGGCCAACTACAGCAAAGACCCAATCCCTGCTTACAGGGAGGTCGCCCAGCACAAAGCCGGCCTGGTCAACCAAGGCGCCGGCAACGCTCAACTCAAATGTGACTGCGCCCCCGCTAACGGGACAGGTGCTTTGCCCAGGGTGCCTCTCTCCTTCCCCCCCGCATCTGCACGCTTCTGCGCCCTCTTCTTGCTCGCTCCTGCCTCCCGCGTCGTCCCCACGCCGCTCCTTCTTCTTTCTTCTGCAGCAGCTCCTGAAACGTCAGCGGGGACACCGTTAGACCTGCCCAGCGGCAAGCCCACACGCCCCCGCCCCCCACCACCTGAAGAAAAAGGGAAACCCGACATCGCTAAGGAACTCGGCACGCGACCACCCAGCCAACGAAGGCCTTGCATGCCCCCTCCCCAGTCCACCCACCCCAGCAAAAACTCCTTTGAGCAGCTTTGCTCACCTCACTGGCGCACGGCGCGCTTCCAGCCGGTGCTGCGGGGGATCACAGAGGCGGGCAGACTGGGCAAATGGAGCTGGGCACACAAAAAGCAGCGGCCAAAGAGTCGGCTGCCCTGCTTACAGGGGGACCCCAGCCACTGCCACCACTGCAAAGGGCCTGGGACTCCGGGGCACTCTCGCTCCCTGGCTTACAGGGCAGCCCCCATCCCCAACGGCCGAGGGAGGCTCCTTCTCTCCCAGTCCGGGACACCTCGACCCACACCCCGCTAACGGGGCGGTCACCGAACACAGGCTGCCAGCCGAGCAAAGCGCTCGCGCACCCTGATCCTGATTACAGGCGGGTGGACGACACCCCTGGAGCCACAGAGCTCGGTTTCCCCCCCAGCGACAGGAACAACTCTCATCAGCCAGGCAGCGGGGCAACACGGCCAAAGGCCGCGGTCGGGGTCCCAGCCCCGGCGATTCCAGGGAGGGCGCAAACCCAACCCCACATCTCGCAGCCCCGTGCCTCTGAAAGGCCGGGGCCACATTCGCGCCCGACTACGGGGGCTCCCTCACAACGCAGCTCACCAAGCACTCACGGGGGGCACGCACAGCCCTGCCTACAGGACGGTACCCCCACATCCCACCCTCTGCAAGAAGCCCCGCGGAGCACGAGGCTCCCGCCAACGCCTGAGTTACAGGCTGGCCTGCCCGGCAGCAGCAGAACATCACCAACCTCCTGTCTTTGGGAGCCTGCGGAGCAACCTCGACCCACCCAGCGGGGAGGTCACCGCACACGCAAGCAGAACCTCAACCTGCGCCCTCTGACGGGACAGGGAGGGGTCGTTCCCATCGGCTGGATGGCTAGAGCAGCTGGCTGCAGTGCCGCAGCCTCCCCACACCTGGTTACAGGGTGGGCGCGCGGGCTGCTCGGGGGACTGAAGGCTCCGCAGCTTGAGACACACGCCCCGAGTACAGGGCTGTCACGCCACCAGCGGAACAGGCGGCCACGCAAGGATAGGCCCAAACCCCGACTACAGGGCGGCCTCGGCCACTGAACTATCACGTGGCTCTGACCCACACTAATTAAAATGGAGGAAGACAGGACACTCGCTGCGCCCGCGGGACTGAGAGGAAACACCCCTTTTGCGGCAAGCACCAAAGTCCTCCATTCCCCCCAGGGAAGTCGAAGCTAAGCTGCAGCCATCTTTCTGGAGGCCTAAAGGGAAAGCTCAGTCACTCCGTCACTCCACAAACACAAACAAGGAAAGGAAGGGGAACGCACACACACAGACAAGACTTTCCAGAAGGGAAGGACAACCCAGCGCAGCCAAACCCTGGGAATAAACCCATAACCGCGGGCAACAGACAAGAGCCTGTGACCTCTCCCTAGGCTGCACGGAGGCCGCAGACCTCAACGTGCCAAGGGGCTTCCCAGAAAAAGCCAAAGGCCAAATGCCGTGACGCGCACCCCGAGTACAGGGCCGTCACATTGACAGGCCACCACCAGGCAACCATGCCGAGGGGCCGGAGGAGGAAGCGGGGCAGGGGAGGAACGGCACTGCCCTGCTTACAGGGCGGCCTCGGGGTCCGGCGAGCTCCATTTCCCACTCAGGTGCGGAGAGGTGGCTTTCGCCCTCCGTTACAGGGGGCCACGCTCCCCAGGCAGCCAAAGGAGCAGCAAGGCAAAAGGCCAACTACAGCAAAGACCCAATCCCTGCTTACAGGGAGGTCGCCCAGCACAAAGCCGGCCTGGTCAACCAAGGCGCCGGCAACGCTCAACTCAAATGTGACTGCGCCCCCGCTAACGGGACAGGTGCTTTGCCCAGGGTGCCTCTCTCCTTCCCCCCCGCATCTGCACGCTTCTGCGCCCTCTTCTTGCTCGCTCCTGCCTCCCGCGTCGTCCCCACGCCGCTCCTTCTTCTTTCTTCTGCAGCAGCTCCTGAAACGTCAGCGGGGACACCGTTAGACCTGCCCAGCGGCAAGCCCACACGCCCCCGCCCCCCACCACCTGAAGAAAAAGGGAAACCCGACATCGCTAAGGAACTCGGCACGCGACCACCCAGCCAACGAAGGCCTTGCATGCCCCCTCCCCAGTCCACCCACCCCAGCAAAAACTCCTTTGAGCAGCTTTGCTCACCTCACTGGCGCACAGCGCGCTTCCAGCCGGTGCTGCGGGGGATCACAGAGGCGGGCAGACTGGGCAAATGGAGCTGGGCACACAAAAAGCAGCGGCCAAAGAGTCGGCTGCCCTGCTTACAGGGGGACCCCAGCCACTGCCACCACTGCAAAGGGCCTGGGACTCCGGGGCACTCTCGCTCCCTGGCTTACAGGGCAGCCCCCATCCCCAACGGCCGAGGGAGGCTCCTTCTCTCCCAGTCCGGGACACCTCGACCCACACCCCGCTAACGGGGCGGTCACCGAACACAGGCTGCCAGCCGAGCAAAGCGCTCGCGCACCCTGATCCTGATTACAGGCGGGTGGACGACACCCCTGGAGCCACAGAGCTCGGTTTCCCCCCCAGCGACAGGAACAACTCTCATCAGCCAGGCAGCGGGGCAACACGGCCAAAGGCCGCGGTCGGGGTCCCAGCCCCGGCGATTCCAGGGAGGGCGCAAACCCAACCCCACATCTCGCAGCCCCGTGCCTCTGAAAGGCCGGGGCCACATTCGCGCCCGACTACGGGGGCTCCCTCACAACGCAGCTCACCAAGCACTCACGGGGGGCACGCACAGCCCTGCCTACAGGACGGTACCCCCACATCCCACCCTCTGCAAGAAGCCCCGCGGAGCACGAGGCTCCCGCCAACGCCTGAGTTACAGGCTGGCCTGCCCGGCAGCAGCAGAACATCACCAACCTCCTGTCTTTGGGAGCCTGCGGAGCAACCTCGACCCACCCAGCGGGGAGGTCACCGCACACGCAAGCAGAACCTCAACCTGCGCCCTCTGACGGGACAGGGAGGGGTCGTTCCCATCGGCTGGATGGCTAGAGCAGCTGGCTGCAGTGCCGCAGCCTCCCCACACCTGGTTACAGGGTGGGCGCGCGGGCTGCTCGGGGGACTGAAGGCTCCGCAGCTTGAGACACACGCCCCGAGTACAGGGCTGTCACGCCACCAGCGGAACAGGCGGCCACGCAAGGATAGGCCCAAACCCCGACTACAGGGCGGCCTCGGCCACTGAACTATCACGTGGCTCTGACCCACACTAATTAAAATGGAGGAAGACAGGACACTCGCTGCGCCCGCGGGACTGAGAGGAAACACCCCTTTTGCGGCAAGCACCAAAGTCCTCCATTCCCCCCAGGGAAGTCGAAGCTAAGCTGCAGCCATCTTTCTGGAGGCCTAAAGGGAAAGCTCAGTCACTCCGTCACTCCACAAACACAAACAAGGAAAGGAAGGGGAACGCACACACACAGACAAGACTTTCCAGAAGGGAAGGACAACCCAGCGCAGCCAAACCCTGGGAATAAACCCATAACCGCGGGCAACAGACAAGAGCCTGTGACCTCTCCCTAGGCTGCACGGAGGCCGCAGACCTCAACGTGCCAAGGGGCTTCCCAGAAAAAGCCAAAGGCCAAATGCCGTGACGCGCACCCCGAGTACAGGGCCGTCACATTGACAGGCCACCACCAGGCAACCATGCCGAGGGGCCGGAGGAGGAAGCGGGGCAGGGGAGGAACGGCACTGCCCTGCTTACAGGGCGGCCTCGGGGTCCGGCGAGCTCCATTTCCCACTCAGGTGCGGAGAGGTGGCTTTCGCCCTCCGTTACAGGGGGCCACGCTCCCCAGGCAGCCAAAGGAGCAGCAAGGCAAAAGGCCAACTACAGCAAAGACCCAATCCCTGCTTACAGGGAGGTCGCCCAGCACAAAGCCGGCCTGGTCAACCAAGGCGCCGGCAACGCTCAACTCAAATGTGACTGCGCCCCCGCTAACGGGACAGGTGCTTTGCCCAGGGTGCCTCTCTCCTTCCCCCCCGCATCTGCACGCTTCTGCGCCCTCTTCTTGCTCGCTCCTGCCTCCCGCGTCGTCCCCACGCCGCTCCTTCTTCTTTCTTCTGCAGCAGCTCCTGAAACGTCAGCGGGGACACCGTTAGACCTGCCCAGCGGCAAGCCCACACGCCCCCGCCCCCCACCACCTGAAGAAAAAGGGAAACCCGACATCGCTAAGGAACTCGGCACGCGACCACCCAGCCAACGAAGGCCTTGCATGCCCCCTCCCCAGTCCACCCACCCCAGCAAAAACTCCTTTGAGCAGCTTTGCTCACCTCACTGGCGCACGGCGCGCTTCCAGCCGGTGCTGCGGGGGATCACAGAGGCGGGCAGACTGGGCAAATGGAGCTGGGCACACAAAAAGCAGCGGCCAAAGAGTCGGCTGCCCTGCTTACAGGGGGACCCCAGCCACTGCCACCACTGCAAAGGGCCTGGGACTCCGGGGCACTCTCGCTCCCTGGCTTACAGGGCAGCCCCCATCCCCAACGGCCGAGGGAGGCTCCTTCTCTCCCAGTCCGGGACACCTCGACCCACACCCCGCTAACGGGGCGGTCACCGAACACAGGCTGCCAGCCGAGCAAAGCGCTCGCGCACCCTGATCCTGATTACAGGCGGGTGGACGACACCCCTGGAGCCACAGAGCTCGGTTTCCCCCCCAGCGACAGGAACAACTCTCATCAGCCAGGCAGCGGGGCAACACGGCCAAAGGCCGCGGTCGGGGTCCCAGCCCCGGCGATTCCAGGGAGGGCGCAAACCCAACCCCACATCTCGCAGCCCCGTGCCTCTGAAAGGCCGGGGCCACATTCGCGCCCGACTACGGGGGCTCCCTCACAACGCAGCTCACCAAGCACTCACGGGGGGCACGCACAGCCCTGCCTACAGGACGGTACCCCCACATCCCACCCTCTGCAAGAAGCCCCGCGGAGCACGAGGCTCCCGCCAACGCCTGAGTTACAGGCTGGCCTGCCCGGCAGCAGCAGAACATCACCAACCTCCTGTCTTTGGGAGCCTGCGGAGCAACCTCGACCCACCCAGCGGGGAGGTCACCGCACACGCAAGCAGAACCTCAACCTGCGCCCTCTGACGGGACAGGGAGGGGTCGTTCCCATCGGCTGGATGGCTAGAGCAGCCAGCTGCAGTGCCGCAGCCTCCCCACACCTGGTTACAGGGTGGGCGCGCGGGCTGCTCGGGGGACTGAAGGCTCCCAGATAAAGCCAAAGGCCAAATGCCGTGACGCGCACCCCGAGTACGGGGCCGTCACATTGACAGGCCACCACCAGGCAACCATGCCGAGGGGCCGGAGGAGGAAGCGGGGCAGGGGAGGAACGGCACTGCCCTGCTTACAGGGCGGCCTCGGGGTCCGGCGAGCTCCATTTCCCACTCAGGTGCGGAGAGGTGGCTTTCGCCCTCCGTTACAGGGGGCCACGCTCCCCAGGCAGCCAAAGGAGCAGCAAGGCAAAAGGCCAACTACAGCAAAGACCCAATCCCTGCTTACAGGGAGGTCGCCCAGCACAAAGCCGGCCTGGTCAACCAAGGCGCCGGCAACGCTCAACTCAAATGTGACTGCGCCCCCGCTAACGGGACAGGTGCTTTGCCCAGGGTGCCTCTCTCCTTCCCCCCCGCATCTGCACGCTTCTGCGCCCTCTTCTTGCTCGCTCCTGCCTCCCGCGTCGTCCCCACGCCGCTCCTTCTTCTTTCTTCTGCAGCAGCTCCTGAAACGTCAGCGGGGACACCGTTAGACCTGCCCAGCGGCAAGCCCACACGCCCCCGCCCCCCACCACCTGAAGAAAAAGGGAAACCCGACATCGCTAAGGAACTCGGCACGCGACCACCCAGCCAACGAAGGCCTTGCATGCCCCCTCCCCAGTCCACCCACCCCAGCAAAAACTCCTTTGAGCAGCTTTGCTCACCTCACTGGCGCACGGCGCGCTTCCAGCCGGTGCTGCAGGGGATCACAGAGGCGGGCAGACTGGGCAAATGGAGCTGGGCACACAAAAAGCAGCGGCCAAAGAGTCGGCTGCCCTGCTTACAGGGGGACCCCAGGCACTGCCACCACTGCAAAGGGCCTGGGACTCCGGGGCACTCTCGCTCCCTGGCTTACAGGGCAGCCCCCATCCCCAACGGCCGAGGGAGGCTCCTTCTCTCCCAGTCCGGGACACCTCGACCCACACCCCGCTAACGGGGCGGTCACCGAACACAGGCTGCCAGCCGAGCAAAGCGCTCGCGCACCCTGATC
This sequence comes from Phasianus colchicus, assembly GCF_987193195.1. Lineage (NCBI taxonomy): Eukaryota > Metazoa > Chordata > Aves > Galliformes > Phasianidae > Phasianus > Phasianus colchicus. The sequence continues at coordinate 6,800,478 of NC_143439.1, read as the reverse complement.
CTGATTACAGGCGGGTGGACGACACCCCTGGAGCCACAGAGCTCGGTTTCCCCCCCAGCGACAGGAACAACTCTCATCAGCCAGGCAGCGGGGCAACACGGCCAAAGGCCGCGGTCGGGGTCCCAGCCCCGGCGATTCCAGGGAGGGCGCAAACCCAACCCCACATCTCGCAGCCCCGTGCCTCTGAAAGGCCGGGGCCACATTCGCGCCCGACTACGGGGGCTCCCTCACAACGCAGCTCACCAAGCACTCACGGGGGGCACGCACAGCCCTGCCTACAGGACGGTACCCCCACATCCCACCCTCTGCAAGAAGCCCCGCGGAGCACGAGGCTCCCGCCAACGCCTGAGTTACAGGCTGGCCTGCCCGGCAGCAGCAGAACATCACCAACCTCCTGTCTTTGGGAGCCTGCGGAGCAACCTCGACCCACCCAGCGGGGAGGTCACCGCACACGCAAGCAGAACCTCAACCTGCGCCCTCTGACGGGACAGGGAGGGGTCGTTCCCATCGGCTGGATGGCTAGAGCAGCCAGCTGCAGTGCCGCAGCCTCCCCACACCTGGTTACAGGGTGAGCGCGCGGGCTGCTCGGGGGACTGAAGGCTCCCAGATAAAACCAAAGGCCAAATGCCGTGACGCGCACCCCGAGTACGGGGCCGTCACATTGACAGGCCACCACCAGGCAACCATGCCGAGGGGCCGGAGGAGGAAGCGGGGCAGGGGAGGAACGGCACTGCCCTGCTTACAGGGCGGCCTCGGGGTCCGGCGAGCTCCATTTCCCACTCAGGTGCGGAGAGGTGGCTTTCGCCCTCCGTTACAGGGGGCCACGCTCCCCAGGCAGCCAAAGGAGCAGCAAGGCAAAAGGCCAACTACAGCAAAGACCCAATCCCTGCTTACAGGGAGGTCGCCCAGCACAAAGCCGGCCTGGTCAACCAAGGCGCCGGCAACGCTCAACTCAAATGTGACTGCGCCCCCGCTAACGGGACAGGTGCTTTGCCCAGGGTGCCTCTCTCCTTCCCCCCCGCATCTGCACGCTTCTGCGCCCTCTTCTTGCTCGCTCCTGCCTCCCGCGTCGTCCCCACGCCGCTCCTTCTTTCTTCTGCAGCAGCTCCTGAAACGTCAGCGGGGACACCGTTAGACCTGCCCAGCGGCAAGCCCACACGCCCCCGCCCCCCACCACCTGAAGAAAAAGGGAAACCCGACATCGCTAAGGAACTCGGCACGCGACCACCCAGCCAACGAAGGCCTTGCATGCCCCCTCCCCAGTCCACCCACCCCAGCAAAAACTCCTTTGAGCAGCTTTGCTCACCTCACTGGCGCACAGCGCGCTTCCAGCCGGTGCTGCGGGGGATCACAGAGGCGGGCAGACTGGGCAAATGGAGCTGGGCACACAAAAAGCAGCGGCCAAAGAGTCGGCTGCCCTGCTTACAGGGGGACCCCAGCCACTGCCACCACTGCAAAGGGCCTGGGACTCCGGGGCACTCTCGCTCCCTGGCTTACAGGGCAGCCCCCATCCCCAACGGCCGAGGGAGGCTCCTTCTCTCCCAGTCCGGGACACCTCGACCCACACCCCGCTAACGGGGCGGTCACCGAACACAGGCTGCCAGCCGAGCAAAGCGCTCGCGCACCCTGATCCTGATTACAGGCGGGTGGACGACACCCCTGGAGCCACAGAGCTCGGTTTCCCCCCCAGCGACAGGAACAACTCTCATCAGCCAGGCAGCGGGGCAACACGGCCAAAGGCCGCGGTCGGGGTCCCAGCCCCGGCGATTCCAGGGAGGGCGCAAACCCAACCCCACATCTCGCAGCCCCGTGCCTCTGAAAGGCCGGGGCCACATTCGCGCCCGACTACGGGGGCTCCCTCACAACGCAGCTCACCAAGCACTCACGGGGGGCACGCACAGCCCTGCCTACAGGACGGTACCCCCACATCCCACCCTCTGCAAGAAGCCCCGCGGAGCACGAGGCTCCCGCCAACGCCTGAGTTACAGGCTGGCCTGCCCGGCAGCAGCAGAACATCACCAACCTCCTGTCTTTGGGAGCCTGCGGAGCAACCTCGACCCACCCAGCGGGGAGGTCACCGCACACGCAAGCAGAACCTCAACCTGCGCCCTCTGACGGGACAGGGAGGGGTCGTTCCCATCGGCTGGATGGCTAGAGCAGCTGGCTGCAGTGCCGCAGCCTCCCCACACCTGGTTACAGGGTGGGCGCGCGGGCTGCTCGGGGGACTGAAGGCTCCGCAGCTTGAGACACACGCCCCGAGTACAGGGCTGTCACGCCACCAGCGGAACAGGCGGCCACGCAAGGATAGGCCCAAACCCCGACTACAGGGCGGCCTCGGCCACTGAACTATCACGTGGCTCTGACCCACACTAATTAAAATGGAGGAAGACAGGACACTCGCTGCGCCCGCGGGACTGAGAGGAAACACCCCTTTTGCGGCAAGCACCAAAGTCCTCCATTCCCCCCAGGGAAGTCGAAGCTAAGCTGCAGCCATCTTTCTGGAGGCCTAAAGGGAAAGCTCAGTCACTCCGTCACTCCACAAACACAAACAAGGAAAGGAAGGGGAACGCACACACACAGACAAGACTTTCCAGAAGGGAAGGACAACCCAGCGCAGCCAAACCCTGGGAATAAACCCATAACCGCGGGCAACAGACAAGAGCCTGTGACCTCTCCCTAGGCTGCACGGAGGCCGCAGACCTCAACGTGCCAAGGGGCTTCCCAGAAAAAGCCAAAGGCCAAATGCCGTGACGCGCACCCCGAGTACAGGGCCGTCACATTGACAGGCCACCACCAGGCAACCATGCCGAGGGGCCGGAGGAGGAAGCGGGGCAGGGGAGGAACGGCACTGCCCTGCTTACAGGGCGGCCTCGGGGTCCGGCGAGCTCCATTTCCCACTCAGGTGCGGAGAGGTGGCTTTCGCCCTCCGTTACAGGGGGCCACGCTCCCCAGGCAGCCAAAGGAGCAGCAAGGCAAAAGGCCAACTACAGCAAAGACCCAATCCCTGCTTACAGGGAGGTCGCCCAGCACAAAGCCGGCCTGGTCAACCAAGGCGCCGGCAACGCTCAACTCAAATGTGACTGCGCCCCCGCTAACGGGACAGGTGCTTTGCCCAGGGTGCCTCTCTCCTTCCCCCCCGCATCTGCACGCTTCTGCGCCCTCTTCTTGCTCGCTCCTGCCTCCCGCGTCGTCCCCACGCCGCTCCTTCTTCTTTCTTCTGCAGCAGCTCCTGAAACGTCAGCGGGGACACCGTTAGACCTGCCCAGCGGCAAGCCCACACGCCCCCGCCCCCCACCACCTGAAGAAAAAGGGAAACCCGACATCGCTAAGGAACTCGGCACGCGACCACCCAGCCAACGAAGGCCTTGCATGCCCCCTCCCCAGTCCACCCACCCCAGCAAAAACTCCTTTGAGCAGCTTTGCTCACCTCACTGGCGCACAGCGCGCTTCCAGCCGGTGCTGCGGGGGATCACAGAGGCGGGCAGACTGGGCAAATGGAGCTGGGCACACAAAAAGCAGCGGCCAAAGAGTCGGCTGCCCTGCTTACAGGGGGACCCCAGCCACTGCCACCACTGCAAAGGGCCTGGGACTCCGGGGCACTCTCGCTCCCTGGCTTACAGGGCAGCCCCCATCCCCAACGGCCGAGGGAGGCTCCTTCTCTCCCAGTCCGGGACACCTCGACCCACACCCCGCTAACGGGGCGGTCACCGAACACAGGCTGCCAGCCGAGCAAAGCGCTCGCGCACCCTGATCCTGATTACAGGCGGGTGGACGACACCCCTGGAGCCACAGAGCTCGGTTTCCCCCCCAGCGACAGGAACAACTCTCATCAGCCAGGCAGCGGGGCAACACGGCCAAAGGCCGCGGTCGGGGTCCCAGCCCCGGCGATTCCAGGGAGGGCGCAAACCCAACCCCACATCTCGCAGCCCCGTGCCTCTGAAAGGCCGGGGCCACATTCGCGCCCGACTACGGGGGCTCCCTCACAACGCAGCTCACCAAGCACTCACGGGGGGCACGCACAGCCCTGCCTACAGGACGGTACCCCCACATCCCACCCTCTGCAAGAAGCCCCGCGGAGCACGAGGCTCCCGCCAACGCCTGAGTTACAGGCTGGCCTGCCCGGCAGCAGCAGAACATCACCAACCTCCTGTCTTTGGGAGCCTGCGGAGCAACCTCGACCCACCCAGCGGGGAGGTCACCGCACACGCAAGCAGAACCTCAACCTGCGCCCTCTGACGGGACAGGGAGGGGTCGTTCCCATCGGCTGGATGGCTAGAGCAGCTGGCTGCAGTGCCGCAGCCTCCCCACACCTGGTTACAGGGTGGGCGCGCGGGCTGCTCGGGGGACTGAAGGCTCCGCAGCTTGAGACACACGCCCCGAGTACAGGGCTGTCACGCCACCAGCGGAACAGGCGGCCACGCAAGGATAGGCCCAAACCCCGACTACAGGGCGGCCTCGGCCACTGAACTATCACGTGGCTCTGACCCACACTAATTAAAATGGAGGAAGACAGGACACTCGCTGCGCCCGCGGGACTGAGAGGAAACACCCCTTTTGCGGCAAGCACCAAAGTCCTCCATTCCCCCCAGGGAAGTCGAAGCTAAGCTGCAGCCATCTTTCTGGAGGCCTAAAGGGAAAGCTCAGTCACTCCGTCACTCCACAAACACAAACAAGGAAAGGAAGGGGAACGCACACACACAGACAAGACTTTCCAGAAGGGAAGGACAACCCAGCGCAGCCAAACCCTGGGAATAAACCCATAACCGCGGGCAACAGACAAGAGCCTGTGACCTCTCCCTAGGCTGCACGGAGGCCGCAGACCTCAACGTGCCAAGGGGCTTCCCAGAAAAAGCCAAAGGCCAAATGCCGTGACGCGCACCCCGAGTACAGGGCCGTCACATTGACAGGCCACCACCAGGCAACCATGCCGAGGGGCCGGAGGAGGAAGCGGGGCAGGGGAGGAACGGCACTGCCCTGCTTACAGGGCGGCCTCGGGGTCCGGCGAGCTCCATTTCCCACTCAGGTGCGGAGAGGTGGCTTTCGCCCTCCGTTACAGGGGGCCACGCTCCCCAGGCAGCCAAAGGAGCAGCAAGGCAAAAGGCCAACTACAGCAAAGACCCAATCCCTGCTTACAGGGAGGTCGCCCAGCACAAAGCCGGCCTGGTCAACCAAGGCGCCGGCAACGCTCAACTCAAATGTGACTGCGCCCCCGCTAACGGGACAGGTGCTTTGCCCAGGGTGCCTCTCTCCTTCCCCCCCGCATCTGCACGCTTCTGCGCCCTCTTCTTGCTCGCTCCTGCCTCCCGCGTCGTCCCCACGCCGCTCCTTCTTCTTTCTTCTGCAGCAGCTCCTGAAACGTCAGCGGGGACACCGTTAGACCTGCCCAGCGGCAAGCCCACACGCCCCCGCCCCCCACCACCTGAAGAAAAAGGGAAACCCGACATCGCTAAGGAACTCGGCACGCGACCACCCAGCCAACGAAGGCCTTGCATGCCCCCTCCCCAGTCCACCCACCCCAGCAAAAACTCCTTTGAGCAGCTTTGCTCACCTCACTGGCGCACGGCGCGCTTCCAGCCGGTGCTGCGGGGGATCACAGAGGCGGGCAGACTGGGCAAATGGAGCTGGGCACACAAAAAGCAGCGGCCAAAGAGTCGGCTGCCCTGCTTACAGGGGGACCCCAGCCACTGCCACCACTGCAAAGGGCCTGGGACTCCGGGGCACTCTCGCTCCCTGGCTTACAGGGCAGCCCCCATCCCCAACGGCCGAGGGAGGCTCCTTCTCTCCCAGTCCGGGACACCTCGACCCACACCCCGCTAACGGGGCGGTCACCGAACACAGGCTGCCAGCCGAGCAAAGCGCTCGCGCACCCTGATCCTGATTACAGGCGGGTGGACGACACCCCTGGAGCCACAGAGCTCGGTTTCCCCCCCAGCGACAGGAACAACTCTCATCAGCCAGGCAGCGGGGCAACACGGCCAAAGGCCGCGGTCGGGGTCCCAGCCCCGGCGATTCCAGGGAGGGCGCAAACCCAACCCCACATCTCGCAGCCCCGTGCCTCTGAAAGGCCGGGGCCACATTCGCGCCCGACTACGGGGGCTCCCTCACAACGCAGCTCACCAAGCACTCACGGGGGGCACGCACAGCCCTGCCTACAGGACGGTACCCCCACATCCCACCCTCTGCAAGAAGCCCCGCGGAGCACGAGGCTCCCGCCAACGCCTGAGTTACAGGCTGGCCTGCCCGGCAGCAGCAGAACATCACCAACCTCCTGTCTTTGGGAGCCTGCGGAGCAACCTCGACCCACCCAGCGGGGAGGTCACCGCACACGCAAGCAGAACCTCAACCTGCGCCCTCTGACGGGACAGGGAGGGGTCGTTCCCATCGGCTGGATGGCTAGAGCAGCCAGCTGCAGTGCCGCAGCCTCCCCACACCTGGTTACAGGGTGGGCGCGCGGGCTGCTCGGCGGACTGAAGGCTCCCAGATAAAGCCAAAGGCCAAATGCCGTGACGCGCACCCCGAGTACGGGGCCGTCACATTGACAGGCCACCACCAGGCAACCATGCCGAGGGGCCGGAGGAGGAAGCGGGGCAGGGGAGGAACGGCACTGCCCTGCTTACAGGGCGGCCTCGGGGTCCGGCGAGCTCCATTTCCCACTCAGGTGCGGAGAGGTGGCTTTCGCCCTCCGTTACAGGGGGCCACGCTCCCCAGGCAGCCAAAGGAGCAGCAAGGCAAAAGGCCAACTACAGCAAAGACCCAATCCCTGCTTACAGGGAGGTCGCCCAGCACAAAGCCGGCCTGGTCAACCAAGGCGCCGGCAACGCTCAACTCAAATGTGACTGCGCCTCCGCTAACGGGACAGGTGCTTTGCCCAGGGTGCCTCTCTCCTTCCCCCCCGCATCTGCACGCTTCTGCGCCCTCTTCTTGCTCGCTCCTGCCTCCCGCGTCGTCCCCACGCCGCTCCTTCTTCTTTCTTCTGCAGCAGCTCCTGAAACGTCAGCGGGGACACCGTTAGACCTGCCCAGCGGCAAGCCCACACGCCCCCGCCCCCCACCACCTGAAGAAAAAGGGAAACCCGACATCGCTAAGGAACTCGGCACGCGACCACCCAGCCAACGAAGGCCTTGCATGCCCCCTCCCCAGTCCACCCACCCCAGCAAAAACTCCTTTGAGCAGCTTTGCTCACCTCACTGGCGCACGGCGCGCTTCCAGCCGGTGCTGCGGGGGATCACAGAGGCGGGCAGACTGGGCAAATGGAGCTGGGCACACAAAAAGCAGCGGCCAAAGAGTCGGCTGCCCTGCTTACAGGGGGACCCCAGCCACTGCCACCACTGCAAAGGGCCTGGGACTCCGGGGCACTCTCGCTCCCTGGCTTACAGGGCAGCCCCCATCCCCAACGGCCGAGGGAGGCTCCTTCTCTCCCAGTCCGGGACACCTCGACCCACACCCCGCTAACGGGGCGGTCACCGAACACAGGCTGCCAGCCGAGCAAAGCGCTCGCGCACCCTGATCCTGATTACAGGCGGGTGGACGACACCCCTGGAGCCACAGAGCTCGGTTTCCCCCCCAGCGACAGGAACAACTCTCATCAGCCAGGCAGCGGGGCAACACGGCCAAAGGCCGCGGTCGGGGTCCCAGCCCCGGCGATTCCAGGGAGGGCGCAAACCCAACCCCACATCTCGCAGCCCCGTGCCTCTGAAAGGCCGGGGCCACATTCGCGCCCGACTACGGGGGCTCCCTCACAACGCAGCTCACCAAGCACTCACGGGGGGCACGCACAGCCCTGCCTACAGGACGGTACCCCCACATCCCACCCTCTGCAAGAAGCCCCGCGGAGCACGAGGCTCCCGCCAACGCCTGAGTTACAGGCTGGCCTGCCCGGCAGCAGCAGAACATCACCAACCTCCTGTCTTTGGGAGCCTGCGGAGCAACCTCGACCCACCCAGCGGGGAGGTCACCGCACACGCAAGCAGAACCTCAACCTGCGCCCTCTGACGGGACAGGGAGGGGTCGTTCCCATCGGCTGGATGGCTAGAGCAGCTGGCTGCAGTGCCGCAGCCTCCCCACACCTGGTTACAGGGTGGGCGCGCGGGCTGCTCGGGGGACTGAAGGCTCCGCAGCTTGAGACACACGCCCCGAGTACAGGGCTGTCACGCCACCAGCGGAACAGGCGGCCACGCAAGGATAGGCCCAAACCCCGACTACAGGGCGGCCTCGGCCACTGAACTATCACGTGGCTCTGACCCACACTAATTAAAATGGAGGAAGACAGGACACTCGCTGCGCCCGCGGGACTGAGAGGAAACACCCCTTTTGCGGCAAGCACCAAAGTCCTCCATTCCCCCCAGGGAAGTCGAAGCTAAGCTGCAGCCATCTTTCTGGAGGCCTAAAGGGAAAGCTCAGTCACTCCGTCACTCCACAAACACAAACAAGGAAAGGAAGGGGAACGCACACACACAGACAAGACTTTCCAGAAGGGAAGGACAACCCAGCGCAGCCAAACCCTGGGAATAAACCCATAACCGCGGGCAACAGACAAGAGCCTGTGACCTCTCCCTAGGCTGCACGGAGGCCGCAGACCTCAACGTGCCAAGGGGCTTCCCAGAAAAAGCCAAAGGCCAAATGCCGTGACGCGCACCCCGAGTACAGGGCCGTCACATTGACAGGCCACCACCAGGCAACCATGCCGAGGGGCCGGAGGAGGAAGCGGGGCAGGGGAGGAACGGCACTGCCCTGCTTACAGGGCGGCCTCGGGGTCCGGCGAGCTCCATTTCCCACTCAGGTGCGGAGAGGTGGCTTTCGCCCTCCGTTACAGGGGGCCACGCTCCCCAGGCAGCCAAAGGAGCAGCAAGGCAAAAGGCCAACTACAGCAAAGACCCAATCCCTGCTTACAGGGAGGTCGCCCAGCACAAAGCCGGCCTGGTCAACCAAGGCGCCGGCAACGCTCAACTCAAATGTGACTGCGCCCCCGCTAACGGGACAGGTGCTTTGCCCAGGGTGCCTCTCTCCTTCCCCCCCGCATCTGCACGCTTCTGCGCCCTCTTCTTGCTCGCTCCTGCCTCCCGCGTCGTCCCCACGCCGCTCCTTCTTCTTTCTTCTGCAGCAGCTCCTGAAACGTCAGCGGGGACACCGTTAGACCTGCCCAGCGGCAAGCCCACACGCCCCCGCCCCCCACCACCTGAAGAAAAAGGGAAACCCGACATCGCTAAGGAACTCGGCACGCGACCACCCAGCCAACGAAGGCCTTGCATGCCCCCTCCCCAGTCCACCCACCCCAGCAAAAACTCCTTTGAGCAGCTTTGCTCACCTCACTGGCGCACGGCGCGCTTCCAGCCGGTGCTGCGGGGGATCACAGAGGCGGGCAGACTGGGCAAATGGAGCTGGGCACACAAAAAGCAGCGGCCAAAGAGTCGGCTGCCCTGCTTACAGGGGGACCCCAGCCACTGCCACCACTGCAAAGGGCCTGGGACTCCGGGGCACTCTCGCTCCCTGGCTTACAGGGCAGCCCCCATCCCCAACGGCCGAGGGAGGCTCCTTCTCTCCCAGTCCGGGACACCTCGACCCACACCCCGCTAACGGGGCGGTCACCGAACACAGGCTGCCAGCCGAGCAAAGCGCTCGCGCACCCTGATCCTGATTACAGGCGGGTGGACGACACCCCTGGAGCCACAGAGCTCGGTTTCCCCCCCAGCGACAGGAACAACTCTCATCAGCCAGGCAGCGGGGCAACACGGCCAAAGGCCGCGGTCGGGGTCCCAGCCCCGGCGATTCCAGGGAGGGCGCAAACCCAACCCCACATCTCGCAGCCCCGTGCCTCTGAAAGGCCGGGGCCACATTCGCGCCCGACTACGGGGGCTCCCTCACAACGCAGCTCACCAAGCACTCACGGGGGGCACGCACAGCCCTGCCTACAGGACGGTACCCCCACATCCCACCCTCTGCAAGAAGCCCCGCGGAGCACGAGGCTCCCGCCAACGCCTGAGTTACAGGCTGGCCTGCCCGGCAGCAGCAGAACATCACCAACCTCCTGTCTTTGGGAGCCTGCGGAGCAACCTCGACCCACCCAGCGGGGAGGTCACCGCACACGCAAGCAGAACCTCAACCTGCGCCCTCTGACGGGACAGGGAGGGGTCGTTCCCATCGGCTGGATGGCTAGAGCAGCCAGCTGCAGTGCCGCAGCCTCCCCACACCTGGTTACAGGGTGGGCGCGCGGGCTGCTCGGCGGACTGAAGGCTCCCAGATAAAGCCAAAGGCCAAATGCCGTGACGCGCACCCCGAGTACGGGGCCGTCACATTGACAGGCCACCACCAGGCAACCATGCCGAGGGGCCGGAGGAGGAAGCGGGGCAGGGGAGGAACGGCACTGCCCTGCTTACAGGGCGGCCTCGGGGTCCGGCGAGCTCCATTTCCCACTCAGGTGCGGAGAGGTGGCTTTCGCCCTCCGTTACAGGGGGCCACGCTCCCCAGGCAGCCAAAGGAGCAGCAAGGCAAAAGGCCAACTACAGCAAAGACCCAATCCCTGCTTACAGGGAGGTCGCCCAGCACAAAGCCGGCCTGGTCAACCAAGGCGCCGGCAACGCTCAACTCAAATGTGACTGCGCCTCCGCTAACGGGACAGGTGCTTTGCCCAGGGTGCCTCTCTCCTTCCCCCCCGCATCTGCACGCTTCTGCGCCCTCTTCTTGCTCGCTCCTGCCTCCCGCGTCGTCCCCACGCCGCTCCTTCTTCTTTCTTCTGCAGCAGCTCCTGAAACGTCAGCGGGGACACCGTTAGACCTGCCCAGCGGCAAGCCCACACGCCCCCGCCCCCCACCACCTGAAGAAAAAGGGAAACCCGACATCGCTAAGGAACTCGGCACGCGACCACCCAGCCAACGAAGGCCTTGCATGCCCCCTCCCCAGTCCACCCACCCCAGCAAAAACTCCTTTGAGCAGCTTTGCTCACCTCACTGGCGCACGGCGCGCTTCCAGCCGGTGCTGCGGGGGATCACAGAGGCGGGCAGACTGGGCAAATGGAGCTGGGCACACAAAAAGCAGCGGCCAAAGAGTCGGCTGCCCTGCTTACAGGGGGACCCCAGCCACTGCCACCACTGCAAAGGGCCTGGGACTCCGGGGCACTCTCGCTCCCTGGCTTACAGGGCAGCCCCCATCCCCAACGGCCGAGGGAGGCTCCTTCTCTCCCAGTCCGGGACACCTCGACCCACACCCCGCTAACGGGGCGGTCACCGAACACAGGCTGCCAGCCGAGCAAAGCGCTCGCGCACCCTGATCCTGATTACAGGCGGGTGGACGACACCCCTGGAGCCACAGAGCTCGGTTTCCCCCCCAGCGACAGGAACAACTCTCATCAGCCAGGCAGCGGGGCAACACGGCCAAAGGCCGCGGTCGGGGTCCCAGCCCCGGCGATTCCAGGGAGGGCGCAAACCCAACCCCACATCTCGCAGCCCCGTGCCTCTGAAAGGCCGGGGCCACATTCGCGCCCGACTACGGGGGCTCCCTCACAACGCAGCTCACCAAGCACTCACGGGGGGCACGCACAGCCCTGCCTACAGGACGGTACCCCCACATCCCACCCTCTGCAAGAAGCCCCGCGGAGCACGAGGCTCCCGCCAACGCCTGAGTTACAGGCTGGCCTGCCCGGCAGCAGCAGAACATCACCAACCTCCTGTCTTTGGGAGCCTGCGGAGCAACCTCGACCCACCCAGCGGGGAGGTCACCGCACACGCAAGCAGAACCTCAACCTGCGCCCTCTGACGGGACAGGGAGGGGTCGTTCCCATCGGCTGGATGGCTAGAGCAGCCAGCTGCAGTGCCGCAGCCTCCCCACACCTGGTTACAGGGTGGGCGCGCGGGCTGCTCGGCGGACTGAAGGCTCCCAGATAAAGCCAAAGGCCAAATGCCGTGACGCGCACCCCGAGTACGGGGCCGTCACATTGACAGGCCACCACCAGGCAACCATGCCGAGGGGCCGGAGGAGGAAGCGGGGCAGGGGAGGAACGGCACTGCCCTGCTTACAGGGCGGCCTCGGGGTCCGGCGAGCTCCATTTCCCACTCAGGTGCGGAGAGGTGGCTTTCGCCCTCCGTTACAGGGGGCCACGCTCCCCAGGCAGCCAAAGGAGCAGCAAGGCAAAAGGCCAACTACAGCAAAGACCCAATCCCTGCTTACAGGGAGGTCGCCCAGCACAAAGCCGGCCTGGTCAACCAAGGCGCCGGCAACGCTCAACTCAAATGTGACTGCGCCCCCGCTAACAGGACAGGTGCTTTGCCCAGGGTGCCTCTCTCCTTCCCCCCCGCATCTGCACGCTTCTGCGCCCTCTTCTTGCTCGCTCCTGCCTCCCGCGTCGTCCCCACGCCGCTCCTTCTTCTTTCTTCTGCAGCAGCTCCTGAAACGTCAGCGGGGACACCGTTAGACCTGCCCAGCGGCAAGCCCACACGCCCCCGCCCCCCACCACCTGAAGAAAAAGGGAAACCCGACATCGCTAAGGAACTCGGCACGCGACCACCCAGCCAACGAAGGCCTTGCATGCCCCCTCCCCAGTCCACCCACCCCAGCAAAAACTCCTTTGAGCAGCTTTGCTCACCTCACTGGCGCACGGCGCGCTTCCAGCCGGTGCTGCGGGGGATCACAGAGGCGGGCAGACTGGGCAAATGGAGCTGGGCACACAAAAAGCAGCGGCCAAAGAGTCGGCTGCCCTGCTTACAGGGGGACCCCAGCCACTGCCACCACTGCAAAGGGCCTGGGACTCCGGGGCACTCTCGCTCCCTGGCTTACAGGGCAGCCCCCATCCCCAACGGCCGAGGGAGGCTCCTTCTCTCCCAGTCCGGGACACCTCGACCCACACCCCGCTAACGGGGCGGTCACCGAACACAGGCTGCCAGCCGAGCAAAGCGCTCGCGCACCCTGATCCTGATTACAGGCGGGTGGACGACACCCCTGGAGCCACAGAGCTCGGTTTCCCCCCCAGCGACAGGAACAACTCTCATCAGCCAGGCAGCGGGGCAACACGGCCAAAGGCCGCGGTCGGGGTCCCAGCCCCGGCGATTCCAGGGAGGGCGCAAACCCAACCCCACATCTCGCAGCCCCGTGCCTCTGAAAGGCCGGGGCCACATTCGCGCCCGACTACGGGGGCTCCCTCACAACGCAGCTCACCAAGCACTCACGGGGGGCACGCACAGCCCTGCCTACAGGACGGTACCCCCACATCCCACCCTCTGCAAGAAGCCCCGCGGAGCACGAGGCTCCCGCCAACGCCTGAGTTACAGGCTGGCCTGCCCGGCAGCAGCAGAACATCACCAACCTCCTGTCTTTGGGAGCCTGCGAAGCAACCTCGACCCACCCAGCGGGGAGGTCACCGCACACGCAAGCAGAACCTCAACCTGCGCCCTCTGACGGGACAGGGAGGGGTCGTTCCCATCGGCTGGATGGCTAGAGCAGCTGGCTGCAGTGCCGCAGCCTCCCCACACCTGGTTACAGGGTGGGCGCGCGGGCTGCTCGGGGGACTGAAGGCTCCGCAGCTTGAGACACACGCCCCGAGTACAGGGCTGTCACGCCACCAGCGGAACAGGCGGCCACGCAAGGATAGGCCCAAACCCCGACTACAGGGCGGCCTCGGCCACTGAACTATCACGTGGCTCTGACCCACACTAATTAAAATGGAGGAAGACAGGACACTCGCTGCGCCCGCGGGACTGAGAGGAAACACCCCTTTTGCGGCAAGCACCAAAGTCCTCCATTCCCCCCAGGGAAGTCGAAGCTAAGCTGCAGCCATCTTTCTGGAGGCCTAAAGGGAAAGCTCAGTCACTCCGTCACTCCACAAACACAAACAAGGAAAGGAAGGGGAACGCACACACACAGACAAGACTTTCCAGAAGGGAAGGACAACCCAGCGCAGCCAAACCCTGGGAATAAACCCATAACCGCGGGCAACAGACAAGAGCCTGTGACCTCTCCCTAGGCTGCACGGAGGCCGCAGACCTCAACGTGCCAAGGGGCTTCCCAGAAAAAGCCAAAGGCCAAATGCCGTGACGCGCACCCCGAGTACGGGGCCGTCACATTGACAGGCCACCACCAGGCAACCATGCCGAGGGGCCGGAGGAGGAAGCGGGGCAGGGGAGGAACGGCACTGCCCTGCTTACAGGGCGGCCTCGGGGTCCGGCGAGCTCCATTTCCCACTCAGGTGCGGAGAGGTGGCTTTCGCCCTCCGTTACAGGGGGCCACGCTCCCCAGGCAGCCAAAGGAGCAGCAAGGCAAAAGGCCAACTACAGCAAAGACCCAATCCCTGCTTACAGGGAGGTCGCCCAGCACAAAGCCGGCCTGGTCAACCAAGGCGCCGGCAACGCTCAACTCAAATGTGACTGCGCCCCCGCTAACGGGACAGGTGCTTTGCCCAGGGTGCCTCTCTCCTTCCCCCCCGCATCTGCACGCTTCTGCGCCCTCTTCTTGCTCGCTCCTGCCTCCCGCGTCGTCCCCACGCCGCTCCTTCTTCTTTCTTCTGCAGCAGCTCCTGAAACGTCAGCGGGGACACCGTTAGACTTGCCCAGCGGCAAGCCCACACGCCCCCGCCCCCCACCACCTGAAGAAAAAGGGAAACCCGACATCGCTAAGGAACTCGGCACGCGACCACCCAGCCAACGAAGGCCTTGCATGCCCCCTCCCCAGTCCACCCACCCCAGCAAAAACTCCTTTGAGCAGCTTTGCTCACCTCACTGGCGCATGGCGCGCTTCCAGCCGGTGCTGCAGGGGATCACAGAGGCAGGCGGACTGGTCGAATTTATCTGATGATACAATTAGCAGCAACCGAAGATTCAGCTGCCCTGCTTATAGTGGACCCCAGCCACTCCCTTCATTACAAAGACAATAGCCCTCATTGTGGTAATTTTTCTGCATAAAGTCAACCACTGTGCCATCTTGGCACTTGGAAATAGTCAATGTAGCACTTCTGATAAAGAGGTTCTGTTTTTGAGATTCCATCTCCATTCCATCATGTCATTTCTCATTCTCCGGTTGATAGCAGTAAACGAGCATGAAGTTACAAGGTAGTTTTCCAACTTGTAGCACCTACTGCCGTGGGTTGTCTTTAAGTAGAATACAAAATTTGACATTGAAGCCTAAATTTTTCTCTGAGCATCCACCCTTTATTTCCTATAGTGCTTCTTTAACACACTTATATTCTGAAACACTACAACGCTACTTTACTTCTCCCCCCTTTCATCAGCAGTACAGCTCTCACATCCTCCCCCCTCCCCACCCCTCTGCTCGTGAGAAGTGAAAAATAACCGTGTGGCTCAACACTGCGATAGCAGTTACTATTGCTTTATTTTTGCTGCTCGCTGTTGCCTCGGAGCGTCTTCCTCCACGCGTCAACTTGCCGCGCTCGTCGCGCCTCCGCCCCTCCTCTCGGAGCGCGCTCAGAGGTCCTGCTCTCGGCGCCCGCCATCGGCGCCCAACAGGCGGCTCCAGCCCCGGCTCCACCCGCCATCGGCGCCCGCCATGGGCGGCCCCGTCTTCGGCCGCCATCCGTCGGAGCCCGCGGGGCAGCAGCGGCGGCCCCGACCCACGTCAACCCGGTCCCGGCCCCGCCGCACCCCTCCGCCGGCCCCGCTGCGCCTCGCCCCAGATCCGCCTCACCCCAGATCCGCCACACCCCGGCCCCGCCGCACCTCGGCTCTGGAGATCGCCTGCCGCCGTCACCTTTCCCTCACAGCGCCCCGCTTCTTCTCACACGCTGTGGTAAACGCCTCGCTCATCTGCCCGCGCGCGCACCTTTTATACCTGCCCCCGCAGCGCGCCAGCCAATAGGAGCCCTGAACGCCGCTGCCGCTTCCCTCGCTTTTCTTCCCGCCGCTTTCTCTCCATCCCCCTCAGCGTTCCCGCCCTTTCTTCCTACGGGAGGCCGGGCCGGGGTCACCCCTCGGTCACGGCCCCGCTCACCGGTGCTGCCGTCCATCCCCTCAGGGCAGAGCCGCCCCACAGCTGATCTCACCTCACAGCCCCAGAACCTGGCAGAGCTGGCTGGGGGGAACTTATTCCTTTCCGTTTCTTTTAACAGTCATATACGTATTAGGTGTTCCTTCCTGAGCAGTAGATGTCCACAGACATAATTAATATATTTATATTAATATTTTTTTTTTAAAGGAATTCTTCACAGGCCACCTCCCGCCTCTGCCTGTACAGCAAAACTCCCTTCTGAGCTCAGAAATATCATTACCAAGGGAAAAGGGTGAAGCAGGCTACAGGTGATGTATGAAGGATATCATTTATTTGTCAGCTCAGGATGCTCTTGTTTTGTAGAGCTGCTTCTATTTTACAGCTCATTTACACACGTGCTTGGAATTGCTCACCTAATTGCTATGCACTGCAGTGTGTTTGCTCAATTCATTTCCTTCCACCCTCAGCTACGTTCTCACTGTAGCAATGGTACAAAATACGACTATGGAAGAGACAAAATGGTGGATACAGAAAAAATGCTGCTCCCACCACTGCCGAGATAGGATGTAGCAGCAATGACTCAGCTGTGAGTAAGAGGTCTCCTCCAGGGAATCTTTTCCTGGCATGTAACCCAGGCCAATGGAATATCCTGAAGGAGAAAGGCACCCAGGACCTGAGGGAACTGGCTGTGATACAGACGGTGTACAGCACCAGTGTCCAACCTGTTGGTTTGCCTAGGCTGCACTGAGTGAAGACAAATTGTCCTGGGCCATGTATATTTGCTCCAAAAGTAATGCCTCCTATTTATTTTCATGGAAACTACCACAGGTAAAATGAGCACGGTAATTCTGTTTGATAGAGCAAATCCTCAGCTGCAATCACTGTTCTCCAACATAGCCACCACTGTTAGCTATGCATTTTTGCCTGCAATAAACATGAGACTGCATGCTGAGCTCATCAAAATCTGCGTCAGCACAGGTGACCCACAGTCACTGACACCACTGCTGAGTGCACTGCACACTGCCCCTCTGTGCTCACACCCACGAGCATTCGGCAAGCACCTAGTGGGTGCCACTTTCTCCACACAGAGAAATTCAGTGACACACCTTTGCTTCATACAGACTTCCTGGATGTCAGGTGCCATTTTGTCAGTGCTTTTCTGCTGCCATCTGTCACACGGCAACAACGTGTAATATATACAGTACTCAGACAGACTCTTACTGGTGGCATTAAATCGATTCGATCAATGTGAAGATGGTGTGTTTTTCCTCATCTACTTAAAGGCTCATACAAGAAGATATCCAGTTGAAAATATTCACAAAAATTCTGCACAGCTTGAGACAAGAGTCTCAACTTCCTTGACAATTTATCCTGTAGCTTACCTGTTTACAGAAAAAAAATATATATGTTTTGTAAGTGCCATTTAAAAGCATAAGCTGTATAGAAGGCTCCTTGCCCTATGCAAACTGTTTTTCTTCCTTTAAGCAGAGTGTGCCTTCGGAGCACAGAACATGGTTTCAGAAGTGATAGTTGTTACAAAAAACAAAACCACTGGAATCTGGTGCAAAAGCAATGTACAAATCTGTACAAACAAACCAACGTTGGAAAGTAGCAGGCATTTCCTAAATGGTAGCACAATTATCTCCCCTAAGAGAAAGAAAAACATGCAGAAACATCTCCGGATTTGATGCCTACAAAACTTTAAACAGGTTTTGTTACACTATGTTATGCAACTGAAGATAAAGGATGTTGTGCATTTCTAAAGATTAGCATATGGCAATTCTTATATTATTTTCAAAACAATATTGTGTGAATACATCAGCATCCTTTATGAATATCACAATGAATATCACCCTCCTGTCATTTTATCTGCAAACTGCAAAATTGAACAGGTTTTCACTGACAGTATCAACTCTCCCAAGAGGATATAATAATCACAAAATCATCAATTGTCCATGCCATTACTATGTGGAATCCACATAAATGAATACTTTAAAAAAAAAAAAAAAAAAAAAAAAAAGAATTGTTACGACAAATATGCTGACCTTCTCTGCTCAAGAGCGATTACAAACCAAAGTAAAACAAGAGGCCAGCAAAATCATGGTACTCTACAGCCTTAATCTGATAAAAAAGTAAGAGAATCCACTGGAGTAGCATGAAATTCAAAAGCTTTTTGTCCGGCTGGAACATGATGTGCTGGCTGGCACATGTTGGGAAAGATACTAAAATGTATCTCTTATTGTCCACAGAATCTTGTTAAACTCTTTCAAGATACAAAGTGACAGCCAGCTAGATGAATAGGACAGTGTACGTAAACACCCAGAACTAACAGATCCAGGCCAGCGCAGCTGGGCTTGGATTAGGCACTGAAAGTTCAGACAACATTTATGCATGCTCTTAGCATTCAAATTAATTGCCATTGCTAGTTTGGGGCAAGCACTCCAAAGTGCAGATACAGCGGACTGTATTCAAGTACAGTATGCATGAAAAGTTTATTTTAATATTTTAGTACAGTTCTTTACGTTAAGAAGAAATATAGATGATTCTGTTCTTAAAATGGATCTTGTTGGTAGCAGGTTACCCGACAAGGTCCATTTCCACTCTGCGTGAATATACAATACTCAAGACCATTCAAGTCTTTAGCTGTCACATAGATTAGATCAACTTCTGCCCACAGAACTTTTAGAATATGGTGCTACCTTAACCAGTAGCCTAGCTCTTAAAGGTTTGCTTGGATGTATTCTGGTAGTATTCATTGCTTACTTTCCACAGAGATACTCTTTGTGAAGGGCATGCCCCAGCCTTATTTCCACTTCAAAGCAGAGAAACCGCTCTTAGAGATGTAGTAGCAAGAGTTCGCTCAAGTGACCCCTACCTGAGCTCAGGTAAGAGAGTTTTACAGAAAAGTCATAAGAAAAGACTGTACTAACCCCTTTTCACCTACAGTTTGATACTGAAGAACAGCACTGATTTCTCCTTCTAGTGTCACCCTATCATTCTTCCTATTTGTTTCTTGCTCTTCTCTAGAGATCTGAACTCTGGAGAAGTAGAGAAATAGAACCAACAGAACATGCTCTTCTTCTGGAGGATGATTATCTATGCTAATTACACCTTAAGAACCATCACTGGGAAGACAAATGCATAGATCTCCAGGGGAATCATCCGAGTTGGAAGGGACCTTTAAAACTCCCCTGCAATGAACAGGGATACTTACAGCCAGATTAGGTGGCTCAGATCCCAGTCCAGCCTGACGTTGAAAGTCCCCAGAGACGGGGCGCATCCGCCACCTCTAGGGACAACCTGTTCCCATGCCTCAACACCCTTATTTTAAAGCACCTTTTTCTTATAACCAATCTACATCTGCCCTCTGTTAGCTTGAAACTATTACCCCTCGTCCTATCACAACAGACCCTGCTAAAGAGTCTTTCCCCTTCTTTCTCATCGCCCCACTTTAGATACTGAAAGCCCGCTACCAGGTCACCACAGAGCTTTCTCTTCTCCAGGCTTAACAGCCCCAGCTCTCTCTGAGACTCTCAAGACTGTCCTTGTAGTGGAGGTGTTCCATCCCTTGGATTGTTTCTGTGGCCCTTCTCTGGATGTGCTTCAACAGGTTCATGCCTCTCCTGCACCAGGGATTCCACATCTGGATGCAGAACTCCAAGTGAGGGCTCACCAGTGCAGAGGGGCAGGACCACCTCCTTAGCCTGCTGGCCATGCTTCTTTTGATGCAGCCCGGGATACAGTTGGCTTTCTGGGCTGTGAGGGCACACTGCTGGCTCACGTTCAGCTTGCTATACAGCAGTACCTCCAAATCCTTTTCACGGGGCTGTGCACAATCCTTTCATCCCCTGGCACGTTGCACAACCATGGTGCAAAACCTTGCACTTGGCTGAACCTCGTGAGGTTCACCTGGTCCTGCTATTCAAGCTGTTTGTGCCCTGACATAGAGTAGCTGGGTTACTCACCCTTCAAGAAGCTTTCAGTAAATACAAAATGTCACAAGGCATTCGTGCTTCTCCTAAGACCGCTTAAATTATGGGCAAGAAAAACAGGCATCTCAAAACCACAGTGCTATTATCTGTTGTGCAACACAAGTACCTCTTCAGATGAACCTTTGGGGAATGATCAAGTCAGTTGCTAAAGATAGGATGTATTCCCTTAGGCATAGCAAAGAGCAATTTAGAAAAAATGGTATAATCCTTTTAGACCTCTTCTCTGTCCCCTTCCTGTGAACTGTCTGGCTTGCAAGACTCAAGAAACAAGAACAGTGTAATCAGGCTTCTTAAATTTTGCAGTGAGATTTCCCATTGGAATCCATAGAGTTTAAAGAGTCTGCCTTAAGACAACTCTTATCTCCGACAGCGAAGACTCTGCATGTTCGGTAGGAAGAGTTTGCTAATGTTTTCCTAACATCCAGAGTCAAAAGTCACACCAGAGTTGCATTTTCTTTGTTCTTACAGCTAAATGAATAATAGAAAGTAAATGACAAACTGAAGTGTTCAGCTATCATTGCCGATAAGATGATCACACGTTGAGGCAGAAGGTCACTTTCACCTGATTGTTCCCCAGACCCTGGCAGACAGTTATATCTTTGATATTTGTAAGAAAGAATAACATCCTAATGATTATTGAACTAATGATTTGTTTCAGAGCTCCAGCAATGTCTTTTGCACAATGCCTATATTCAATTGTACAGGTGTCTTTTTGTTGATGCTGTTTTTCAGTTCTGCTATGCATTACAGTCAGAAACTAAAAATGCAACGTTTATTACTATTATTTTACTCCAAAGTTAACTGATCCATGCTCTGATGAGGCCCCGAGAGTTTGTCTTCTAGTTCAAGTTCATCCTAAAGGAATCCAATTCCAATCATACTGACCAAAACACAATAACTAGGATAAATTAAGTAGTATGTTCTGCCTGCTTTTTTTCTTCTCCAGTAATAAAGCTACTTTAAGGTTTAAGTACAAGAAAACTTGAAGCAATTTCTACAGATGTTAATTCTGTCATGTATGACTGTTAATGTTCATGCAACTTATAATATAGTTTCCAGCATCTGCAAACAACATAAGAAAATCTCTTTGATGCTTATTATCCATAAGTCTAAAGGACTTCATAAAGTAAGCATAGTGATTGAATAAAGTATCTAAGTGCATCACCACAGCAGTAACTCATTGGTTGCATTTCAAGAGCATAGCAGGGCACTGAGCAACATTTCAGAAAATAAAACTTCCTGAGAATTCTTTGGCAAACCACTAAATTGTAAACAACTTGTACAAAACAAATATACTCTCTTAACACCACTGCTTTAAGGGCATTCCTCTCTGAGAAGATCTGGATGATTCTTAGAAGAAAGTTGCTGTAAGGATATATCCAGCATACTCCATGTACGCAAAATATAGATGCTGTGTCTTTAATGTCACTTGTGTGCTGACCTGAGAGCATATTGAGATAAATTTCTTCTATTTCAAGACAAACTTGGGAAAAACAACAACAAAAAAAAAAAAAACCACACACAGAAACTGCACAATACACAGAATGAGCAAATTATTTATAATGAAAATTAGTCCAAGTTCTCAAATAACAGGCATACAGTCCTATCAAGACACAGAAAGAGAAGACCATCACCATACAGAGGTTCTTTGTACTACTATGTGGTCCTCTGCTTAGCATTCAAAGTCACATTTGTCAAGACAAATGCTACATGGTCCACCACATCTTGATCTTACACATTTGAGTAATGACAATTTCTGCACTACCTCAGCAAGTGGTGGTGTGTGCCACTGATGGGTATCCACAACATGCCAGTTCTCAACCAATTTACTAATTTGTAATGACAAATTGGCTGATAAGGACTGCAATGCAGAGAAGTCCAAGCTTCAGCAGTAATACTTGAACAGCAGTGAGTAGATATTGTGAAACAGCCCTATGTCAGAATTAGCATAGATTTTCGTCAAGCTGATATTGATTGATTGCAAGTATAGGAGTGTGTTGAAGATTATTCAACCTCACGAAGACTTCATTAACAGAGGCCTACAGAAACAAGAAAAAAAATAATGGATACATAGGTTCTATTGCAAAATCCAAAATGATCTCAATTTGGTCTCAGAAATTTCAGACATACCCTGGGAAGAAGCCTTACACCATATGCAATTCACACATCACTGTCTCACCTGATGCCTACAATCACAGAATTGTAGGGGTTGGAAGGGACCCCCAGAGATCATGTCCAAACCCCCTGCTAAAGCAGGATTCCCACAGCAGGCTGCACAGGCACACCTCCAGAGGAGGCTCCACAACTTCTCTGGTTAGCCAGTTCCAGTGCTCCATCACCCTCCATCTTTCACATGTTGGCACAGAACTTCCTACGCTCCAGTTAACAGCCATTTTCCTTCCTTACCCACTCCAAGTGAGGCCTCACCAGGGCAGAGTAGAGGAGGAGGAGCACCTCTCTTGATGTGCTGGCCATGCTCCTTTTAATACACCCCCAGGCTTCCACTGGGGCTCTTGGCCACAAGCACATACTGCTGGTTCATGGCCAACCCCTAGGTCCTTCTCTGCAGAGCTGCTCTCTAGCAGGTCATGCAACAGCCTGTACTGATAATTGCAGTTATTTCTTCCCAGGTGCAGGACTCTACACCTGCTTTGGTTAAACCTCACCTGGTTTCTTACTGCCCATCTCTCCAGTCTGTCCAGGTCTTGCTGAATGGCAGCACAGCCATCAGATGTGTCAGCCACTCCTCCCAGCTCCATATCAGCAGCATACTTGTTCAAAGTAGACACTATCTCCTCATTAAGGTCATTGATGAAGATACTGAACAAGACCAGATCCATCACTGACCCCCGGGGGAACACTGCTAGTCACAGGTCTGCTGTACTTGGGATCACAACAATGAGCTGCTTATCTGGCAGTGGTTATGACCTCAATCTTCTGTTAGTCAGTAACTTTGAATGTGGTCCTGATGGCCAGGTTTAATTGGCTCAGCACAGTTTACAGAGCCAGCTGGTACCAGAATGTGTGTAGTGAAGGCTTTAATTAAGGTTTAGGGGACTGGGAGAATATGAAATGAGAGTGTCCTTATCACCCTCCCTGTTGCTTTCAATAAGGTCTGAAAGAAGCAACTGATATTTTTAAGGGAGTAAGATTGATTAAGTTCAAATATTTACTAGACAAGATTAATTTGAAATTATTTTGTGGTGAGATGCAAGTTGTTCATAGTAAGAAAATGATGCTTTTGTGGAAATCTGTGCTAGAGCTTCCTTAATTAAAAAAGGAATAAAGTCACTGTGTACTAACTGCTCAAACAGAAATTGGAGACAGACACTTAGCCGAGAACCGTGGGCTCTTCCCAACTAATTTTGGGCTTTCCTTTAGAGGGGAATATAAGGCAAGTGAGATGCTAATGCTAAAGAAAAACTATCTACCTGCTTCGCTCACGAGTCAACAATGAGATTTTAATTCCCTTTTGCTTATGATAAGTTCTGTTAAATTAATTGCTTGCTTGGGTTTTGCCTTCCCAAATCCCAGCACATCCTATTACAGACATACAAGAAACAGAAGATTTTTTCCCCTTTCGTTCATCTTTTATTGTATTTTCAGGCAGGAGGATGTAAGAGAAAGTTCTTTCTGACTTTCGACAAGCAGCTACTATGAAATGTTTGAGAGGATATGCGCCAAGGACAACAACGTTGAAAAAATGCTTAACAAGCTTAATTTAGAAAACATATATGTTCCATAAATACATGAGATAAATGAGAAATATCAGACAGCATGACTCGACATTCTCAGAAGGGACCCAGTTTGGAACCTGATTTCTTTTTTATGTATTGGGCAAATTAACAATCTTTTTTTTCTTCATTATTCCTCTTAACAATATCAGATATATTAGGCAACAGACACAAGCACTCAGTACTGACGTCTGGACTTCTGCAGCTTCTAAATCACTTTTATTATCTAAAAAATATTAATAATAGCTACAAGTGAATTTAGTCACAGTTCCAAAAATTGAAAACAAAGCAGGATGACCCACTGATGAAGAACAGCCAGGTTGCGTCCTCCGCAGTCCTGTGGTCGCTCCAGCACCTGCGACGGGCTCTGCTGCTGCTCCAACCCTTGCAACACATCCTGCAGCCGCTCCAATCCCTGCAACAGGCTCTGCAATTGCTTCAGTCTTTGTAATGGGCCTGTGGGTACCGTAACCCTTCTAAAGGGCCCCACAGCTGCCATGACTCTCACAACTAGTTTGTGGTCTCTCCGATCCCTATAAGTCCAACAGTTCAAACCAGAGAACCAAAAGTGCTCATAACTGTTGTCCCCCATAAGCGGGAAGAAAAAAACGTCTACAAAAGCCAGAACATTTAACAAGGACAGAAGCTCACAAGATAAGACGAAGCAGGAGAAGGGCCATTACTAAAACGGGAGGAGAACAAAGAGAAAGGGCTCATTAACTTAAGCGAACCATGAGATGTGCGAAAAGATTACAGCTGTTGGCCAGCCGAGCACCACACGCAATGGTGGAAGCAACCGCCGCGTGGATGGAAACAGGCCCCGTGCACATTGCTACAGCCCTCAGTACTATCCTGGGCCCTGAAAAGCAAGCCTTCTGGTGACACTGAAGAGTGTCAGACAACAGAACTCATTTCTGAAACCACCTCATAATCACCTGGGCAAAAGAACACGATGCTGAGTTGGTATATCACATCCCCTACCACACACAGCATCTGGAAAAATCAGACGATACACCAGCCTATTAAAGACTACTTTAAAAGCAAGCCACGGGTGCATTCCATTCAAACACCGGGACACGTATTTAGCAAAAGCCACCTGGTTAGTCCACTCCGGGATCTGTCAGCCGGGCTGGTCCTGTCCAATGAAACATGCTGCGTACCATAGAAAAAGGGTAAAGACCCAGTGGTGCAAGTAAAAAACACATTGAGCAACACAGACTGGATTATTCCTGCCTTAAGCAAAGGCAAGCCTACTCGTGGGATCACTTTTCCTAAAGGACTTGCAGGCACCTGCCGGGTAAAGCAGAATGGTTGGTGTCTGTTGTGTACCTCAAAGGGAGTTGACGCTGTGGAAGAATTAACAGTTGCTACACAATACAGCATGCCATCATCGCTACAACTGTTACAGGCCTCAATACACTATGACAATAAGAACCACCCCAACTAAAGAGGAATGAATTCTGCTGAAGTCAGAACTAGTTTAGCAAACAGTAATCCGACAGTGGAGTCTCTCGCTTGTACCGAAGGACAGCTATGAAAGACAGAGCCCAAAAGCATGAACTCAGTGAACATCACGGACAGACCATTTACACGGACGGACCACAGGATGTGGAAATTAGAAGTGTGTAAACATCAAGTAAGACAGGAAATAGTAAATAGTTAGGATATATAAGATTAATACAAGACCAGAGCATAAAATTAATGGCACGGGACAAGGGGTAGATACTGCCTTAATTTCAGCAGGGTCAGAATACAGTTTCCTCAAAGTGGATGGTACATAGCCGTTCTGGAGAAATACAACACCGATAACACTCCAATGTTTTCAGTTGTTACGGAACAGTTCTGGACAGAGCGAACAACGTTCGTTTTCTTGGTTTCTCCGAGCACACAGGAAAAGGGTCTGGAGCAGCACAGGGAGCTGGGACAGAAACAGGAGAGCTGACCTAAACCAGGCCAAGGCAATATTCCATACCCTATGCCATGATACGTAAGGAAAGACTGGAAAGAAATCACAACACCCCAAAGAAAGGCCACCAATATCTCCAGCACAGAAAAAACTTCTTCCTTAAAGGTGAAAGAAAGAAACAAAAGCCTGGCTGGCAATTCAACAAGAAGTCTTATGCTAACGGAGGCAAAATTTAAAAAACAAAATCCAATGCAGGCAAGAGATTAAAAGCAAATATCATTGCAACAAAAACAGGCAAATAAATTTTATTCTGAAAGACCAATGGAGGCAAAACAGAGCAAACAAGAGCAATACACGCATTTCAACTTTCAACATTGAGGGTCCAAAAGACAAGTTAATTGCACAAGATTGACAGCCAACAGAATATGCAAGCTCGCTCCTGCCTCCCGCGTCGTCCCCACGCCGCTCCTTCTTCTTTCTTCTGCAGCAGCTCCTGAAACGTCAGTGGGGACACCGTTAGACCTGCCCAGCGGCAAGCCCACACGCCCCCGCCCCCCACCACCTGAAGAAAAAGGGAAACCCGACATCGCAAAGGAACTCGGCACGCGACCACCCAGCCAACGAAGGCCTTGCATGCCCCCTCCCCAGTCCACCCACCCCAGCAAAAACTCCTTTGAGCAGCTTTGCTCACCTCACTGGCGCACGGCGCGCTTCCAGCCGGTGCTGCGGGGGATCACAGAGGCGGGCAGACTGGGCAAATGGAGCTGGGCACACAAAAAGCAGCGGCCAAAGAGTCGGCTGCCCTGCTTACAGGGGGACCCCAGCCACTGCCACCACTGCAAAGGGCCTGGGACTCCGGGGCACTCTCGCTCCCTGGCTTACAGGGCAAGAAGTATCGTTATTCCTGTTCAATAATTTGAGTGCTGCCTTGCCAGTCAGTGATCTTGTCCTCATTTTGAGCGGTAGGACAGCAGTTCTGTGGATTAAACTCCATCTAAATATTATCTTCTGGAGATCAGCTAAAATGATTCATCCTTCTGCTTCTTTGCTGGAGCACTGAACACCCCTTTAACCTGAAACCATTCATTGCTTTCCAGACCATTTTTCCTTTTATTGTGAGCCCTGAGGCTCTACATATCCATGCTCTTTTAATACAGGTGTTACAGACCATGCTTTTAATACAGTAAAGCTTACAAAGAAAAGCTTTGTTCCCTTAACATTTTCCTTTACTGGCACTGTATTAATTCTACATGTTCTCTTTTGGCAGCTCTGTAAATCTGCTCCTGTTTAACCTCATGCAAGAAAGCAGAATTAGTATGGATAAAATGGAAACTTGTCTAATTCTTATTTTCCCATGGTACTCACCTGTGTAAAAGTCCCGATATATGTCTTTGAGATCTCCATTTGTAGAACTGTGCTAATAATAAGTTTTGGGGTCAGTTAAAAGACCTACTGTTATTTTTAATAAATCTCAACTAGAGAGAAAAGTGGACTCATTAGGAATGCTATGAAAAGGTACCTCTAATTGTGGAGGTTGCTGGTTTGTCTAAGGGCTTAACAATGTGACTGGAATAGAGTTCAACTTGGGAGAAAATAATATGCAGTGTTGTAGAATAGAGTTTCTTGGTCACCATACAAGAGTACCATTTATCCAGAGGAAAAACAACAGACGTATTATTCTCTCATTCACCAGGATGAAAACCATAATTACAGCCTCCTCCTGGGCTGTACCACCCATCCCAATGGTCCTAGCTGTGCCCAAGCCCAGTCCAACTCTGTGGTGCAGCACCAATAGCAGCAGCTTGCCTGCCTGCAGTGAGGATTGGAGAGAAACCTAGGGATGTGGGTTGGGTTGCAGGGTGATGCATCGAGAAGCCTGGAATAATCTATACAGTTAAAACTTTCTGAAAGTTTTGTATGTGGTGCCAAGAATCTAACATTTGGGATGATGATAATCTAGGGACCAGAGATCAAAACATCTTTATTTTTGTGTTTTGCTTGCTTTGTACATCTGTGTCAAGGTATTCTTCATTCCAGTGTGTGCTCAGTTAAAAAAAAAAAAAGATGTCTGCAGTTAACCAAGGTAGCAGTTCTACTGGCACATCCACATGCCTTTGCTTACTGGGCATTTTCTAACACACAGAATAATTACTAAGATACCAAAGTGGAAACAAGCAAACAGAAAACCTATAAAAATTAGAAAAATTAGTTGCAAGACCACTGCTAATTGCAAAGAACCTAAAGCCAACGTTTGTAATCGTGGCTTGACTTTGCTACGCCAGTTTCCAATTTAAAACATTCCAACCTCATTTTTATCTGACAAAGTTTTAGTAAAACCAAATACTGATCTTCTTTAAACCAGACAATGTACCACAGGACAAGAAGAAAAGCAAAATAAAAAAGCAATTCCAACAAAAGGTCTTGGCAGAATTATCAGTTAGGATTAAGAGTGCCTACAACTATTTCAGGTGTAACTTCCTAAGTGACTGATTTCCCTGCTTCCTAACCCAAACAGAAAGCAAAAGGCCAAAATCAAGCTCTAACAATACTATGGATTTGACAGGAGGCAGAACATTTGTTTTTAAGCATATTAAACGTTTTTGGATTAGAATAAATTTGGCAATGCAATGTACTGAGAAGAAAAAAATCAGCAAATTGTTTTTCACAATTGCAAATTGTTTTGCTTTTTTTTTTTTTAGCTGAATCAATGGAAACATCCATGGTACTGCACTTGTTTTTAAAGTGTTCATCAAAATCCCGATGTTAACATATATTTTCTTGAGATGATTTTGATAGCTGTATGAGCTCTACTCATTTTTTCCATACAGCTTCTTTTATAAGATCAGCCAGTCTCTGGAAAGCCTGCAATGATATAAAAGATTATTGAAATTCATACACCTGCATTACTTAAACACACAATCTACTAAAACTACACTAATGCTCACATATGAGCTCACTGCTTTATACTACAAAATTCTGCTGATATTGTGTGTTTTCCTTTTTCTCTAACAACATGCACTGGCTTTAGATCATATTGTGACAAGATAAAGCTTCCACTCATCTGATAAAAAAATGAAAGTTGGTTTTTTTTCTGAAACAGAAAAATACACTTATTGATGCTCAATGATCATTTGGAGTTGAAATAAAGCTAATCAGTTGTTTTAATAGAACTAGTGATCCTTTTAACCCATTATAGAGCCCTAGAGATGCCAAAGCTGAAAGAAAAGAAAAAACAACTTAGAAGAGAAGCATACAGAAGTACAGTGTCAGCAAGGTACGATTTGACTGTCCACAGTATGCCTAGGAATTACTTCCTCTTTCACAAACAAGAAGAAATACAGGACAACAGAAGCACATATCTGTTACAGACCCAAGTAGCTGAATGAAAGTAAAACTACAGATACTGAACTTTCAAGCACCTGCATCAGAGGATCACTAAATCTGCACAAAAAGTTATCTCCTAGACTTTCTCCCCATTGATTTTACAGATACAGCCAAATAACATCCAAACTGTTTGTAAAATACAGATTACTTCTTGAGAAACGAAACGCAACGTGCACATGAATCATAGGAAAGAAAATCAATATTCTTCCTTACAACACACAAAAAGGGTAATTCAGTTTCAGGGATGGAAAATAAGGAAAATAAAAATACATGCTGTTTGCTAACGCTAAGACAGATAGCAAAACTTTGGCCTCAGTGAAGCTCTTCTGAATAATAACTGGGATGACTAAGTGTAAGAATCTATATGTATGCAATACACAGAAAAAAAAATTAAGGAGTCATAGGACTCCTTAATTACTAAATGGAGCACATTGCAGGAAATTTGGATAAAAGTATCTTGCTGCTTCAAAAGTACTGCTTTAGTGCCTACATACCCAAACAAACACACTAACAAGTAAGAAATCACACAAGGAGAAGTAAAAATATCATCATATCATGTAATTGCATGAGAAACTGTTCTTGATAAGAATGTTTAAAAAAGAATAATTCCAGTCTCACTTACCAGATCCATCTGGGCTGGAGAAGGCAGAGAGAAAGAAGCTCTGACATAAGGACTGGGCTCTGAACTATCAATGTTGAACACTCCTCCAGGAACCAGTAACACCTATGTAAAAGCAGTGAACCACTCAGTTAGAAGCACTCGTACAGGTTGAAAACAATACATTCTATTAAATTTGAGAGGGCAAACTGGTATCAGACTTTTTGTAACAAAACCAAAGGGCTCTCAGGCTGGTGCATAACCAGATTTGGTTTACTGTCAGTGTTTAGAAGTACCAGTGCAGTAGGATGCAGTTTACTCAGTGCACTGTATTGTCTCTCTTAAATTTTAAAAATAAAATCACACTTAATTTTTCATACTAAAAAGAGTCTGTAATGATGGCTGCCCACTCTATTACATATACAATACCAAAAATACACTTTAGATATATAGTGAATATATTGTATATAACATATATAGTACATAGTATATATGTGATATAAATTTAAGCTGATTAAATATCAACATTTGAATACATATAAGAAAATATTTTACTAATAACACACTACATTGCAGAACAATGCCTCAGACTCAGTGATGATTGTGGACACAGGTTCCCTGCTTTCACAGGTCTGTGCCTACATGCAGATAGATAAAATAAATCTATTTCATCATTTCCTCATTTAATATTTTAAGCCATTAAGCCATAGGTCATACTTCTTTTTGCAAAGCTTTTTCCATGATCAGCTGGTGTGTATCAGAAACTCCCTTAATTTTGATCCATAGGAACATGCCAGCAGCAGGAGGATGCCATTCTGCCAAGCCTAGAGAAAAAGAAAAGGGAATCAAGAAAGAAATTTCTGTTCTTCCTGTAATTTGATACATCATAGAGTAAATGATGTAAATTTATTGCTTGAATGAACTTCTGGTAACAAGCAATGTCCCTCAGGGCTCCGTCTTGGGACTGGCACTCTAGAACATCTTTACCAGTGACAAAGATGATGGGATTTAGTGCACCCTCAGCAAGTTTGCTGACGACACCCAGCTGAGTGGTGTGGTTGATTCAAGCAGAAGGAAGGGATGCCATCCAGAGGGACCTTGATAAACTCAAAAGATGGGCTCTTGTGAATCTTACGAGGTTCAACAAAGCAAAGTGCAAGGTTTTGCACTTGAGTCAAGGTATCCCCAGATATGTATACAAATTGGGAGAAGAACCCCTTCAGAGCAGCCCTGCTGAGAAGGTCTTAGGGGTCCTGCTGATGAAAAATTTAACATGAGGTAGCAGTGTATGCTTGCAGCCTGAAAGGCCAATGGTGTCCTGGCTGCCATCAGAAGAGGGGTGGCCAGCAGGGAGAGGGAGGTGATTGTCCTCCTCTACTTTGCCCTTGTGAGGCCCCATCTGCAGTACTGCATCCGGGTCCCCGAGAGCGTGCAGAGAAGGGCCATGAAGATGATGCACGGGCTGGAACACCTCTCCTCTGAAGGCAGGCTGAAGGAACAGGAAGGTGGGCAGTTCTTAAATAATTATTGCTGATTCCACTGCAGACTGACTAAAAGGAGTAATTATAGTCACTAACTGTAATTCCATTGTTGCTGAGCAGCTTTGTTCTGTGCTCTGTGATTAATCATAAAAGCGATGTCTGAAATTATGTTCAGACAAAATGACCATCACTACTACCATATTTATATCTTCTTTTAAAATTATGCAACTGAATCTGACACTTTCGGATGGAGATTTTAAAGACAGAGATTTTAAACAGAAAAAGAATGTCATGGAGTGAAATACATTTGGTCTGTAAAGTTGCTTTATATGTGATAATGTGGTGAGATTTTTTCTCATCATCATTATCCTGTCCCCCCACCAGAAAAGCAGGACAACTGCAGTCTTAGATAATCCACCCTAAGCTTAATATTTCACGTCACTGATTTGCTCATAGTGATCATCTATCACTTTGGGTGACCTTCAGCAATTTTTCTTGAATACGAAGATGATAATAGCTAGAAAAAAAGTATAAGTTATTAGCTGTGTTGCACTGACTGACCTTTTAACCATTTATCAGCAGCAATGAGCATTGCATCCCGCTGGGTCCTGTAGAACTCCACAACTCTGAAAGTACATTACCAATTGAAAGCCATGATCTCATAGTGCTTCAGAATCCATTTGTTTCCAAAAGCAGAAACAAAGCTTTTCTACTTATCAACCAAAATGCACACTTAACAGAAATGTGAACACATCCTAGATCAGCACAATATAATATACTGTGTATATGAAACTTTGTATATGCATTAGAAAAGTCTTGAATGCTTCGTGGTGTCTGCAACAAAGCACAGATCAATGAGAAAAAAAAAGTGCATTTGTAGCTGCTTCTTAATCCTTACATGCCTGAGAAAGTTCAGTATTAAACACTTTATAAATGATATCCATTCTATTATGTTGGTGGATACAAGCCCTGTTTGCACTAGTCATCACAAAACATGCATACAGAAGTAAATTAAGTATTTGTATGCCTGCAAAAGTACATGTGATATTTATGCATTTGGGTTAAGTTTTCTGTAATAGGTACACATAAAAACAATATTTCATGAGATAAAAACAGATCATATGATAAACCCATCATGACTATCTGACAGCTTCCCTTGTTTTAACCCTTTGAGCCTACTGCTTTCATACTTCAACTAAAATTTCAAAATAATACAATAACTTACTAGGGAAAATGACCCTACCCCAAGGTCTAAGAGAGACAGTGTACAATGTACAATGACTACTCTCACTGGTATAAAATGGAGCAGCTGTGATTCTGCAACATTAGATAGACATGACAGAAATGTATGGTGTAGAGTGCATAGATCAGGTACAAAATGGCTCCCTTCTCTAAATATGAACCATACTTAGTAGTTTCCCTTTTCTTTGATACTCTTGGAACATGGAGCTTTGCTTTCCGAATGTATTTCATGAAGCCTAACAAATACTAACTACCAAAAGCTAACGAATCTCAAGGACTCTGCCTCAGGCAGTTATTACACTCTACAAAAAAAGGTAAATTTTACTTCTGCAGTTTTTACTGCATCATAAATTCTGTGGTAACGTTTTTTTTTCTTTGCTTTTCTGTGCTGTTATTTTACTTTCCTGTTGGAATCGAATTTTAAATATGAGGCAAAACTTTCACAGAAATGTAATCACTATAAACAATAGGCTTACTCTGAATCAAAACCACAATCTAACAAGTCAACCTGATCCCAGTGAAATCATGTGGAAATGGTAGGACCTAATAAAAAATAAGTCACCTGACAACAGTCTCTAGGAGGCTATAAAGGGTTGTGGGTAGCCTACTGCAACATTATTTTCTTTAGGTAAAGAGGAAGAACACATTTGGCCTAGGAAAGGCTGCCTCCCTGTCAGGAAGAAGGTAAGTGAAGAGAGATGTTTAAGAGTCATGTTTTCTAATTGCTGAAAGCTGAGATAAAGTGTAGTCTGAGTTCTCCTACAAATCTATCTTTATGCTCTTGTTTCTTACACCTATTCTGTGATACCTAACGCAATACAAAGCCAGGGCTAGTATCTCTTTTTCACTGTTTGTGGAATGGGTAAAGCCTGGTGCTCAGGGGCAGAAGTAGCTGCTGTGGTCAGATGCAAGAACCTTTCTTATGCTTTTCTTACAATCCTGTGACAAGCCTTTACAAACCATAACGTGCTACCCATTACTGTAGGAAGCTTAGGGTTCAAATCTGATTATGACATTTGAAATGCATCATGGATACTCACGTGGATATGTTTTGTGTAGGTAGCAAGAAGCAGCATAACAGATGAAGGGATTCAAAATATGACATGACCTTACCTGTCTGTGTGCTCCAAGAAACCCTTTT
The DNA here is from genome assembly GCF_987193195.1 of Phasianus colchicus. Classification (NCBI taxonomy): domain Eukaryota; kingdom Metazoa; phylum Chordata; class Aves; order Galliformes; family Phasianidae; genus Phasianus; species Phasianus colchicus. The sequence goes on along the minus strand of NC_143439.1, from coordinate 6,767,079 downwards.
CTCCCCACTGCTGAAGAAGCTGTGATATTATCATCTAAAGAAACAAAATGCACTATCAATACAGGGTTGCTCCACAGTCTCAAAAAATATATTGCCCTGTGTGCAAGAAATTGCATGCAGGGTCTCTTGGAGCCCTTTATAAACTGGGGTGCCAGTAGCAACAGACTATTGCAGTCCATGTCACTGCTACCTTTAAGGACAGTGGCAACATTTGGAAGTTGGAGTTGGAAGAAGGAATGGATAGAGAGCTGAATATGGCAACCTGGGCAAAAAAGGAAGGCAATGTATACTGTTTTACAGAAGTTCCTTCCAGTCTCTTTATTACTGCCCCTATGATGAACTAATGGAATTAGAAGTTGTGTGTAGACATGCTTGATGTCTCCTTTCCTTATTACCAGTTATAAAGGAGCTGCTGATGGCACCTTTGTGATGTCTGTGAGCTGCCAGTATTATTTTAGATATTAAGCATAAAGAAAAATGAGGAGGAGGAGGGGAAGAAGAACTTCTACTGTTTGCTTTATATTGAGGTTTTTCAAGTGATCCCATTGACAAGAGATAAAACATCTTAAATCTTTATTCTTGAAATCTGCTGTTTAATATTATATTATATTAGCTGAAGTAGTAGTGCTTTCCCTGCACAAAGATCTCTAGTTCTGGCTGCAGTTTCTTTGGTGATCTCTTCCTTTTGGTGAATCAATATCTGTTCTTGTAAGTAAACTGAAAAAGTCTAGTGCAACTTTGCTTGTTCTTAGTTTCCTCTGACTTGGAATCCAATCTTTCAAGTACAATTCAGTTGGTAGTTTAGTACTTGCCTGTGTGAAAGTGCTGGTGTGCATTGTAGAAACCTGAATGTGTAGAATAACTCTGTCGATAAGAGGCTTGGGACCTGTCAGAAAACCAACTCTCAACCTAGAAGGAAAAGGAAAAATTACAATAGGAAATGCAGTGTGCAAATCCTTTATGTGAGTTATGGTTTAACTTGTAACCAGAAAACCTACAATCATTTCACTAATGTGCTAAGGCTCTTACATGTATTTATATCTTTAATATTGCCCTGAACTCCAGGTTTACACAACTTATAAGCTAAGATCAATCAAAGGAAAGGAAAGATGGATTATTCACATAATTGAAAGTCATGAATGCTCAGGTTCATGGAAAAATATGCAAGCTGGCAAACAAACAGGCTGCTTCTTTTGCTCTTTTAGCACTGCAGGATAAATGGAATTCAGGCTGATAAAATAGGTTCTTATTCATGTTTCATTGCTATGACCTGTCTTTACTCAGACTGTTTTTCTTCAAACAGCTATTAAAGCCAATCAGTGAGCTCAGATGTGTCCTTGGCAAAGACAAAATTGCATCGTGCCTTTCTGTAGTGTCACTTCTGGAAGTGTCATCACACTTGGCATCATGCTGTCTCTTCTCTTTCTTGGGGATGGGGTCACAATCCACTAGCTGCCAGTGAAAAATTCGTATTATTTTCTTATATCTATTAGAATAATAAAAGCAAATTAAAACACAAATGCATTGTTTGGTGTGAGAGTATCCAGCTTAATTTTTCAGGAGGACACAACCTGAAAGAACTGTAAAGCTAGAAGGTATCACTATAACTCTGATTGTAGAGAATTATGCCATTATTTCTTTTATATGTTGGAAGAGTCTGCAGAAGTGGTAATAGGCAGGAAACTGGCAAAAGACTACTAGGAGTTCCAGGAAGAGAGCTTCAGGCCAGCATCTCACTCTCTCTGCCTGTGTGGTGCCTGGAAGACTGGCCTGCCTGGGCAGGATGGCATAACTATCAGAATCAGAAGAGAATCAGAATTTGGAATTATAAATGACCTTCAAGAGATGACAGGAAAAGTTAGTACACTGAAGAAAAATGCCTTCCAGAAATGACCAGATATTAGATGAAAAAATTGTCATCTGATCCTTTTGTACACAATATTCGTCTTGTGTCTTAATCAAGAGGTAATACTGAGGAGTCTGAAGTGGGCCTTACCCAGATGAGAGAACTTTAGAGAATGAGTCAGTCCTGATGACTCTGCCATCCACATCCATTGAGAGGAAACTTGGAGCCCATGGCTTCAAAGAAAAAGAAGAAATAAAATTCAAGTTTCTAATAGGGATTGTGATGGAATTACTTTCTTTGCTATGGAGACATAATTATTTCTTTAAAGTACATATTTTGATAGTAAATATTTTAGTGATGGACATTCAAAGGACAGGGGCAGTAATTTGCTAACAAATGTTTATTTAGACTAGCTGTCTGAGATGTAATATTCTGTGAAAGCCATCAAGAAATCAGCCTTGTTTCCTTCAGCCCACTGAACAGCACACAAGTGCTCAGTTCAAGATTTGGTATGATGCCAGAAGCAGGGGGAACAAATTCTCTGTCAAGGCTTTTAAGGAGTATACAAAAGGACATTGTAACTTTAACGATGGAACAGTAGCTTTTCCATTTACTTAAAAACAACCAAACAAAAAACAACCAAACAAAGGGAAGTTAGAAGGTATGTCCAAATTTTGATCTGAGTTCAGCATGCTTTTTTCTTCTATCAAATATTCTACTACCTTTATGCATCCTCCCCTCGTTCTCTAGCAAAGCTAAACAATGCTATTCAGTATCTGTAGGCAATGTTATTGCCTCCTCCCACAAAAATGTATTTCAAAAAAGAATACTGAATACTACTGTTTAGCTTCTAACAGTTTTGCTTCCTTACAAGATCAGCTTTTTATTCCTAAAGCTGAGTGCTTGAGCAGACTGCTGTTGCAGATCCATTAGGAAAGACAGTTAAACACTTTATTACCCACAAGAGGAAATATGTAGGGAAGGAGGGAGGCTGCCTATCCACTACTACTTCCTATGGCTTTTGGGATAACCGGATGCCAAAAGGCAAAGGGGTAGAAATGAGACGTGATAGATTAGAAGTAGACCATCTTCCCCTGGATGGAGAAGTGACTGGGTTGAAAGGAACATCAAGAGGCTGCTATTTTCAAGCACTGCTTTGGTGGTGTGTTTGTTCTGCTCTGCAGGCAAAATCTTTGCAATTTTCTCAGTAATGAGGGAAATTCAGTCTTGTGTAAGGCTTTAGGAATTTGAACCACCACAATTAAAAGGCTGATGCAATGAAATACCACAAAGGGGGCAAGTAAAAGTAGCAATAGACTGTTAAGCATATGACTAACTTAGAAGAAAGACATGAAGACTATCGAAGAAGATTTATGGCTCAAACTCTAGTTCTTTGGTATCAGAAGTGAAGGTGCTACCTAACATGGAAGATTACCTTTTCAAACTGAAGAAAGTAGTAAGGATCATCTTCTATGATAAGGAAATCATATTTTCTTGCAAGCTAAAGAAAGAAATGAATTCAACACAAAGACTGATTAAAACATAAAGACTGTAAATGCAGGTCCAGTGTACTCTGGACCTATTACCAGGACCATATTAGGATCTCACAGGTTGCTCCTTCACTGTGTGTAAAGCTGAATCAGGAGGAGGTTTCAGATGCCCAATTCAGACATCAGTCTAAACAGTAAACACACTACCTGCAGTGCAAGGGCAGGTGCATAACTAAAGGTGTGTTCAAAGGGTACAGTACACTTGTGGCAAACCCACTTCGAAGCTCCTGACAAAGACAGCAGGCAGCAATGTACTGCTACTGCAAAAAATAACTTACCTCGTGCTTCTGAAGACTCCTCATGGAAGAGGCTTTGTTTAGAAACAAGTTCTGGGTAGAACGTGTTCTGGACCAATAAGACGTAGCATGCAGAGTACCTTTAGCTACAACAGGATGAATATTTACCCATTTCTACCTACAACATTCATGAGGCCCCTCCTACATACCTGATAAATCTCCTTCTTGCGATCCGCAGTCAGAGAGTTTCCAGTTGGGTTGCAGCCATTTGGAATCGTGTACAGGAATTTGGGGAGAGGGGGGCTGTGGTTTTTTGTATCTTCTGGATTCCAAGATGACAGAATTTCTTTTAGAGCTTTTGGAATAATGCCATGTTGGTCACTAGGAACGTTAATGATGTTACAGCCCAAAGGTCTCAGCTGTTGATAGGATGAAAAAAACTGTCATGATCCCTTCTGACTTTATAGCTATCCAAAATTCTTACTTCCTCATGATTCAAATCAAAGCTTGTCTAGGTTTGCTATGTAGCCTGTCAAACTTATCACGTTCCTCTTCATTTGCCCCGTTAAGCCACGCAAGGAGAAAAAGGTAACTAATGTCTAATTGCTGTTCTTCTACAGGAAATGACACATTTTTGCAAGCAAAAAGGCATGTGGAGAGTTTGAATTGTTCTCTTCATGCTCTTAACACAGACAGGAAGTTTACTGCAACTCTACTTCCAGTGGATCATTTGCATTCTACTAGTGCCAGAATTGTAAGCTACTCATTACTGACAAAGGGGAAAGAATCTGCTCACAGCAGGTATATTCAGCAATACCTGGAGAACAGAATGATGCTACTGCAATGACATGTTGACAGCAGTGTGAAGAGTTGCAGGAAAAATACTAACAAAACAGCATGCTGTCTCCCCTCCATGGATTTCAATCTGTAAGGTACAGTAAAATCAGACTATAAAACGCTTCAGTAGAACACGATGATTTGTTGAAATACCACTTAAAATCTATTCTGAACTGACTGCTGTAATGACTTTATTCCAAATCCCAAACATGACCTCAGTGCTAGAACAAACTACAGGATTTAGAAAAGGACTCTGTGTCCTGGGAATAGCTTTTATGAATTTCTTTGTGAACTTAACAGTAAAAACTTGACTCTTAGATGCCTTTTTGCAGTAAATACAGGGGATAGAAGCAAGTAGATCAGCTACCAAAGTGCTGTTCAAATCTGATGTTCACAGCTTTCTACTGATGAAATACTTACAGCTGCTAGTGTCCCAGAATATGTGGGGGCATCCAAAAGGATGCTGTCCCCAGGATTAATTAGCATTTCAAACACCTGTGAAAGAAAACTATTTTAGAAATATTTTACATATGCTTCCCAGTTCTGACTTTAGTGAGATTGTAAGTCTTGGTTACACATCAGTAATTCCCAAAAAATTTAAGTAACTGCTGTTTGTGAGGAAAACAGATGAACAACCAGCTTTAGAAACAAAACAGAGCTAGGGAATAACAGTTTTGAAATGGGAACAGCTCTCTGTACAACAGAAAGCATTTCATTTGCAGAAAGTATCAACTAAGCAGCGGAGCAGACTGAACAGGTTGATTATTCAAGGAAAACTAATACAGTTTGTCATGTTACAGAGAAGCAAATAAGGCACCTATGTGCTGATTACTTGAGTAACAAGAAATGTTATCTTAGTATATTTTCTGACAGGCTTTTTGGTATATCTGAGCATTCATGTATGTTTGACAAGAGACTGCCCAACGTGTTTTAAGTTCTGTTACCTTGTATGGATAGCCTGAGGTGTCTGTTTAACAAATACTCTACACAAAGCTTTGCACTGATGCTTAATGCTAAGTATAGCTGAAGAAAACATCTTGAAAGAAGTACTTTTAATATACTGAGTTCTTGGTCCTACTTTGCATAAGCCTTCCTGGCTGCCAGTTGTGACACACACTTCCATTTGTCCTCGCTCAGGACTGTAGTTGGCTGTGGGGGGATTGTGTAGATTCCTCTGAAAATTCTTCAGCCATGACAGCAGTTCTGGAATCCTGAAAGAGGAATGAGGTAAGGTGCATCTAACATCTTACACAGGCCAAGAAGAGGCTGCTCCTCTAAATACTGTCAAATCTAGCACACAGTCCTGAGTCTGGCTTTCACTGTCTCACAACTATACTCAGATGCCAATTTGACTTTTTTTAATCAAATAATGGTAAAGATATCAATCTTTCTACTGGAAGAGCAGCAAAGATGAGCATCTACAGTCCACACACCGAATGATGACTGAGAAATCTGGGCACAAATGGTTCACTGAGGATGGAACATGGGTGGAGGTTAAACAGGATCTGTTCCTAGGAACAATCTTTCCATACTCAGATGTGGCTATCTGACAAAGCTTGCCGTGCTTCTGGAAGTAAGGTACAGCTAGCAAGAAACTTGGAAATGAGTTTTTTTTTAAATTGTTTTAAGATAAAGTCTTGTAATACATCTACAAATGCCTGTTTACTAAAGTTGTGTTCACTTAAGTATTAGGAAAAGCTGCAACTGCACTGATTAATGCCCTATGTGACTACGTAGGTACGTGCATATTTTTGCATGCCTGACTTGGTGCTGCCTACGGGGAGTTAATAAGAACACTAAGCTAACATAGCATATATGCAATTTTTGTACTAAAAATGCCAATACTATAAAAATCTCAGTTCAAGCACCACAGGTGCTATGTGTCGACTTCTTTAGGGTACCAAATAAAGGCAAAATGAATGCTCCAGGATCTGGAAATTGCACGTCAATACTACATCATTCATTGAACAGCTTAATACAAAACACAGGATGAGTCCTTTTACTGACTTGGGAGTATATCAGATACAAACAGCTGGGAAATCTCTGGCTTGTTTAAAAAAAGTGCTCATCTACTCAGAACCTCCTGCTTAAACTGAAACATAAACACTGAGGAAAATTTGAAGAAGTTAAAGCTGTTTCAGTAAAGATCAATTAAGGCAATGATAGAGAACTTCAGGATTCTTTCATTCTGCCATCTTTTAGTGCAAGCAGCCTTTGCAGATACCCTGCTGAGGCAGAGTATTGAAGAGCCCTCTTCATTAAGTCTTCCCCAATCTCAACAGCATTTCCATGTCCAGTGGCAATAGTAGCCTTCTTAAATGGAAAAACAGCAGGGTTTGGTGCCCCTCCAGCCAGAGAGATGAGAGACGGAGGAGACTTTTGCATCAATTCAGCTACAGTAAAAAGAAAATACCTTGATTACAATTTGATTATTGCAGCAGTTGCTCACACGCTTTATCTAATAATAACCCAGGCAAGTTTGTTTTGTTTTACTACTACTGGTAGTTACATCTGATCATAGCTTTTAAATAAAGGAGCGGGAATGCTTCTGGCAGCGTGGCTTTAGCAGCAGAGGCACTGTGTAAATAAGGTGGTATGAAGGAAATGATAACTCTTGCTTTAAATACAATTTCACAATCATTCACATCCAATCTGTGCTCTGCTAGGGGCACAGACTGGACCTTGGCGAGTGAACTTGTTCACAATATGGAATTTGTGCTGACTTGATGCTTTCAGCTCGGATGTGAGAGGACGGATGCAATCAGGTCTGGCTCAGTGCCTTCCAATACTGAGTTTGTTCTGCAGTACTTATTAGACAATTGGACAACGAGTGGCAATTCATTGCAAGCTGTGCCAAAACCCCTGCTGCAGGAGTGATAGCAGAGACTTTCAGGCCCTTGTTTAAGTGACAACAACACTATTTCTTTTGTCTGGATGAGTTTCTGAAATGAACGTTTCAAGGCTATTCTTTTTATCCGTACCTGACATCTCTAGATTAAAGCAGTCGTGTTTAACTGGCCCTGTGAACACCTTTCTCTCAAGCCTGCTCAAGTCTTTCATCACGGCACCTCCACAAAGTCTAGAACACGAGATGATACTCTTAAGAGAACCTGCCAGCAGCGGGCGCATACTCACTCAGAACTCTTATTGGAGATGCTTTTCTTGCTGCGCTCACACTTGTGAGAAACCGAGAATAATTCATGTCTGTGAGGAAAGAGCAATTAGTTGAGCATCGAGGGGGAAAATGAATGGGAACCCTCCTGCTTCTGGAACGTGCATCTGCCACGAGTAACGCCGCCAAACGGTCCTACCCACAGATAAGCTCTATCACATCAATTTGCATTTAAGTCAATATTGGATCTTTTCTTTTTGGAACGAAGGAGTTTTCTTCTGGGCCACGGCTTCCCTCCTGTTGCCACGATCGCGCACAGCAGGACTGCAACCGTTTGAGTCGGAGGGGAGCCTTAGAGGCAGCGGACAGGGACAGATACCTACAGCAGTACCGTGTGCTCCCAGCCTGGCTCTGAGCGTCTCCAGGACTTCTACCGCCTGTCCGGACAACCAGGCACGGATTCTGAGTGACAGCTGGCAGCTTGCCCTTCTAGCAAGAGCAGCGCCGAGCCGCCTCTTTCGGCTATCGGAACAACGCCGTGGAAGCACGCCTCGGGCGGCCGCGCTTTGGGAAAGCGCCGCTTCCAACGTCACCGCGGAGCGCCGTTCCGTTCGCCCGTCTCGGCGCTCCCCGACCCCACGATCCGCTCGGAACCCAGCCCAGCCATGCCGTTCCATGCTATGCCATGCCATGCCATGCTCAGGCCCGCACCCCCCCGTCGATGCGGCTGGCGGGGCGGCCGCTCGCACCTACCGGCGGCACGGCGCGGAGCCGGCGGCGACCCCGTCCGCAGCGGGTGGGCGGAGAGAAGGGCCGCGGGAGGCGGGCTGCTGGCCCGGGGCGCTGCCGCTGCGTAGGGGCGTGCCGAAGTCGTGCGAGGGGCCGTTCCGCCCTCCTTTATTTATTTTAAGCTCGGGTTAATGGGGGGAGGAGCCGGAAAAGCGCCAGGTGGATCGGAGCTGCTTGCAACGTGACCTTGTTGTTCTGTTTCCGGGCTGCCGCCGTTATGCTTCGTGGAACGGAGCAAAGGCCGAGGAAACATTGGGGTCGGTTACTCCGCGATTTGCTCTCAGCCGATTACGGCCCAGCGGCTGCGGGCCTGCAGTAGCTCCCGCCGACCACCAGGTGGCGCCGCTTTTCCGTCCCGCGGCGTGCCGATTTCGGGTCGGAGCATAGCGGTGCGAAATACTCCAACCTGAGGTCTCACCTGTCTGTTTTCTGTCTGTAATTTGTATCCGCAGCGCTTCATTCCAACTGAAGAAAGTGCAGGTGACAAATCGAGCCTCTTGACTTATTTCCCACGGGAGTGCATAGATGGAAAAAGGATGCTGAGATTAGAAATGAAGATGCAAGTTAAAAATCAGTTCTCTTAAGGAGGCTTTGCAATTTTGGTCTGATGACTCACAAAGATTTTTTGTCGCTAAATAGGATGCATGCAGACTGTAGGAATAATTTTCTAGGTTTAACAATCACAGAATCACAGAATGGCCAGGGTTGAAAGGGACCTCAAGGATGATGAATCTCCAACCCCCTGCCACATGCAGGGCCACCAACCTCCACATTTAATACCAGCCCAGGCTGCCCAGGGCCCCATCCAACCTGGCCTTGAACACCTCTAGGGATACACGGGGCATCCACAGCCTCTCTGGGCAGCTGTTCCAGCACCTCATCACTCTCATAGTAAAGAACTTCCCCCTAAATCTTCCCTCCCTCAACTTCAAACCATTTCCCCTCATCCTGCAGTTATCTACCCTTTCAAGGAGTTGATTCCCCTCCTGTTTGTAGGCTTCCTTTGGGTACTGAAAGGCAGCAAACAGCAATCACTAGTAAACTGTTTAAGGATCTATGAAAGGACTCACCTCAGATTAAGTGGATTTTTAAGCTGGATGTATTTTGAGCAAGACTTGCACAACAGTACAGAAAGTGGATATTTCCCTGACAGCTGCTAACTTTATTTTGCTGTTAGTGACCCTGCAAGCTGGCCCACCTGTAGCCCTGTTCCTTTTATAAGCCATGTTAGCCTCTTTGCTTTCCTCAGATAAATGCTTATGGACATGATGGCCAAATGGCTTTTCTCTGTTCAGGTGAAATTCTGGTTTTGTAAGTTCCTGTGAAACTGGCTTTCAACAACAACAACAAAAAGCTGTTAAAATTACAGCTTTCTTAACATCTGCTGCTATGTGGAGAACACGATGTTATGTTGAATGACAGATTTTTAAAATTTAAGTGAAATGTAAGAGAATTTTGAGGGGCTGAGCAAAACACTGCAGACTGAAAGTGCCAAGGTATATCCTTTGATAGGGACAGCATTATCACCATCCACCTGAGAACTTTGGTATTTTATCCAGACTTTTTTGCTTTCAAAGAAGGGAACACTTGGAGCTAGATTAGAGTTAGACCTTGACAGATGGAGGTCCTTTCCAGCCTTTTATGTGTTGCCTTTATTTAAGCAGTTTTCTTTTTTGTACCCAACAACGTTATAGAAAAATCATAGCTACAAGCTTGTGCTCAAGATTTTCCTTGATTACCTTCACCTGAGGTGTACTGCAGGATGTTATTTGTAGGCTGGTATCAAGAAACAGATGTGCAGTCTCTTTCCTCCTTGCCATTGGTCCTCTTTCTGTTCCTGCTAATTATCACAGCCGTTCTGCAGTCAGGAACAGAAAGTTGTTTTGGCCTCAAGTTAATTCTTCTTCCTCCTCCTCCTGCTTGTTGTCCTTCTCTTCTAGTTTTCCTCCTCCTTGTCAGACCTTGTTTAGGGCATGCTGACCATCTATGTGTCCTGTGTGTGCCCGATAACTAGCCAGACCTGTAAGATCAGCATCCCCATCCTGCTGTACTTCAAGCAGTACCACGCCTACCGCATCCTCTGCCACCTGCTGTGGCAGGGGTCAGTTTTGGGCCATGCTGAAGCCATTTCATGCTGCAGGGTTGGGGCCAGCACTGCCCTGAGGCAGGAGATGATTCTGGGAAGTTTGTGGGGATGGTTTCCAGGTCTTGGGTGGCTGTCTGTACTCACTGTCTTCCTGAACTGCCCACAGCCATCTTCTATGGCTGATCCTCACTGCAGTGAGCCATCATCCTGCAGTGAGATCACGGAGCTGTAGCAATTGGTAAGCTTCCTCTAGATATCATCCCATCCCACTCCTTGCTAAAGCAGCTTTTAGTATCAGGTGTTTGTATCATTGCAGGTGAATTTCTCAATGGTAGCATTTCTTGATTTTGGTAGAGCTTCCCAAGCTTGAAGGCAGGTGTGCTATCCTGAGAGTGGAGCAGTATCCACTGTCTCACAAAAAAAAACCTTCTGGTTTCCTTCTTTAGGGTTAGTTTGCTAGAATTTATCTCTAGTTTCTAGCTAGGTGACTCAAACTGGTGCTTCTCGGGGAAACCCTTTGTGTCAAATCTTGGTAGGTTAATTAGTTCCTGTGAGCCTTCATCCCAAACTGAGACTGAACCCTAACACAAATGACAAAAGGATGTCCTATTCTGCATTTACCTTCTTAACAAAATAAAAGGAACCACATTTGGATTCTGCCTTTGACTTAGATGTTTGCATATAATGTATTGTATCTTTATTCAAGAGTTAATAATTGGTTTCACTGTAAATTAGTTAGTGATCCCATTCAGCTGTGATAAAGCACAACAGCTAGTTAATTAAGGATAGAAAAGGGAGTTCGTTTACTTAGATGTGACACTGCTTTCCTAATGACTTGACTTCAAAAGAGTTTCAGTTAATTATTAGGTTATTTTATTCATCTAGGGAAAATCTAGGTAAGATAATTAATACTGGAAGAGTTTTAAGAAGGGCTAGTTTTCATTTCAAATTACAAGCAGCAAAACTGATTCATAGTGTTGTGAGATTGAAATGCAAATGGAAAGACATGCAATGGAAACAGGCAATCCTATCTCGTTACGCGTGCATTATTCAAGGAGGGAAAGAAACTGAGCTCAAGTCTATGCTTTGCTGCTCGCAGCATTTGCTGACTGGCAAATACATATTAACTGAGTGAAAATGTTTAGGGATTCGACATTCATTGGCAAGGAGAAAGCTCATCATCTGTGTCCTTTGCAGCTGCTGATATTCAGCCTACACACCCCTACTCTGATGTCAGTGGTCTAAACGAGGACCATACCCTAACTGACAGTTTAATCCCAGGAAATCTCTGTTGAATTATTAGCTGAGGCTCCAACATCCACAACTGTATACTGTTCCTCAAGCAAAATGAAGATTTCCTAGTTTCCAGTCCAGGTGGGGAGGATTCTGCAACAGCTAAACCCTGCTCAAAAGTCCAAACTTACTTTCAATAAAGGATTTTTTACACATATTCACCACCAGTATAAGCCCTCAGTCAAAGGAACAGAATTGCCTGGTCCTTCGGGTGATTAGAACTGGGTTGTGTCCATAATAATCATTAACTGTTGCAAAATCCCACCTTAGCACTTAGCACTCCTTAGCAAAGGAAAGTATTCAAAATACAAGAAAATATTGCAAGAGTATTTCATCTTCCCTCCTCTGGCTGGAAAGCTGGTCTTTTCAGCCTTCAGTCTCTTGCGGATATAATCATTTATATATAAATGGAAAACTTGTCCATGACTCATCTGCCTGTATTACCAAGTGCATTTTTTAGTCCAGTAGCCAGATGTCCATTATGTGGGCTGCTAAGTGATTTACACTGATTGAGCATGCACTCTATGCAGCTCTTGCAAATTTTATATGCTGGCTGTACAGGGAATGAATGCGTGCTGATTATGCTCCAAATAGCAATGAACCCAATTACCTAAGCCACTAACTCCCAGTAAGGAAGCCAGAAATACAGCTGTTGCTTCACTACCTTAAAGAAACATTTGCTGTTTTGATCTCAGACTACTGTACATTGCAATAAATGACGGATTTATATTAGAGAAGAACTGGCCTATGAGTTGAAATAGCTTCTTTTAATAATTGTTAATTTCTTGAGCTCCAGAGTTCATATTCCAGAGCAAGGCCTCACCTCAGATGCAGGAAACCAGACAAGAATCCAGCTACTTCATGAATGTGAGTGACTTATGAGATGGAGCCATAGGGATGTAAAGTCTGGGGAAAAATAGATAAATTTCTGATTTGAAACCTATGGCCATTTCTGAATCATCTTGCAGTAAAAAACAGTCCTGTCATACACAGAATGAATTTGGTGTAAGGAACAGGTGAGAATGACTGCAGAGGAATTGCTTGATAAAAAGATTTTGGTTGAAAGCAATGTGTGGAGGTCACCTAGCCCAAACACCTTTTCCACACAGTACTTTATTGTACATTTTGAGATCCTGGGCCTTGTCTCTCTGAGTTCCAGTGTACGAGGTCTGCTCTGAAAGTAATGCCTCCGTTTTTAGTGTGGTGGGTCCGTACATGTACAAGAACAAAAAGACATTACCACCACAGGAAACAGCTTATTCTTCAGTTCACTGAGCATGTGCCATACAAAATATTCTTCCTGGCATGAGTGGCAGATAAAGTCCCATGCTGCATTGCAGAATTAAGTAGAATCATAGAACCATTAAGGTTGGACAAGATCTCTAAGATCATCTGGCCCAACCATCCACCTACTATCAATGTTGCCCACTAAATCATGTTCCTTAGTATCACATCTACATGTTTCATGAGCACCTCCAGGGACAGTGACTCTACCGCCTGCCTGCGTATCCCCTGGCACAACTCAAGGCATTTCCTCTAGTTCTATTGCTAGTTACCCACCTCGTTTCCTCAGCTGCTCCCCATAAGTCCTGTGCTCCAGACCCCTCATCAGCTTCATTGCCCTTTTCTGAACACACTCCAGGGCCTCAATGTCTTTATTGTAGTGAAGAGCTGAAAGCTGAACACAATACTCATGATGTGGCCTCACCAGAGCTAAGTACAGGAGGCCAGTCATCTCCCAGCTTCTGCTGGCACCACTAATTCTGACACAAGCCAGGATGCCACTGGCCTTTTGGCCACCTGGGCACACTGCTGGCTCATGTTCAGATGAGCATCAATCAGTACCCCCAGGTCCATTTCCTCTACACAGTCTTCCAGCCACTCTGACCCGTTACCTGGGATTGTTGTGGCTGAAGTGCAGGACCTGGCACTTGGTCTCATTAAATCTCATCCCACTGGCTTCAGCCCAGTGATCCAGCCTGTCCACCTCCCTCTGAATGGCCTTCCTACCCCCAGGCAGATCAACACTTCCTGCCATCTTGGTGTCATTTGCAAACTTACTGAGGGTGCACTCAATGCCCTCATCCAGGTCATCAATAAAGATACTGAAGAGGACAGGCCCCAGTGCTGACACCCAGGGAACACCACTCGTGTCTGGTCACCAGCTGGATTTAACTCCATTCACCATCACTTTCTGGGCACAACCCCTAACCAGTTCTTTACCGATCAAGGATTGTACCTGTCCAGGCCATGGGCTGCCAACATCTCCAGGAGAATACAGTGGGAGGCAGTGTTGAAAGCTTTGCTGAAGTCTAGGTAGACCACATCAACAGCCTTTCTGTCATCCTCCAGGATGGTCACTTGGACATAGGAGAAGAGATTGGTCAAGCAGGACTTGCATTTCATGAACACACGCTGGCTGGCCCTGATTCTCCACTTGTCTTGTACATGCCTTGTGATCTCACTCAAGATGATCTGTTCCATAACCTTTCTGGGCACCTGGGTTAGGCTGACAGGCCTGTAGTTCCCTGGGTCCTCCTTACAACTTTTCTTTTAGATTGGAGTCACATCAGCAAGCCTCCAGTCCTCTGAGACCTCTCCAGTTGACCAGGAACACTGATCAGTTGTGAAAAGCAGTGTGGCAATCACCTCTGCCAGCTCCCTCAGCACCCTCAAGTGGATCCCATCTGTCCCCATGGACCTGTCACAGTCTACATGGAGTAGAAGGTATCCAACTCACTCAGCCTGAATTGTGGGGGTTACTCTGCTCTCCATCTCAGGCTTCCAGATCAGGGGGTAGAGCACCCCAAGGATAACTAGTCTGACTATTGAAGACAGATGTAAAGAAGGCATTGAGCATCTCAGCCTTATTCTCAGTGTCACATTCCTTGCCACATCCAGTAAAGGATGGAGATTCTCCTTAGCCCTGCTCTTACTGTTAATATATTTGTTATATATATCATATATATACATATATACATGTATATATATTGTTGCCTTTTACTACAGTGGCCACGTTGAGTTCAAGCTGGGCTTTTACCTTCCTAATTTTCTCTCTGCATACCTTAGGAACTTTTTTGTACTCTGCCTGAGTTTCCTGCCTCTTATTCCACAGGGGTAGTTTTTCTCTCAGAGTCTCAGCAAAATTTCCCTGTTCATCCATGCTTAGAAAAGATAAAAAAGATCAGTGTGATTGTAATCAGACTCCTCTGTTCCTGTTCACTGAGCACATTATAAAGACCAATGGTTAAATGACTTCCTAGTCCAGTCAATAATGAAATTGCTGCCCATGGTTTTTTAACTACTATTCTGGGCTCTGAGGTATACCCACAAGTTCATTTGTCACTAAAAACCACAAAGGGTTTTAAAAACCACATGACATCAAAAAGGACTCGAGAGTTTTTCTACACTTAGCAACACAACTGATTCAATAAAGACATAACACCTATTTAAAGAAAAAAAAACAAAACCCAAAAAACCCAAAACCAAAAAACAACCCCTTTTGCATGTAAAAATTATCTTCAAAAAAATCTCAGTGTATTTTTTTCTACAGATGTTCATGGCTTAACCATATTTTGGAATCTAAGATGGCTGCCTGCATCTACTCGTTAGGTTTGGAAGTGGGAAATGAAACAAACATAGCAACAGGTACTGTATTTCAGCTTCAACTGAACAGAATAAGGCAAAGCAGAAAGAAATTAATTACAAATCTCCTCTCTGCAGATGTGATTTGTGGATTCAGTCTGTGTTCCTTTTTCTCTGGAAAGGCAGATAAGGTACTTCAGAGAATCATTTCAGAGCCCAGTGTATCCACCTATCCTCTCTTCTGCTCTGAGTCTTTCAGACTACTCTGTACAGTGGCTAGAAGGGAGGATATGAACAGATGGCTGTTTGCACTGATAACTGTGTCTGCTCCTAGTCAGATTAATTGGTTAAATCCCAGTTAAAGATTACAGCTTAGTAAAATGATACAGACAGTGTTTCAGTCACTCTTCACAGTCCTGTAAAGTGATTAAAATGCAGTCCTAGAAATAAAAACTGAGTTTCAATACATAGCAAGGGTTGTGCAAAACACATTGCTGGAGCATAACAGTATTTGTTCCTCAAGAGTACAGTTTTAAAGGCTATAAAAGGATCAGGGAAGAGCCACTGATGTCATCTATCTGGACTTTGGTAAGGCTTTTAACATGGTCCCCCACAAAATCCTTCTCTCCCAATTACAAAGATATGGATTTGATGGATGCACTGTTGAGTAAATGAGGAAAATGAATCAATGTCTAGAAGTAGACCAGTGATGAGTGGTGTCCCTCAAGGGTCAGTACTGGGACCAATGCTCTTTAATATTTACCCTCAGCAAGTATGCAGATGACAGCACACTGTCTGATGTGGTCAACACCTTTGAGGGACAGGATGTGATCCAAAGAGATCTAGACAAGCTCAAGCAGTGGGTCCTGTAGAACCTCGACAAATCCAACTGCAGAATTGCACCTGGGTCCCCCACGTTCAGCAATTCCTACTGTCAGTACGAGCTGGGAGATGAAAGGATTGAGCACAGCTCTGCCAAAAAGGGCTTGGGGGTACCAGTGGATGGGAAGCAGGACAAGAGCCAGCAGTGTGCCCTCACAGCCCAGAAAGACAACTGCATTCTGGGCTGCATCAAAAGCAGTGTGTCCAGCAGGGTGAGGGAGGTGATCCTGTCCCTTTACTCTGCACTGGTGAAGCCTCACCTGGCGTACTGCATCCATGCTAAAGAAGAGAAAAACCCTACTATTAACATGAATTTTTATTAAGTAGAATTAGGATATTTTAATACTGAATATTTGATAAAGAACTATGCATATCTTAAACTGCAACCAAAACAAAAAAACCCAACAACTTGCTGTAAAACTGATTCCAGTCAATTTAGAACAAAGATGACAGCAATGTGTACCCAGGAGATTTTCAGACTGAGTACTTCAGGGTCAAAATCTAGATTATTTTCCAACGGAGATGCATTATCTTTACTGGTATTTTTTCATTTGTTTGTTCACTTTAAATCATGCCTCTTTAATTGGAAATGGCCAAATACACATTAAACCTCTGAGCGTTCTGTTATTTCTGGATCTTAAGCACCTTGTTTGATTTTAGTCTTCCCATTTCTTTTTGTTGGCTTTTTTTTTTTTTTTTTTTGGACCTACATTTTCTACTTTGAGTGATTTTGGCACCCAAGTTAAAACATTGGATATGCACTGCTAGGATGAGAAAGTGAACACAAGTTGCTAAAAGATGTCTTCTTATTCATGTAAATCTGCTGAGCTGAGCAATAGCATGCTTGCTTCAGAGATTTTCCATTTGGTAGCACAGCTGATTTCCAGCCATTCCAATTTTTCATGCAGTGTGAAAAAGTCATGCATCACTGTGACCACATGCTAAAAATGGAATTCCATTTACATTTAATATATTTTCATTCCATTTCTTCTTTCTAAAAGGCTTGTTAGGCTCACAACCTCCTTTTCCTGGCGCTCCTCCTCCTGTATCTTCTTGGGTTGCAATTTAAGAGCATGAGCATAAGTCATTACAGAATGCTTTGTCTGTTTCTCTCCCCTCAGCATGTGAATACTCTGAGCTGCTGAAGAGACTTAATAGCT
Source organism: Phasianus colchicus (assembly GCF_987193195.1). Classification (NCBI taxonomy): domain Eukaryota; kingdom Metazoa; phylum Chordata; class Aves; order Galliformes; family Phasianidae; genus Phasianus; species Phasianus colchicus. The sequence continues at coordinate 6,749,703 of NC_143439.1, read as the reverse complement.
CTCTCAGTGTATAGACAAAATGCTTTAGAGAAAGGCATTTTTGTTTTTATGCTTAAAAGAGCTAAGGATCAGCCAGATTTTTGATGAGATTGTCACAATGTCTATTACCACATTTGGTTTTGAGTGGACTATGCTTTGAGCCAGAGGTAATTTAAACTGCAAAGGACTGCTTTTGCTTAACTATGGAGATGAACTCTACTGTGTGTTACCAACTCTATTTGTTTAACTGTCTCTATTTCCAAAGCTATTTAAAAAAAAAAAAATAATAAAGCCCAGCAGCATAGGATGAAATGGAGTTAGGTGCTGATTCCTGTTCACTTGATCTAACTTAATGTCAGGCTGCACATCTCTAAGGATACTGCAGCTGTGATAGTTAAGGATGCTGTGAAATTGAAAAAACTAGCCAGTTGTTTTCTGCTCATTGCTGCATATTTTTGAGCTCTTGTTTTACTTGCATCATAATAGGTAACTGCTTTACCTTTTAAAGCCACAAACCAGTTGCAGCTGCTTTGGAGGAGTTTTGAGCAAGTGAAAGATTGGGTTGAAACGAGGACCATGGAGGATGTCAGAATTCATGTGATATTAAAGAAGGTGGAAGAGTAGTCAAGGATTTTAATTTCCTTTTCTGGTTTTGTTATTTGTTTGTTTTTCATGCTGCGAATCAGGAAATTGCAGTTGCTGTCATTGGATGCTGCCTGGTCCCAAATTAAAAGCAACAACTGAGAGGCTCCTGAGTTCTCTATTTACAATATGAGAAGACAGAGGCACTTGAAAATGAGATACAAAAGTCAGTGAGAGCTTTTTTTTCTGATCTCAAGGCCTCCCAATTGCAGGCATTTTTGAAGGGATGGGATGTGTTGCTTAAATTAGTATTAGATCAGTGTGTACTGAAGAGGCTTTTCACGTGGTGAAGAATTACATTCGCTGCTCCTTGGGCACAAATCTATTTCAAACAGGCATGGGGCTGTTAACTACTTAACTGATGTTACTCTGTACGTACGCTTGCTCCTATTATCTTATTTCTACTTGTGCTAAAAATATGATTTTCCACCACATGCATTACACAGTTTAGGAAGTATCTCTTAGAGAACTAAGTGTCAGGATTTTAGCCAAACAAATGAATGACTCAGAAATTTAAGAACCCCACTCATGTTTCTGTACCAGGGCTCATTTGAAGTCTCCTCCAAAGAAGTCACACTGGAAAAAAACAAAAAACAAAAAAACAAACAAACATGTGGTTTGGCCTCAAAATTTGTGTTTCGTCCACACCTGATTTTTCTCTTTAGATATGTGCAGCAGGAGGCCATCTGTATCTGATAGATGGGAGCAGCACAGTGCTGAGGCTCTTCTGTCTGACTTTCATCCCAGGCCCTGTGCTCAGGGCAGTGTGTGCAGTAGTTCAGCAGGTACTTCAGTGCCTTTCACAGTGAGGGGCGTGTAAGGATGTAGGTAGTGGAAGCACCCTGTTCATTTACAATACCTTTCAATACCTTTTCTTCCTAGTTCTCATTTTTATCTTTGGGTGATTAAGTTTTTATTGGTTGCATCTGCTTATTAATCCTGGACTGCAAGTGTGTGTGTGCATTCTTCTGGCTTGAGAATGTTAAGACAAAGGAGCCTTTCTCCCTTCATTTATTGTTTTCCTTCAGCCTCCATTATCCTGCTTCCATAAGCTGGCTGCTTGAGTTGCAGGGAGTGCTAATAATACTCCAGGCTTCCATGGTTTCCAGAGCTTTCCAAGACATCTTGTAATGCATCTGATATTGGTCTAGCAGATCATACAATTAAAATGTTGACATAACTTGATTGGTTTTCACTGTATTTACATATAACCTTGTTAGAACTGATAGTCCAATATTTGCCTTCACCTTTGTACTGGATGTCTTAAGTCAACTCATTACTTAACGTATTGCTTTAAATTTTCCATAATCTTTTGTCACTTTTTGCATCACCATCTCTAGTTTTCATATTGATTTATCTGATCTTTCTCACGATTTTGCCAGCTTGAACTTCAAGGAGATCTCGTGCTCAGCACGAACATCTTGATTGAAGCTGGCAGCTGAATGGTGAGGCAGACTTGAGGCTGCTGTCAACATGCATCATTTGAGCAGGCATTTCCAAACTGTGCATTACTCCAGCTATACAACAATGTGTGTGCCTGGCAGTTGGGTCTCACAGCTGGAGCATACAGTTGATCCCTTTAGTATTGTGACATGATGAGTCATACAATCTCATGGAGGACATTTGTATTAAAGCTGTTTTGGGCTGCTTGCAGAGCTGGGGATGTAGCTCTCCCCATATGTGGGGGATTGAGGCAGGATAAGTTTTGTGCTGTGTTAAGGTGCTCTATGACTGAGGGGAAAAAAAAAAAAACATCCAACTTCATGGATGTGGAATTTTGTACATCACTCCTGGTGGCCTCAAGTTGTGCTGAGGAGGGTCAGGTTGGGTATTAAAAACTACTTCTCAAAAGGAGTGGTGAGGCATTGCAATGAGCTGCCCAGGGAGGTGGTGGAGTCGCTGTCCTTAGAGGTATTCAAGAACTGTGGAGATGTGGCACTGGTGGGCAAGGTCTGGGGTTGGACTCAGTGATCTTAGAGACCTTTTCCAACCTTAATGATTGTATGACAGGTTTCTGTCAGCACCTCAAGTGCAGTTGAATTGAGTCTTGGATTGCTTTGAACACACCTGGCTGATAAGCTTGCTACCCCTCATACAAAGTGTTGAAAGTGTACTTTCAGATAATAGTATCTATCTTTGGAGCCTGGGGAGGAAGATAAAATTGCTGAAGGCGATCTTGATGCTTCCAAGAACGTCAGTTTTTGGCTTGAGCACTATGTCATTTTTTGTGTGCCACACTTCTATCTCTGACTTTGTAAACGCAAACAGTCCCAGTAACTAAGGAACAGCACAGTTCAATGTTTTCTTAAGAACAACTTTGCTGCTTAGGGATGTGATTTACTACTTGTGTGTGTGTACATATATGCAGAGACAAAAAGTGATGATGATCTCATCTTAACTAACTCACATGAACAGTCTGTCTCTTTTTTTCAGTCTCATAGCCAAAGACAAATTTACTGTAAGCAGATGGAACTCCATAGAGTTGTAGTACTGCCATTAATGTCAGTACTCACTTAGTTGCAATGATAATTCTCTCTGTAGTAATCAATGTAAGCCTGAAAGAAAAAAAAATTGATTATCTTGCAGCTTTCTCAGTACTTTTGCACAGACAGGAAAGAAGGTCAGGTTTTAGTTAGGAAATGGTCAGGATTTTACAAGTAAATCTTAGTGCTTTCTTCAATTGTTTTTGGTGCTTTTTAGAAGCCTGTTCTTACATTAATTTATCAGCACTTGGACTTAGGATCAATTTTACTTTTTACTGTTTTACTTCTTAGAATCAGTTATTAGTGATGTCACACAGCAATTACTAGAGACATGAAACAGACCTGCGTGTGTTCCTAACATCTGGGCTAAAAAAGCATCTTCACATAAATGATGAGAAATTGTCACAGAACAGTGAGTCGTGTTCCTCTTAAAAAGATAAAAATGAAAAGGTTGGGAGATAAGAAGAGCAGTATGGTAAGCAAATTCTAGTCAAGTGTGGATGCTTCATAAAGACCTTGTTTCATTAATTTCCTAATAATTAAACTGCTAAACCTTGCATGCTTGTACAGAAACAGTTAATAGTCTTTACCAGAAGAAAAACTTTCTATTTGTGTAATATTTATTGACGTTAAACCCACATTATACCAGCACAACAATCCAAAGTAATGATAGTACATTTTTTATAAATACAAATAGAGAGTGGCAAAATAATGCTAGTGAAGCTAAACAAAAAAAAAAAAAGTAAATTAGCATGTCACAGTTGTGAAGAACTTTGCGAATGATATGACATACTTTTTCTAGAATATAATCAGATTATTCCCATACAACAAAGCATGACATTAATTTAGAGGAACGATTCCCAGAACTGGTCATGTCCTGCACCAATTTGCATAGAATATTACTAACTTATGTGCTAAAGTTTATTAGTCACTAAAAAAACAAACAAACTGTGTACTTACAAAGCAATACACTTATAGCAGTAATGCAATATATGGTGTACACAATTACAAAATAAAAAAAACCAACTAAGTACAGGACTTCTGAATAACTGAACTGGGATAAAAGATCTCAACACTTTTATTATAAATAATGAAAGATACCATGTATGTGCTTCATATAAGGAATACAGTGTTTTCCTTTCATAGCGAAGTATGCTCGTACCATCAAACACTCATTTTTCTTGTCAGGCCTGGCAACTCTTCCATCCCTCCCTCCCCTTCATCTGAAATTCATTTGGTTCTAATTTGAAACTACCTTGTCAGACTTGACGAGGTGGAACTCCAGTTTGATGTGGATTTGCCTTGCATTCTGAAAGTAGCATTTCATCTACTGCACGCAGCCCCTACCCATAACAGAGCTGTTGTAGGCAAACAACAGGAAGGATGAGGGAAAAAAAAATCCAGAAACATGTATGGTAAGAAGAAAAAGTGGTGCAAGTTTCCTTGTTCTGTCCATCATCTTCTGCTTCCTCAGATTTGCAAGCTTATCACCTATGGTGTTTACTTTTCATCGATATTCCTACTGCAGTCTCAACCCACTTCTCACTTACTGTGCATTCCTAAAATCCTCATACGTGTTACTCAAGTGCTAAGCAGTCAAATGGCCCCTACATACGTTCCTTAGTTTTCGGCTCACCTTAGAATTTCAGATTCTTCAGCAAGAGTGTTAGGAGGTTGCAGGCTGTCTTCAGGAAATCCACAGAGAGTTTCAACCCCTTGCCCTGTCCCCCTCCCACCCTTTGTAGCAATCTACTGCAGCGGTTCACACCGTCGGCACTTTTTCTCCTCTAGTTACTAAGGCTTATGATCTGGAGTAGACTGTGTTACGTATCTTCTTCATTAGTTGGAAGAGGTTAAACCATTCACACTTAACCATCTTTGCTGTATGTTTGTAAGAAAGCCTCCTCCTAGGTGGCAGAAAGGAGAAATATAAAAGAACTAAAAACCGGGGCTTCAACGTTGCTTTATAGAGTTGTCCATATTAATGGCATTTAAGGCAGAGTATTCTTTTCATTGTAGAACAAAAAACAGTTTGCAGAGATGCAGCGTTTGCTTACATTTCTCTTCCTTGTCTCTTCCTTTTTTATTACAATATTGCACTTGTTCACTGTAGCTATCAGAATGCATTGCCATTTTAGAGCTATAGGTTACCGTGCATCCTAGTTTTCTTTGTCATCTAATGGCCTCAAATAAAACATCTCGCACCATGAGCACTGTGTAACATCTGCTTACTGCTTACGAAGGCACGTGGTGATGGATAGTGTTTTCTTCTGAAAAGTCTCTTTCACTGATGCATTTTGGCCTTTATGAAAAGGGTTATTCAAAGAGCTGAAGCAACTTAGGTATAAGGAAATGGTGAACGTGATTTGTTGTGCAATGTGTACATTTCTATTAATAATCTACCTATTCTTCTAATTTGGTATACTGAATAAGGAATACATGGTTACTGTGTTTGTTGTTTATCTTTTGTACTTGAAGGTGTTTGCCTTTGCATAAAGTGACATAGGAGTATCATTGGTCAAGGCAATGGCTTTCAGTGTTTCTGCTTTGAAAGAAGATGACGGAAGCGGTGGCTCGGATCTAAAGGTCATCGCTCTCTACCAAACCAGGCTGCATTGTCAGATGGACTGGATTTGCCTCTGGCTGGAAAGCTGCTTTGATGTCTAGTCCTTGGTCACACAGTGCAGCGTATCGGCTGGTTGAGGGCCGCACCTTCTTTGGCTTGGTTGTCTGAGGTGGTTGTTGCCACTGAGCTATAAATTAAAAAGGAAAGAATAAAAATTAGGCATCATCATCTCTGCAACAACGTGTATTAGATTTACAATCTATCCTTTGTAAAGAGGCACTCATTTCTGGGCAGCAGCAAAGGATTACATGAAAGGTAAGTTTCATTTCTCGGTGTGTTTATTTTTTTCCTCAGCATCTAGTTTTCACCTTCAAACGTGATGAATAAAAACAAGCATCTGTGGTTGTTACCTTGACTTTTTGGCACTGCTTTCTACCTTTCCTAGTATCAGTGAGAAGGTTAACAGCGAGGTATGTGTTTCTGTGCTCTAATATTACAGTGTCAGCCTGTTCTAGGGTTACTGGCTGTAATGGGAAAGAAAATAATCTGGTTGTCATTGTCACCTCCTGAATCCAGAAGAATGCTGAGCCAAGGTCCTAATTCCCAAGTCTCCCTATCATACCACCCCAGGAAATATCTACCTTTCCCATTTTCCCACTCATTTATTCTTCTTATGAGGGGATTGGTAATGGAATTTTAGTTTAAGAAAACGTTCAGTAAGTGTAAGGGGCTGCTTTGGATCAAACTATATAGTTAGGCAGAAAGGCCTAACTACTACAGTTCTGGTAGTTGTCACAGGTGTACTGCACACTAAGGTGAAAAAGAATACAAGAGGTTAGGGAAGTGCTAACAGTAATAGTAATAATGATCCACAAGTCATCTAATCATGCCGTTATCTGTTGTTAATTAGCTGTATTTAATATACTAAGCAAAAATAGAATGCATGCATGCTTGTTTTGTTTTGGTAGCTGAAAGATGGCGGAAGTACTTTGACAGAGCATTTGTTGTCTTGATGTGGATCGTTATTATTGAGGAGAAACTATAAACAAAAGAAAGAGAGACCAATGTAAATGATTCTGCAAAATGATTCTGCACTGACACTTGCAGAACTGTTGCTTTTGAGGGATTAATGAGATCATGAAAAAGGAAGTCACTTACTATAAACATCCAACCTGGCAGTGCAAGACACAATCCCAGCTTCATTCTTAGCTGAAACGGTGTACCAACCAGCATCCTCTTTTGTCGCTCCCTGAATAAGCAGGCAGATGTAGCCATAGTTGTCCTGGTGCATGCTGAACAAAAGGGAAGTTGCAAGTTACTACTTAAATTGAAAAACAATGCAGACATTTAATTGTCATTATAAACAGACCCCATCCTAGTTCAACATTAAATATACAGTCTACTTTTAATTAATGCAAAACTTCCTCTGAAATTAGCAAGTGGTAAATGAAACCTTCAATAGGTTTGTAAATTTGGCAGTTTAATATCCTATATTAAAAAGAAAGAAGGAAAAACAACCCAGAGCAGCTTCTCTTTCAAAGTGACAGATTAGGACATCTGGAAAGCAGATTTACAGAACTTATCCAGACTTTGTGGGTACAGGATACAAGACCTGACTTGAGAAGTGAAGTACTGAAATATTTATAGTTATTTAGGACAGCAATAATTTATTACAGTGCCATATCAGTATTGAGTTCCTTTTCTTTTGATATATCAGGAATTTTCTCTTAAACATTCCTACAAAATGCTGTCAAATATTTATGACAAACATACAGATTTTAGAAATAAAATAAATATATATAATATGACTTCTTTTTTCCACTACGCCTATAATATGTCCCTGTAAAGATGTGCAGTTTTTTTCTGTGATTTAGAGACTAGCCCAAGCTAGTTTCACAGAAGCTCCCATGTTGTAATAGCAGCACTGAGCTCAGCCTTTAGCTGCCTTTGTTCCCAGAGGAACCATGGGAAAAGGGGAAAAGTGGAGTACTAAAGAATGGAGGTGATGGAAGTGAGATGCTGCAGCTGCTCTGAACTAGCATTTACTAAATGCTGGGGAAAAGTGTGCATAAAGCCATTGTCTCATGGAGGAGTTGCTTCCATGCAAGTGGATATAACTCAACTTTAGTTAGTATTTATAATGTGCTGCTCACACAAAGCATTCTTATGACCTTTTAGGTTTTCACTTGTATTACAGGACAAATCATTAACGAAGTTAGGAATAGAAAGATACTTCTCAGACAATCTTACCTCACTCTGTCAGTATTGTGTGTGATTGACTCATTCTCTTTCTTCCAAAATATCTGAGGCGATGGTTCCCCCGAGATTCGACACTCCAGTCGCACTGGAAACCCCTCAGTCACACCTGTGTTCTGTAGTTTCTCTATAAACACAGGTGCTTTGTGTACTTCCTTAGCTGTGAAAATAAAGATTGCAGTATTGCTGACACTTCTGTGTATACAGAGGAACAACCTAAGAGGCAGGCAAATTTGGTGTTGTTTTCATTAGTTACAAAGCCTAGCTCCACTTCATCTGAAGAAAAGTCACATCCTTATTTTAATAAAAGAAAAGTGAGGTCTAACAGAGTTGGGGATTTTTCTCCTCCTCCCCTTCAGTCATTGGAATAGTTAAAGTGTAGAGCTTGACAACTAGATTCATTGGCTGCACTGTGCTTGTTAAGCAGTACTCCTTCATCCTCCATAAAAGGATGAGCCTTTAAATGTAGAAGAAATGCTCTGCCAGCTGGTTGGAATGGCATTAATCTAATGTCCTGTGAACCATATCATACTAGCAGCCCAGACATAGGTATGGATCTGCACATATTGCTGTGGGGAAAAAAAACCACAACACATGGAAAAATAAATAGTTGGCTTTGTGGCCTCAGCTGTGCCTCAGGATGAAAACAACCCTCTTTTCTTCATAACATACCCAGAGGTTCCATGCCACTCAACAAAACATAACATAAATGTATCACCTTAGAGATATGATATAGCTCTGTTGCTGCATGGTTTCCTCTTCCCATTCCCCAACCCTCAGCCACGTTATTTGACTTAAATTTTCTACTTTACACTTTCAGCACGAAGATGTTACCTGCAACAGTGAGCTCCAGGCTGAATGTATTTTCTCCAGCTCGATTGCTGGCCACACACGTGTAGATTCCCGCATCCCTCGCGGTGACAGGTTCTATGATCAGGGAGTGCACCCCATTCTCACGCACCAGCATTTTGTGAGAGCTGTCAGGACGAATGGGTCTTCCATTTAGTTGCCAGCTTAGATCTGGTGTTGGTAATCCGCTAACCTTCAGCGTAAAGAGAATGATGGGAAATTATTTGCCATGCAAAAACAGTGAAGGAGTAGTCCTGACTCGTTACTTCAGAATAGTTTGGTTTGTTTGCTAATGCAGGTACACCACAAGATTTAAAGAACTAATTCTATCTGAATTACACGTTGGCTCAGTTGCATTAATTTACTTGCTTTCTCGCCAACTCCCTGAATTCCACTGTGTCTTAAAGGCGTGACTGGAAAAAGATCAGTGTTTAGATATGCTAGAAACTAAACAACAACACATTGCAACAAAAAGTAGAGTGACACCTTGTATCTTTTCTCATCATTTGCTCTTCACCTGGAATGAAACAGTATTCCTTTCTAAACTAATTTCTTGTCAAAAACTTGCAGACAAAAAGATGTTAGCTGACCAAGCATTGAGCTCTGCATTCCATTTCATTGTATGGGTCTGTTTGCGTGAGTCCTGCACTCCTAAAAGCCCTGCCACCTGATGGGGTACTGCGTGAAAACAAACAGCTTCTCCCAAGTACACCATCACTCAGAAAACAGAAGCCCCAGCCTCCATCAGTTCTGTTAAAGTCATAAATCAAGCTTAGAGAGTCTGAAAGTAACAGAGGATGGAAACTGAAGTAGCAAAAAGATTTCAAAGCATGCTGTCTTTGTAAGTGTGTACTGCTTCCCCCTACAGCCCTAAGGAGATGAGTTCTAACATTCATTTTTCTGTTAGCTGTCAGGTCTGCCTGAAGCAATTTCCTCGCTGAGGATGCAAGTTTTTATTTGTCAACTTTTGCTGAAAGGCAGTGAGATTAATTAACCTATTGACACTGCCAATAGGTAAAATAACATCAAAAAAGTACCTCATCCCACTTGGTTTCTGACTCTGCTGAGCTTACAGAGAGGTAGCTGCCGGCCTGTGCCTGGCACTTACCTTGCAGTCCATCCTGCAGAGTTTTCCTTCTTGAACAGTCAGGTCTCCAGGGGCCTGCAGAAAATGGGGTCGGAAGAATCGCTCCTGGATTGGTTCATTTTCATCACCACTGTCCCTTGACCGAGATCGCGGCCTTAAAATACCAGGAGACAGCAGTCAGATATTGATTCCCACTGTGTCAGAAGAGGCATCCCAAAAAATCTAGGAAACAGTCTTGCTACAGAATAATTACTTGTAATAATCTTATATTTGTACATGATAAAATGTTTTGTTTAGTCTTTAAATCACTGAAATCCAAATTAAAGTTGGCAGGCTTTAGAATATAGCTTCGGTTCTTCATTTCTGGTGTCCTGTATACTTAACCTCACCCTGTTCTGCTATCAAGCAGCATGCAGTCTGCCCCTGCAATTACCTTTACCCTTCAGAAAACAGTGAGTGGGTGAACAGGTGGCACTGCAGGGTAGAAGTCCTCCTGCACACCACCATCCCACTGCTGTAGCTGCAGCAGCACTGAGGGAAGCCAGGGGGAAAAAAATTACACCCCAGGAAGTGGAAAATAAAGAGGCTGAGTTTGTGATCAAAGCAGGTTTTTAAAGATAGGGGCTTTTTCTTGAATCGTTCCTTAACTAGGTTTTCAAATTACATGTAGAAAAGAAAAGCTAAATCAACACACTCTTTGGTATCAGAAACTAATAATGTGTCTTTTTTTTACGTCTATTACAAAGTGGCCCTAATATATACATTTTTAAATCTTCCTTACATCTCATGCATTTTAAGGTGATCTGCTTGGAACTGTGGTCTGCTGCATGCTGTGACATCACTCTGGTGTTGCAGCACTGGGTGCTGTGATGGGGGGCCCTAAGCCTTGCACACCTCAGATGTTTCAAAACCCTCTCCCCAAGTAAGGCTGAGAAGGTAATTTTTGCAAGCAGAGCATGTTTCAGAAAAATACCACATGAAAAATGAAGTGACATCAAGAAAGCATGCCTTAAAATGGCAATGAAGTAGTGGAGGTAACAAAACCAGAGGGCTGCCAGAACACACTCTGTAAGAGATCTAGTACTGTCAGCAGTGGAGAAAGTAAGAAAGTTCATTAATAATTACTTGTCATAGAAATTGTTGTTGCTCTCAAGCAAAAAAAAAAAAAAAAAAAAAAAACTTACAGAAAAAAAAATGCTGTAATGCAACAGGAAAATTACTTATCAAAAGTGTATGGAAATGTGTGACCAATTGTAGAGCGGAGCACATTATTGTGGCCTGTTCCATTAGAAAAGCTGTGGTGGTGGGAGTCTGTCACAGGAATGTGGAACATGCTCAGATTTCATCAGTTTGGGGCAGAACTGAATGATGGGAGCAGTGGGAAAGTCCACCAGACAGAAACAGTGCTGAAACAGACCTCCCAAAACTGTGCAGGAAATAAGAATTCCCAGTAGTTGCACTCATTTTAATTAAACTGCTATATGCAAATCTCTTACAATTCCTTACTCTGTTACACACCCAGCCAAAACTGCCAGAGTGCTTGCAGCAATTGAACAGCAAAATAGCAGCTGTGAGTGGCCTCAGATTTCAATTGCATTTGGCAAAATTGCAAAACAGGGCTCCCCTCTATTATTCAGGGCTCTGCCTGCTGCAGGAGGAAGTCTGCATTTTATCCTTTACAAAGACACAGAAGTGTCAGCTGCTCCATTTTCCCTTGCCCATACCTATTTCCCCTCCTCCACTCCTCCTTTTTGAAGATGTTTCTCCTTTCTCACTCTTGTGCATCAACTAGTTTAGCTGAAACCTGACTCTTCCCTGCAGCTTTTTCCTTCATGGATTAACACAGACTTTTCTTTTCTACCCATTATCTGCAGGTGCATGAGACAGAGGGCAGCACTTTCAGGACAGGGGAAGCCTGATCTGCTCAATGCAGAAGTCAGATGACATCTGTTCAGCAGCCTCATCTCAAGACACCCCCCAGTCATCAGAGCTGGCAGAGGATGCCTGTATCTCATGTCGCACTCTGCAGGACGTAGTGTTGCAGGGAGCATCTGAGCTCCTTTGCTGCACTCTGACAGCAGGTAATTACATCAGTTCTACATATGACAATTGGGCAGTACTGAGATTCTGTAGCTGTTGTGACCGTTCCACAAATCACAGCCCTCGTTATAGCAAAGGCCTGGAGAAGATCCCTCATGCTCCCTTGAAAGCAGCTCTGTTTGTGTAACCAAAAGGAATTTTTTTGTATTGTCTGAAGATGTCTGAGCTCTGCTAAATACCCTCATAAATGCTTTGGGCAATGAAAAAAAAACATATTGAGAGGAAAATTCCCTTATATGGTCCAAAAACGTAAACTGAAGCTCTGTATGTGAATAATTGTAAACTCACTAAAGATAACTTCAATGCTTTATATCTGACTCATAATTCCTGCTAAGAACCTGAAATGAAATCACTGAAATAGCAATAAACTCTGTGGCTTACAGTTATTTCTGCTGTTTCTGTTAAAAAATGCTTACTAATGCTGCACACTGTACAGGCTCCCATTGCACTGAGATGTTGAACACCCACAGAAGCAACAGTGGCTTTCCTCACAGCTTACAGTCTAACTTGTGGACAGTGAAAGGAAAGGGAGACAAACAAAGTTCAAGATACTTTAAAGCTATGTCATTTCTGACATTGCCCGCTAGTTCCCTATTGTGCAAGGTTTGCAGAGGTGTCAGCAGTGGGCAGGCTTCTTCCTGTATGCCACACTTCTAACTTGCCTTCTTACTTCAGATTCTTCATCACAGCAATTTTGCAAAACAGATATTGTTAAGAGAGAAAAAAAAAGCATCAAGTACCTTCTGATATGAGGCTGGCCAGGAGGTGTCCAAGGGCTGCGGCCTCTCTGATTTACAGCCTGAACCATCAGCCTTCCTGTGCAGCTTATTCTGCCCTGTAATAACGAAGAAGAGGAAGACAATTAAGTGAGACTGAACTCATGTAATATTAATATATGTTTAACCTGATCTCTTCTTTGTTGCCCGCCTGTTACAGAGCCTGTAACATCATCATTTCCACAAAATCCTTTAAAATCATTTGTCAAGATACCTTCAGATATTAAACTGTTTCATCAGCTTGCAACTAACAACGAACAGAATGAAATAACTGTGACTGGTTAAAATGTTCCACCATCTACTTTCTATCCAGTTTTTACATTTAACAAAAAAATCACCACCACCACAACACAAAACACCAAGAAGTAGCAGCACCACTGGCTGTAAGCCATACAGTGAGACTGACTGAGCCTTCAAAAGGCAAAGACCTTTTTGTCATTGCTGGGCTGTCAGACGTGATCCCTGTATCCCAGTTCCATTCCCATGACCCATTTAGCCCACAAGAAAAACTGTAAAATAAACCATTGCACATGACCTGAAGCAATTTCTTATGCAAAAGCTTTTTTGTGTTACCATTAAAAACACATGGAACAAGTAGATTTCTACTTTAGGCACTGCTGTATATTCATTTTATTCTGTCAGGTGATGAATTAATGCTATTTTGAATAACTTCTGTGCATCTCAACACATGAAGGCATCACAAATGGAAATACAAAGTCCTGGAAGGAATTTGGATAGTAAAGAACCAACTGGAAGCCCCAGGTTTGGAAAAGTTATGGGATGAACAGGAAGGAGCAATGGATATGGGAAATGGTTCATGGGAAGATGACCTAGAAAGCACTGGAACTTGAGTGGGTGCACACTGCAAAGAAGTGGAGAGAATTAAATAAAAGAAGGTGAAAATAAGGACCTAGCTTGAGGCCACGCTTAGAGCTCATGGCAAGAGATCAGTTAAGAGTTGTAACTTTTAAGTAACAGCCTGAACCAAGCAAGATTTTATATTTTTCTAGATCTGAGATCAGTTTTCTCTGGCTCAAGTTAGATGGCAAGTTGTACTGCAAACCCCAGCAGCATTAGAACTTAATTCCAGCTCGCTGCACTTCATGCTGTAGGCAGTAGTGCAGCATTAACTACCACAGATAATTTCTAAGGTGCATCAACAAGTCATCTTGCATACATAAATTCTGTAGTATTCATCCAGATAGTGTGACAGTGTAAACCCACAGAGTTCTAATGAATGAAATCCTTTGCTTTAATAAAATAAATTAATTTCTAACAGCTCTGAACATGCCTTTTTGCTGTGTAGTTTGATAGTCCTAATAGCAACGACCAAAACACAGCACCATCTAGCAAGTATCTGCCAGTCCATCAGAACCCTGATGTCAACTCCCTTATGTTTACATATTCTGCTTTTCTTAAGGAAAGGTTGCCAAATTTGCCTAACTTTGTGATAGCTTTGAGACACGGACAACTTTCCGTTAGGATTTAGAAAGCTATGCCAAAACTATTTCTACTTGGGATGACTTAAAAGAATTGGAATCCAGATATTTTAGTGCAAGAGTCTTGTACATGAACTCACAGCCCTTCTTTGCCTCCACTGTGCTGTGAAATGTGTAGTAAAAGCAGTCTAACAGGAGAGGAGCATCTTTGTTTGGGAAGCACACCACGAAGAAAGAATACAATAGGCTTGATGAAATAGACAGGTTTTGTTTTGGGGATCTAGAAAAGGATGCTTCTGCAGTTTGGTTCTTTTCCCAAAGAGGAATGAAAAGCACAAACTTTTTTCCCCATCCCCAACACTAGGGTCATTACAAAACCAACTCAGTTTAGCACATTTACATTAGTACACTGACAAATTTGTGTCACCAATGACAAGAGCTAATGATCTAGGCTAGTTCACTGGTGTGTCATCAGACAAGCTTTATGCAGAACAGCTTGTTAAAAACTAAGGCCTAAATATGCATATGTGAATTACTGAGGGACAGCTGTCAGTGTCCAAATGGAAGGGTACCTTATTCACCACCTTCTCTAAGATTTTGGATCCCACAGTAAAACTACACAGAGAAACCCCAGATAAACAGTTGTTTACTTTTTGTTTTTAAATCATTTTTAAACTTGTGGTGAATTTGTACAACTTAAATGGCACCGAGCTTTATAATACAAGTGCTTCTTTTTTACACATAGAAGTTCCCAGCTTGAAGAATTCCCCTGGCATATGCTATTTCTTTATTTCTGTTATTTCTATATGTAGAAAAAATGTTCAGACTCTCTAGATTTAAGCACTGCAGTCGGTAGAATCAGGGGTCTAAACACTGCTCTTTCTTGTCTCTGTATAGAGAAACACACTGCAGTAAGGGCTGGACTGACAGTAAAAAGAGCAAGGCAAAAGTGTCATGTAACCTAGCAACATCATAACACAGCACAATACTCTCACATTAAGCTCCATCTCAGTGATGGAGGTTATTTCACAGTGCAGTTCTACTTGCAGTCGTGGTCTTGGCAAGCTATTTGGTGCTACAGAAGAAAGTAATTCGTTATATCCCTAAGTTATGTTACTGCCTTGGTTTCTCACATGCAAATAATTTTCCTTGATTTGCTCTGCTCTGGGAAAAAGTGGATTGAGAAAGTTAGTTCAATAGGATGCTTGAACAGTAACTTCAGTTAACCTCCAGTGCACTGAGTTCTGTTGTATACCTCAGCTCTTGTATTGGGTCTGTGAAGAACAAAGAATATTACAGATCCAGTAACACTTTGCATTTCAGAACACAGTGTTTAAGACTCTGGTACCAACACAAAAGACTCTGCACTCCTCCCCAGTAAGCATGGGAATTGTTTGTTTTAGAGCTGCAATCCCTGCCTGAGGTAACCGTGCTGAGGTGCAGTGCACTCCTATTCACTTCAAAGAGTTGGCCTCAGTCAGTAAGAGGTGTCATGAGAAGAAAAATGAAAGCTTAGCAGCCAGATTGAGTTACTCCTGGTAAACTTGACTTTTTCCCCCCCTTGTATAATACATCTGGTATCCATACTTGGTTAAGATACCTAGATGCTATCTGCTGAAACAAATGGTGGAACAGTGATCAAACAACAACACCCGTTCCCTCTGAAACCTCAAACTTAGAAAAAAAAAAAATTGCTGTTGAGTTGCTAATCTCTGGGAGATATAGAAAGGTCCCACCCTACTGATGCAAGATGAAAACAGAAATCTAACTTACATACTTGGTGGTGACTTCATTTAATTAAATCACGCATACGTAAGGTTCTGAAGATTCATGTTCAGAAGCATGTTTGCTCTGGAGCCAAACCTTCATTTACCTGTGGGTTAGCAGCCATAATAGTGTAATTCCCATCATCATCCAGGGTGGAGGCTGCAGTATGCAGTGAGCAAGTTCCATCAGGTTCTCTTTGAATTCGGTAGTGATCACTTCTCTTAGAAATTTGCTTCCCATCTTTAAACCAATAAATCTGCGGGGAAAAACAAAGCACGGCTGGTAAGAGGTAGGTGCTCACCATCATCATTTCTCAATTTACATTGCTGCCAAATCTTAGCTGCTGAAAACTTCTCTGGTTGGCAATAAAGAAATGGGTCCAGTCAGCCTGCAGAGGTGCAGAACCACACACCAGAACCGCTTCCTATAAAATCCAAGTCCCAGGACAGCAGTGGCTCGGGGGAAAGGCCGGAGTGTGAGCACCCATCTCACAGCTTTAGATGTGCATAAGGGTTGTGCTGATCCCAGACAGAGCAGCAGCTGAAGAGCTGAAAATAAATGTCATTGCAAAGGAAAGTTCCAGATCAGATAAGATTAATAACTTTACATTTTTGTTTCACTTAAATCTGATGAAGCTGGAGGAAGAACTTAAGAACGCTACTGCTTTCCTTTCAGAAAAGGAAAACTTAAAACCAAGGTAATTATCAGAACAATTAGTTCTGTGATCAGGAATGATCTCACTGCTGTAACACAGTGCTGCCCCATCCTTTGCACCACATGAGGCAGTCAGCTGCAAGCTGCTCTGTGCTGCTAGGTTAACATACCTAGATGCTATCTGCTGAAACAAACAGTGAAACAGTGATCAAACAACAACACCCGTTCCCGAGTGGCAGGACCAAGTCCCACAACATCACCCCGGCGTGACATCCACAAGAAAAGGCAGCTTCACAAAGCAACAGGAAATACTTCTAAGTCACTCAGTATATCGACAGCCCTTAATAACTGTGTGCCAGCAACAGCAGAGTTCCAACTTGTACAGCAAAGTTAAATTACCTCTCAGACAGAGGTCTTTTCCATTGCTTTTGATACGTAATTTTTTTCTCTGGCTGACCCAAGATCTGATCTTGATGAGCCAAAAAATGATGTATGTAGAATAATATCTTCAGTAATCCATAAATTACACACACACAAAATCCACATATGTGATTTTAATACCTCAGACTTAAGGCAATAATGATGATAAGATTCAATTCTGACCTTTTTTTTTTTTGCATCGTATTTTAAAAACAAGGAAAACCTCAAACTGAATTCTGTGTGTTAAAAAAAAAATGAGAGAGATGCACGAAAGCATGAAAACTCACAGAGGAGCATGTAGGAATGTCACAAGGTGCAGTCAGCACCTGCACAGGACAGCACTTATTGTCATACCTGAAGCACGTTCTCCCTAAAGCCAGCACCGTTTTGTACTTCTAGAGTGGACACCACTCACCACTCAGTGCTGGGTGTACTTTTGAAACCCTCCTGTTCACACAAGCAGGCCTCACTTGTCTTTAAAGCAGCATTAGTTGATATCAAGTTCCCCACGTATCACAAGGCATGAAGAGAGAGGGGCTGAGGGTTAGCTCCTGCAGGAGGTGGCTCTGTGGTAGAGCCTCACTCAGAGTACCTGCAGCCACCAGCAGACCTCTGCTCCCTGCAAACTGTGCTGCACTCCCTGCAGCCTTGGCTGCAGGCATCCCTGGGGGCAGCAGACACGAGCATGGGGGCTGCCACCTGGCAACATTTCAAAGCTCTCACACATTCACTTGGGGATAAAATTAATTAATGTACGTTTCACTAAAACACAATGGAGAAGGTTTGGGAGAGAATGGGTGGAAATTTCCTTTAAAAATTAATTACCGTGTATGTTTTTTATATTAACAAGCATTGTGTGTAACTAGAAATGATTTCATTTCCTCAATAGCTAGTTATACTTGTTTTCCATTTTGTCCGTCAGCAGGCTTGCAAAGACTCTCTGGTGCTAACAAAAGATTTGGTAATGTCTTCTCATCTGCTGACAGAGCACTTACTGGAGATGCAAAAGATATTTGATCACTTATATACAAATCATAATGGCTGTTGGTAACAGTGGAGCTGCAAAAAATGAGTTCTAACTTGCATGCTTTGTATGTGTCATAATGCTGCCTGGAAATCTACTGCATTAAGTAGTAATTATTCAATAACAATGAACTTATCAGAAATATCAGGAGACGTGCCAGGAATTATTACATGGAAATGCATGCAAATATTAACTGAACCAGCTATCCAAACATCATGCATATGATGTCCCATACTCATTTTCATTAGATCTAAAAGCACTGGCATAAAATGTTTTTACTTAGGTGTAGTAGGTGCTTAACATTGTCTTCATCTGGCCTGGAATTTATAGGTAAAACACTACCACTACTGGAGACAATGGTCCTTGTAGTAAAGCATTTTCTTTCTTCCCTTTTAATAAATGTACCATTAAACTACGTAAGCACTGAGCACTGCATCTGGATTGCTTTTATTTGTATCAGATTTTCAGACACTGATGTGTAATGACTGGAAATACAGTGGAATACACAGTACAGAAGGGTTTCTGATCTTAAGCAACACAGTCATTTTTAATCACTATGAATTATATTCAGCCTCATGTAGAGAGAGCAGTACAAGCTTTATGAGACATTCAAATCTCAATTAACCTTTTGTATGGCATTTTCCTAATTCCAAAGAGAACTATCCCTTAAAATGAAGTACTCCACAATCCCTCTTGCATTACCACAAGTTCTCATTTTAATGATAGTTTTACATTATGGGGATGGTTATAACGAAAGGAACCTCAGATTTAAAAAGTCATATTTATGAAGACAGAATTTGCACATCAGTATTCAATTTACACAGCATGTTCAGGAGAAAAAATAATCAAGCCAATAACCCTTCTTTAGAAAAATCCCTCATAATGAATGCCAGATTTTAGAAACACTGCAGTCCTTCCCAAAGCTGTTCCTTGGCAGAGGTGACAGAACACTTAGAAGGGAGGAGCTTTAAGTTAGTAAATTATTTCCAGCTTTTCATTTGCCAAAGTAAAGAATTTGTTCAGGGGCAACACTTCCAGCCTCAACAAACTACAGCAGAAGGACAGCCCTCAACCACTGAGTATGTCAAAACTGTTATGTTGGCACACTCAGTCAGGTGAAGAGAAAACAGCCTTTGACATTTGCCAAGTCCAACTAACAAGTAGCTATCCAACAGGCCTGAAGTTGGTTTCATCCCAAGCAACTTAACAAATTGCACAAAGCATTTGCAAATGAATGGAATAAAGGGTCACAGTCCCAGGTGCAGGAGCAAATCACTTAATGTGCATGCTTTGACAACACAATACTCCTTCACAGGGCAGCATTTTAAGGGAAATACAAACAACGTGGTTTCCCAACTGTGCAGTCGCTAATGCCAAAACAAGGAGAGTGAGGGAAGGAGGAAGAGGCATCCTCTTTCATCTGTCTTAAATCAGATTGAGATAACTGTGAGACTGCACCGTAATTGAAAAGTGTGAAAAGAAGGGAATGGCAACAGTTGACTAAGGCTGACTCATAGGAGGTCATTCAGCAACTTAGTCATAAGCTCCAGGCAGAAAGAGCACACCTCACCTCTAACAGCAATGAAACAATTTGTCTTCCAGCCTTATTCAGCACCTCAGACTCCTCTGTATGGTCATGTCAAAAACAATGCTGGACATCAAAGGGCTGGCTTCAGTCAGATTTCTCAGTGTTTACACTACTCCAGTTTGAAGCACGAGTGCTTTTCTGATATGAGTACACTGATCACCCCTACTATACTGCAGTGGTTCGTGCTGTGAAGTGGTCTTGGAATACAGAGTTGGACCTCTTTCAGATGAAACTAAGCCAGAAAATGAGCTCCAAGAACACATCTAATATACTGCATCTGCTTCAGTCCATAGGATGAGATTAGAGTCTGAAGTAAAACCTCCTGAAATGCATGCAGAGATGGATATCTCATTCTACAGATTTGCTTCTTGTGGTCTGCACTACTTGATAGAGTAGATGTTGCTGTAGCTGTTGTTCTTTCTCCAGTACCTGACAAAGTTGATTTTTCCTGTTTACAGTGTGTGCAGTATCATACATTTATAGCACTGGGCATGTAAAGTCAGTTCAAGATTCTCAATACTTGTACAGTTTATTCTAGGGAAGGTCTTCTCATTCTTTTCACATACCTCTCAGATATCCAAGAGGTAAAAAAGAGCCCCTAGCCACCAGAGGTCACTGTAAGAATTGCAAGGACCTCAGAGGAACATACAGGCTTTGACAAGGCAGTCTGAGATGCTGCTGCTGTTTGCCTAATCCATAACAAGTCAGGTAATTGCCAGGTAATTTATGCAATAGTTAAACGTTACCTACCAAAGAAAGGCATTATTCCAGACTACTGACATCATACAGCTGGTGCTTTTACATTTGCAAAAAGGAAACACTTCCCAAGCCCAACCCTCCTTCAGAAGCTCATCATTATGAACCTCACCATCATGTCTCATCTTGCAATTGTGATATGTGGGAGCTTACGGAATTTCAGTCTGCCTTTCTCTAACCTTCAACAAAGTCTAGTCTTGTTAAAAGTGTGTAGATATAAACTGCAGTGCTGAAGACTGCAGATACCACAGTAGCCTCTGAACCAGAAGCAGTATACCTTTGTATAAGCATGTTGCTGTACTTAAGTCAGTTAACCCTTGTTAACCTATTGTGATTGCTTTTGGAACCACAGTGCCAGCTCAAATGCAGACTTCTAGAATCACACTACATTTTGTTGCAGATGCACCCTGAGGGAAACTGAAAGTGACAAAAGTATTACTTCTAGGTTAAATAATGGTGATGAAGTCTCAAGAAAGAGAGATTAAGAACTAAAGCTTGATAGTAGATTTTTGTCTGATAAATCTAAACACATTCCACGATGACAAAAGCAACTGCCAGATTATCAGCATTATCTTACCTAAAGAGAATGTCTACTATTCCCACACAACTCACAGGGTCTAGGGGCTAAACTGTAAGGTACTAACAAAGAGCTCTACAGAGCATTTCTAGAACTGTTCACTCTCTTCTCTTACCTTTGGCTTTGGATTTCCTGTCACTTTGCAGCTAAATGTGACCGGCATTCCCTCAAAGACTTTGTAATGCTTCAGCTTTATCTCAAAATACGGTGATGCACTGTTATCAATAGGTTCATCTCCATGTTGCACCTCATCATCTGATTCCTCCACAGGAGATCTCTCCAGCCTGTATTCAATTTCACTGATCAATCTTTGCTCAAAGCTGGAGACTTTATATTCCTGTCAAATAAAAAAGGTTCACATTAATGTCAGAATTCAACATATGAAGATGTGTTGCACCATGATGTGTGCAAGATGTTTCTGTGACTGTTGTTGTTATTCTACTGATCTCCGACAATCCATTAAGATCCTCCATATAAAGGGAAATTGTATCTAGTTGCAGAAGAATACTATAACTTCCCTATGAAACAATGAAGACATCTGGTATGAGGCAAAAATTGTACTTCATGTTATCTTAAGGTCTAATTTACAAGGGGAAGGAAAGCCATTGGTTGCTTTCAATTAAAAAAAAAAAAAAGGGGTTATAAAAGTATTCCAAAGCAGTTCATAAAGACAAAAAGAAGCACAGTAATATTTCCTTCAGGGTACAGGCAGATTTAGGGTGGATTTTGCTTCCAGATGGCCAGAAGACCATATGGTTCACATCTGCTGTTTGCACAGAACCGTACCAGAGGCTGCACCAGAAGGTTGAAATGGTTTTGTTTACAATTGCCTGTAAAAATGAGAAAATGGCACCACTGCTCATGATAGTTGCCTCCCTTCACTCCTGTTGCCATGGTTCCTCCTCTGGCTGGCCAAAAGTATCACTTCTTCCGTAGAAAGAAAGTTACTCATCAGAATATTCAAGTTTTGCAAAGAGCAGAAAGTTGCATCTAGTGTAAAACAATACTGCTTGTTTAAATTTCCCAGATACTGGGAAATTTACTAGCCAATGACTTTCCCATTCTGCAGAAATTAAGTTCTCTTTTAGATGACCTTTGACTGTTGTCTCTGATCTTTACTTTTTTAAGACAGAAAATGCATCTCATGTGGAGTTTCCTTACACATACCAATTCTTTGTCATTGATTCTAGCCTAGGAATGACATGTAGCCTTTCTGCAGGTTACAGAACTAATCATAGCCCACAGTAAATAGAAGAGAGAAATACCTTGTAAAATGCCGTTTTTTTTTTTTTTTTTTTTTAAATGGTGGATTTCCAGGGGACAAAGGAATAAAATCAGATCATAAAGTATACATAAAGAGCAGTTGATTTAGATGCAAGGCTGTTAGTATCAGTACAGGTTAAGATTAGAGCAGAAAGATACTGGAGCATGCCACTACTGCAGTTAAGCTGCTCACAATCAATTAGGTTTAGAGATCATCATTAACAACATAAATGGAAGGCATTCCCAATCTTCCCAGTTATTAATGGTGGTGATCTCTTGTTATGAACCAAGAACAGTGAAAGGGAAAGTAGACAGACAACAGAAAATTAAAAATAATAATTAAAAAAAATCAGAACAACAAAGAAAGAAAAAGGTGAAAATGTTAACCTTTTGAATATCCATAGGACTCGCTACAGAAGCATCAGTAGAACAAACTTCCTGCAAGAGTAGAAAAAAAGATCAAGAAGCGGAAAGAAGACAGAGAGGTATTCATGGAAATGTGAATGCATATGAGGAGAAGGTACTTTATGTGGTAACGTAAGCAAATAAATGCTACACATTTCCGAATTGCAGCTCTGGCATCTGAACAATGGGGAGCCTGTACCTGGCCTTCCAAGCAGACTTCCAGTTACATTTTTGATCAGCATTCAAAAAGTGCAGATTACACACATAAAGACAAGACAGTTTCAAGATAGCAGATGTATTTTTTGCCTGGACAGACTTAAAGGGCAGGACAGAATAGGATAAATGGGAGAGTTTAAAGCTGACAGAAGACATGTGAGAACTCTCAACCTTATTCAGCATGGAAAAACTGAGCAACAGGCACGTGGTTCTCCAGTTTGCTTTGCTGATATATAACGTATGACTTCTGAAATCAAATCTCTCCTATCTTGAGTACACTTACTGTCTTATGGAGGACTTTTTAAAAAGTGAATTGCTGCCTATTAAAGATTTTTTTTTTAATTTTCCTATGTACTTGTAGAGTTATGCAGCACCTGTATTGCAGGCTCCTCTTCTGGTTCCTGTATGTTGAAGACAGTTGCAGCACTGTCTGCCCCCAGCAATCGACGAGCCATTTTTTCTTCATATGTTAATCTCTGGACAAGAACAAAACAAAGTAAAACAAAGAGCAATTGGACTAAGGGGAAAAGAAGAAATAAAGGTTCTTATTTCTCATTAAGAACTACATGACTACATGGCAGTTAGACAGTAAACAATGCTTTAAGTGATGTGAAAGAGAGCAGCAATATGCTTTTAACAGCAGTTTTTCTACCACAGATTGCAATGCTGCTTCTTTTTTTTTTTTTTTTTTTTTTTTTTAAACAAGTGGCCTTTCTGGCTTAACCAACCTCTGTCCTGACTCTGCCATTTGTTTCCCTTCTCCTGCCAGAAACTTGGGCAGGAATGAGCAAAAGGAACTACTTAAATCAGCATGGCCATCAAAAAAGCTTATGGCAAATCATCCCAAATCTTACCCCTAGCTGTTCTGCTACATTAGAAGCACACAGCAGAAAACTCTGTCAAAAATGCCAAGGAGATACCACTTACTCTATTTGATTGTTTTGTCAGAAATAAAACAGCAGTTTTATAGAAAAGTAATTTCTTTTAGATTTTTAATTTCTATTTATTCTTAGTCTTTCACAAATTAAGGAAACAACTTACAGAAGATGGAGTGGCAGTTTACACTCAGAAGGTAAAGCAAGTTAAAGGAGAACCTCGAGTGTAGAATTCAAGTTTTCCATTGCTATTTTTCCTTCTATATTCAATAAGATACTTCATGCATTCAAGATACATCCTTACAAATATTGCAAAAATATGCCAGCGAATGAAAGGCAAACAATTATGTGGTTGAATACAAAGAAAAAAATGAAAGAATGGAAAAAGCATTAGGTCCAGTTAATGCTTTCATTTTTCAAAAAGCCTTACAGAAGTTTTTTGTTTTTGTTTTTTAGATGTGGCATTGCTAAAATAGGGACTCATGACAATTAGGTACTAATCTTGGCTGCCTTACAAGCATCTACACAATTAATGAACTTTTCTTCACTCTAATTTCTTCTGTGACCACTCCAAGTGTTCACAGCCACGATCACACAAACAGAATCACCCTAGACAGGAATCTGCAGGGCAAAAGCTTCAAAGCAAGAACGAAAACAGAATATATTGGTTTAAGTTCCCACATAATCTTATCACCTCATTTTTTTCCCCTCCTTGTGCCATGTAGGCTTTCTAAGGATATTCAATACACTTGCACAGGACAAGCATCTTTCTTACTTTCCAAAATAGGCCTGATAGTTATGGCCAGCTGATAGTTATGGCCAGCTGATAGTTATGGCCAGCACAATTAACAAATGTACAATTAGAAGAGTAGTGTGGTTAGGATAGTATTTTACAGGTTTATAGTACGAAAGATTGTTGTGGTGGAAAGAGACGATCAAAAATGAAATGCTAACCCATGTCCTAGGCTCACAGTAAAAAACTCCAAAAGGAGGGATCTCCAGAAAAAGACCCTTTCCCAGTTGCAGTCAGCCCTTAAATGGGGTCTAGGAGAGCTGCAGCCAGGCTCTACCCCTTTTGGTCACACAGCTGAATCGCCTTCACCTGTGCTCCCAGGGCTGACTCAGTGCTTGCCTCAGATGATCAATCAGTGGTTCAGGCTGTGACTCAACAGTTCCCATACACCAACCCATCTCCTTTGAAAAAGAAATTAACCTCTACATTATGAGAGTGACTCTGTTTAACTACTAAAGAAAACTACCAAACCCTCTGTGGTCAATGGATAAAGCTAAGTATGGAAGCATTAGTTACTCCCATCACATCACTGACCTTACTGAGAACAGAATCTGGATGCTGTGGAGTAGACAGTTGGACTCAAGAAATTACATTGAACTTAAACACTGTAGTCCAGATGTCAGACACTGTAGCAAAACTCTAAGTATGGTCATAAGAAACCTAGGCTACCTTTCAGTGAAGCAAAGATATCCAAGTCATTCCCATGCCTATGCCTTTGAAAACATTTCATGGGCAAAACAGGGATGACAGCCTGCATTTTTTACATTACCTTCTTCTTAAAAGAGGTTCCTGCTTCAAAGAAATTTAAATCAATGTCTTAATAATCAAGCCTTGAGAGAGTTGCTTCTTATCAACTCTGAGCAGGAAGATTTTAGTATTTTATCTTTTATGCATATCTTAAAATGTACAAAAAATAATGGAGAACTTAACACCTGTGCATCTCAATGGTTTGATTTGCTTGCTCATTCATCACCTTTGAGATCTCCACTGCTTTGTTAAGTTCAAGTAAAATTGCTCAACAACAGAGGGAATGAATGATAATCTAAAATATACATTATTATTATTCCTTACAGAAATGCAGCTCTGGAAATCCAATTAAAAAGAATAAATATATAAAACGCAAAAACAGTGAATGCATATTTACTTTATATACAATTCATCTAAGATGCTACCCTTGGCATCCACTCCCCTTCCCCACAATATTTTCTATATTTTTTGGTTTTGTTATTTCTACATTTTTTATACCGGTTGCCCGTTGTTCAAAAGGTCTTCTTTGAAGCGAAGTTTTCTTTCCAGATCCTGAATCACAGCATCTTTTGATCCTTGAATCTCTTCATCTGAGGCTATTCTAGCAGTTCTGCCTGTTTTCTTGGGAAATCCCCTGCAAAACAGTACAGACAAATTCATGAACTTTCCAGAAATCACTGGTACTCAGGAATTACTGGATAAAATCCTGCCCATAGTGAAGAATATGTCATTGTGTCTTTGAAATTACAAGTTTAGCATCTTTACTTACTTTGCTGTTCCTTCTAACTCACATCACTGATTCAATGGTTAGTTTAAGTAAAGAGCTGAAATTATGCTTTATTTGAAAGTAAAGCATTGGTTAGAATAGGGCTCAGGGTACTATAGCCATGGCTGTAAACATCATATTCTTAAAGATGAAGCTGATGAACAATGGCAAGAAAGCAAAGCAAAAGAAGACATGAAAGTGTGACCATATAAGCACAGATAAACTAGGTTCCCACTAAATACCATGAAGAAAATGATCAGAAAGAAGTACAACAAGGTAGTTAATCATTAATTTCTTATACTATTTATTAACTAATTTCTTGGTTCAGGCTTTCAATACACAATGCATAACTTCATGTTTATTCTTCATATCTCTGAACACACACCTGGAAGGCAACACTTTATTGCTGAAGCCCATTATAAAGGAATGAGTTATGTAAAACATAGAATCAAGTCAGCTAAACTGCCAAACTCACAGATGATAGAGATGGAAAATTTAGACCAGCATGATGAGGGCAAACTTATTCCCAATGTACAACAGGATAATATAATTAGCAGCACGAAGATATTAAACTAGAATCATGAGGAGATGATAAAATTTCTTGGCAATTGTTCAGTACTATGTTTCTTTATCATTCACAGTCAGATAGAACTTATTCCTCAAAAAGTCTTTTCAGTGGTAACCTTCACCAATAGTTAAAATTGAGCAATACATAAATGCTGTCAAAAGCAAAAACAAAATTAAATGTATAGATTGATAAGACAGTAACAGGAAACATTATGTCTGAATTCCTAAAACATTTCATACTCTGCTACTGGAATTATATTTAAAACAGGAAAACGGTGGAGTTCTTGTAAAAAAAGAAGTTCATTTTTCACATTAAACCACAGAACAAGAGCAGACACGTGCCTAGTGCTGCAGAAAGCAGAGCACAACCCTCATCTTCGAAGTATTAAGCCATTAGCTGGAGATCTCCTCATTCAACAATCTTCTAAGTCAACAATTCCTTCCGAATTCCTTCTTAGAAATTTCATACTCGTATGATAAAAGCATTAAGAGTCTCAGCAGAAAAAAAACCAACACCAAACCTGCTTCTGCCTGCACTTGGGAGACAGTAAAGGCAAAATTTACAATTTACCCAGGGAAGTCAGAGCCCTGTGAGCTAAGTTCTCAGGAGTGGATTTGAAGTAACCAGTGAAAGAATTCTGAGGCATTATCAGTTATCTCTGGAAACAAAAAGTCCCAAAGCAAGCACATCTATTTTTAAAAGGGGAACGCATACCACAAGAACCACTGTCAGTAAGTTCAATGTCCATACTAATCACAAGAAAACAATATTACTGTCAACTTCAAAGCAGTGCAGTACAATAAGGCAATGAAAACTGTATCGACTCAAAAGTTCACTCTTTCCTCTCTCCCTGTCAGGCTGCCAGGAATGGAAAAGAGCAAAAAAGAGTTTTGATACACTTCAGTTTATGTCTTCTGAGTAAGCCGTCAGGAGATTCAGCAGTTCCCTAGCAAATGAGGCAAACACAGCCTGGCTACAATTTCTATATGCAATTTCTACTGTATTATTGTTTTCTGCATAACTGTCTAAGAACACAATTCAGAGAGTGGTAACTATTTGTTTTACCCCACAAAATTGGAAGAACAGAAACCAATGAGGTCTTCCTAAGGTCTGTACTGTACTTACTATTTCAACCTTCACAACTGGAAAAAATGCACACTTCTCAAAAATTGGCTGATGACACTGAACTTGAAGAGGATGCAAGTCATTTACGCAGCTGTCATCTATGTAATTAGTCTAGAAGCGATCTAATGATGATGAAATTCAGGAAAAATGTTCAAAGCCTGACAACAATACAAATAAAATTAACACTAACACATTACCCATTTCACAGAAGAATCTGTGTTACTAAAACCTGAATGCAATTAGTTCAAAAGGAAGACAAATATAATCTGGGACACTACAGCACAAGAAAAGAAAATTCATTAATTCCTTTGATTCTTTTTTGTTGGACACCAAGTCCAGTTATAACACAGAGCACTTCAAGAAAGATGCTTTTAAAACACTGCTCCTGTGACAAGGTTGGAAAATTTTCCTTATTTATTCAGGAAATGAAGAGAATGGAGATAAGAAAACATAAAACATCAGAAAATTGCTGGCATTCAATAATTCTCCGTGGCTGTTGATGCCAAGCAGAGAACTTAATTTGAAGAAAGGCAGACTTAGCTTTGACAAACACAATGTACAACTCTCCCCTTTCCTTCTCTCTACTCTCCAACAATGGCAGTTAAACAGTGGAACAAGTTATGCAGGGAAGCTAAGGAATTTTTTCTAAAGAATAAGGTAAGCAAACGTTTCAGCAATAGCCTAGGGATCCCTGGTACACAAGTGGCATACTCCTTAACAACCTTCCAGATCTCTCCCTGTGTGCCAGAACATCCTGAACTTTGCACAGTGGGGCTGGAAATGTCATCTGAGACGCAGTCAAGGCAATTTGCCTGAAAATAGGTTCTATTCTCTTTACTTGCATTAACAAGTAAATATTTAAGCAAGGAGCTAGTCTAAAAATATAACTATAAAAAGGAATACTGGCCAAAATGTCTTCAGATACCTTTAGAGCCCTCTCCTCCCCCCCACAAATATTTTGAATCAGGAAAAAAAGAAGAGGTATGCGAAGAAATACATAAGTCACTCTGAAAGTAATGCCTCCTATTTATTCCCATGAAAACTACAACAAAGAGCACACAATAACACTACATGATAGAGCATATTCTCAGCTACAAAACACTGTTTTTCAACACAGTCACCACCATTAGCTATGCATTTTTTGCTAGCAATGAGTAACAGCATATATATCGTGCTCATAAACATCTGCACCAGCAGAAGTGACACACTGGCACTGTCACCACTGCTGAAAGCACCACCTCACTGCTCACATCCACTGTTTGGTCTTCAGAAATGTTCAGCAAGTATCGATGAATGTCAATAAGTGCAATTCTTCTTCCATACAGAGGAATTCAATGACAAATCTTTTGCTTCATATATGTCATCCATGTCAGACACCACTTTGTCAGACTGCCCATCTGCTGCCATCTGTCACAAGGCAACTAAATGTAATGGGATGTTGTTGGGAAGGTTCAGCCTCTACTCCCATACCACCAACATCTTCCTCTCATGTTGTGGGCCAACATAACAAAGCAGGAGGCATTACTTTTGGAGCAGACCTCATATAATTCTTCCTGCAGATGCTCTATTTCCACTCCCTCTTCAGAATCTCTTTCTTTACTTCTACATACATACAAATATCTATTGAAGAATAGACATATACATACACACCCACTCCACATTAGCTCTCAAGACATCCATTCCTGAGATAAAGGTCTACAAAACAAATAGAAGGCCCTTGGTGAATCTGACCTCTCCAGCTGAACAGGGCTATGCTTCGGAGATGGTTTAGAATGCCAAGACAGCCTGTCAGCAAACTTAATTCAGTTGCTTTTACTAAGATTCTTCATCATTCATACATGCCTTTATCTGGATGCAAGAAGTTCCTGCAATCTGTGTCTTCCTTGCTTACTCTCATTCTTTCTTTTCATCTTCTCTTAGGGATAATATCAAACAAAAAGTTCTGTCGTTTGTGTATTTCTGTGTCCAATTCTTTGCCTGATGCAGAATACACAGGAAGTATTAATGAAGTTGGAAAAGGCATATTTAAAGACACTGACAAAAGTGCAACCGCAAATGTGCCAAGAATCAGCCTTTGAGAATCAGCCTGAAATTCACACTGATTTTAAGCACCTCTGAAATGTGCATCACTGAAATCATGGAGTGCTTGAATAGAAGCAGAGGTAACAGCCCACAGGTATGAATTCTCTCAGCCAGTAAGGGCACAGAGAAATTTCTAAAACTCAGGCAAACTTAATTCACACACACAGTTTTTTGACAGTAAAGACTTTTGCAACCTTGGCTTGGCTCTTCTTAGTTTTAAATATTTGCCCTAACATTTGTTTAGAAAGGCCAAACCAGCAGTTATTTTCATGTTTTAATTACATGGGGTGCACACTGGATGTGATTCCCTCTCCTTTCCTACGTACCTTTTACAGTGTAAATAAGGGTAACAGACTAGCTGTTGTTATCCTTCCAAGAACAAATTCCTGTTTGCAGCCAACATGGCTCAGTTTCACAGAAATCTAAATCAATTCTCTGGTACTGAGGTAATGAACAGTAACTTGATTTTTCCTCTTAAACTGAAGTCTTCCAAAAATACAGCTAATTCCTGTCCATTTAACACGTTTTTTACTTGATGTAGGAACAAAGTTACTGTAAGCACGGTAACAGGCCATGAACTTTGAAGTAGCAGCTCCATTTAAAAATCATTTTAGTCTGGTCTTGTCATATATATTGTGGAGACTAGGAGTTAGCTCTACTCAGTAACGTGACATTAAATGTACCTGAATGAAGGGAACGCCTAAGGCAGAGTCCTGGCTGAGGATGATTAGTACAAAGTGAAACAAGAGTAACAAAGTTCAATTTCTACCACCCAAGAACAAGTTATGAAATTGGTGGGGGGAAAAAAAAACGATCATGCCTCAGCATTGGATAAGATCAAGATTGAAATGAGTAATATATACCTGTGAGCAAGTCTGATCCTTCTTTAGGACTCGATTACATAACCTGATGAGACAACACAGAACAACTCACCTACAGAGTGCATGACCACCACCTAAAATTTACTTCTTCTAAGTCTTATCTTAAAAAAATGCACTTCTACTTATTAAATGAATGACCATTTTTCCATTCTCCTATTCGGTTTCTTCTTTCCTATCTGAGCAAACGAGTCCTCTGCTTCACACTGCACTGGTTACCACAGAAACACAAGTGCTGTTTGTTCTTCAAATGGTGTCCACATATTCGGATAATGACTGAAGGAAACAAAAACTCTTTTGTAACTGGTAATCTTACCTGTGTTTCAGACTGCTACCAGCATTATGCTAGAACCATCGGTCAAGAAGAAATCACAGAAGCAGTGACTGCACTTGAAAATAAAGACGGCTGGCACTATCCTTATGGTCCTGAACTCTTGAGAAGAAATAGGTAACTGCCAGAAGTATGTGAAGAGAAACCTACACAGGTTTGAGAACAGGTAATATATATCAAAGATATTAACTTGTACTCCTCCTGATGAAATGCTATGGTTAAGGTCTCCACTACTGCCAAACTCTGTGCCTGCTCTTGCATTCACAGGCACTTCTCTGGTACCCAAATCTGTATGAAATAAGAAAACTGTAAAACTAAGTCCTCAGAAGGAAAAAATCTGCAGGTCAAATAAAACTATACCACAGTTGTGCAAGTTATATAGAAATAAATGGATAGGTACAAACAGCCTCTCTCTCTTTTCAGTGGAAAGGTACAGGTACTAGTTCTCTTAGTTAAGTTTACTTGTCATCTTGCAACAATCTTAAGCCTCTCCATTGGTCATTTTAAAAGGAATTAGATAAAAATATCTGGAAAATTAAGTTTTCCAGATGCAATAGTTGTCAAGGGCTCAGTTAGTTTGGCTACTGTGTAAGTTAAAACCCTGATTTCTCCTTCTATGCAGTTTTAATAGATTAGATCTGGGGCACAGCCTGGATTTAAAAGTTCAAATGAAACAAATATGCATTCATCATATTTCAAAAAAGTTGACATGGATATGCATTTAAAAATTAGTAGTTGCATGAATATAACATTGTTACATTATACAAAACCAAAACCCCCAGAATAAGGTGTTTCTTAGCACAATCAACAAGAAGTGATCTGATATCACAGATAAACCACACAGGTATTGCTCCAATAGCCACAAGTAAGATCCAAGCCATGAGGAAAGAAGGTACAACACAATAAATCACAAAGCTTTAAACAAAAACCATCTAATGGGCACAAGCGATAGCTTTAGATAATTGGAAGTTGGGAATAAAGTTAATCCCAATAATTGCTGGAGTTTTTCCATGACAGAAACACTTGCTTTAAGATACAGTTTCCTGAGCCCCACAGTGAACTGCAGGAAAAGAATGAACAACCAGCATAGAGAAGAGTAACCTCAGCAACAGGAAGACATCCTGTTTCTTCCCAGCCTTGTGGCAGAATTCTTAATTGAGAATTAATTAATCCTCTTGCATATCACAATTTTCACATAATCCATACTGTAAGTAATCTCAGTTGTTTTCACAGTTGTAACTGTAAATTGTAGAAATAAATAGGAAAAGCAAATCTAGGTCTACATAGGATATCAGTGCATTTTAGTCAAAAATGAAAGCTGGTATTTGTACCGACAGCCTGTTGGAAGCTGTAAGATAAAAATATGGAGAGGTGTTATTTTTCCTCACAATGGCTACCATCACTGCTGATTAAGGAAACACAAAGATTACTTTGCCTCTTCATGCTATTTGAGAAAGAATTCAATACACAAATCAGCACAGAGCTTCAGGAACAGACCAGCAGATCTGGATTCAGAGGGGAAAAAACATACGCAGAATTCTCTGATGTTGCCACTCTTGTGATTCCTACAGAATTCCTGTTAAGATTTAGAATCATAGAATATCCAGAGTTGAAAGGGACCCATAAGGATCATTGAGTCCAACACCTGTCTCAATGCAGCACCACCCAAAATTCAACCCTATGCCTGAGACCTTTTTTTTTTCTTCCAGTTTGTGACTAGGATAATATTACTGAAAATATCTACTTTAAGGAGCATCTACTTCAAGAAAATACTTTTTTTTGGAGTTTCTTTCAGAAAGTTATATGTGTAGCTGACAGTATGTGGTATTTTAATGTTTAAAAAGAAATTCAATTTCCTCAAGGTGCTTTCTTTTGTGGCATGATTTGCATGGTTTTTATTTTACCATTCACTAACTTGTCAGTAAATCTTTCTCTTGTGTTTAAGTTTGCTTTCACTTATGCTCACATAAACTTAACAATGTATGTGCTTACTCAGAATTTGTCTTTTCCTATCATTAAAAAATGCATGCTCATTTAATATAATTAATAAATTCATATTCTTATGTGAATGGTGAAGATCAGATTCAGGCTTCCACAGGTTTTAGTGTGGAGAAAACACTCTCAAGTCTTGGTTTCTGTCACACACCAGGCCTGTTTCCAGCAAGTCTTTTGTAACTGAAAGCTAACCTGAGTCCAATACATTTACAACCCCAAGAACTTTCTTTAGGTAGAAAGAAAAGAGCCAAGATTTTTACCAGCTGTATCCAAACAACACAACTCCAGCCAAGTTTTATCTCAGAAGCAACTGATGAGTGTTCATAATTTCCTGAAGTATTTAATTAGCTGTGGTGCTCTACCAGTACTTCTCATCTTGCTGAATAACACAATGTTCTGGCAAGATATGAATTGATCAAATCTGCTCCATCACAAAAAAAAAAAAAAGGTTGTTCCTAAAGTCTGTTCAGCTAACATGGCTACATCATGGTCACAGCTGGAAAATGACAGTAACTCTAAAGTGGCTAGAGCTAACTGGAAATTCAAATATATTTTATGCAATTGAAATACTGACCATACAACCGTTGCAAATAAATACTTTGAATATTTAGGAGTGAATTAATATGTACTAACTAGACAAAGCTGCTTTCTATGTTTCAGATGTCCAGATAAAATGTAGCAAGCTCATAAGGAGTTTTTCCCACGCTTCAGGAATGGCTGTAAGGCTACACCTGGGAGAATAGTGTAAAATATTTCCATATCTATAAAATGAGAGAATATTCATACCATCAAGCTGGTTTAAATAATGGTACATTATCCACAGAATCCCAAAACCAAGGAAAAATTCAGTTCTTAGCTATAACATCAGCCCTGCAATGTTTATTGCTTTACCTATATTCTGCTCTTACTACAAAACACATTTGGCTATCAGGGACACAAGTGTGCCTGAGTGAGAATAAGGTAAACAACCACTGTAAAAAGAGCATACAAGCAAAATAAGAGCAGTAAATTACAACCCTCAAATACACAAATACACACACAAAAAAGAAAAAGACAGGACAAGAGCCACAAAAACACCGTAGGCAGATAGAAAAGCTGTGCTAAGAGCACTTTATCTGTTACAGGTACTCAGTAGACATATCTAAATGCAACTACAATTCCAAATCAACTTCCACTAAAGTTAAAATATAGTAATAAATCATAAGTCTATCTTTTAAAGAACAAATCCTACCGATTCAAACACTGCAACTGGAGTCTTTCATCAAACACATACCTCCTTTACATCAATGGCATTTCAAACCATGGCTAGTCTACTTTCAGCAACCCACAATTATCACAACTACACGACAAATTTAGAAGTAGAGACAAAGCTAAACAGCTTGATGAGTGTTTTAGGTGCCAAGCTGAACCAAAACTTTGAATACCACAATGCATCCTTTGCAGCCAGTCTGTTACAGCACGCTGTCAATATCACCCATTTCAATCAGTGGATCTTAGAGATGTGTGGAATACAGAGTAAGGATATAGGCTGAGGATATGGAATATTGGCTCAAAGACTGGCATCTCAGAAAAATAAATACGTTCAAGGAAAGAGGATTTGTGAAGGTAGAGCAAGAGACAAGGGAAAAGACGAAGCAAAAGTGAAAGTGATAAAAAACACAACAGAACTGAAATTGTAGCAGAAACCAGAGGAGACCAAAAGACTTGTAACAACAGATTTTTTTCTTCATCAAGCAGTGCATCCTCCCCATGTTTGAATCTTATAATTAAAATGGCAAATACTCATTATTTGTGTGTGTATACACACATACATACAGATATAATAGATATATATACACAGACACATAAATCACATACACATACACTCAGCATGGTTAACATTATCCACCTTCCACCTGGATTACATTTCCAGAGGGAATGCAGGCCAAATAGAACCAATCTCCTTGTCCTGACCAGCCTCAGAACCTGAGGCTGCTGCCCTGTTCTAAGAGAGAGGCACACTGTCACATGCATACCCAGACTGGCTGCTAGGCTTGGAGGAGCAAGAAAAATGGTAAAGAGGGAAGCATCCCTGCCGAGTTAAGTCTCTATTTGTGTCCAAAGACTGAAGGGGGTGAGGAAGAGGAACACAGCTAAATATTTCAAGAACATGTGCGTGAATGCAACAGAATGGTGAAAGATACTGCTCCCCACTCCTGTGGAACACAGCAGAAGACTGAGCTGTGGCTGTCACCATCACAGAACACTGAAGGGAACTCAAAAGAGAATCCAGTACAGTACAATGGTTTGCCCTAAGCAATGCAACAGAGCACACAGAACTATGTGTACTTGCTGTATTAACAAATCAAGGATAACTTCAGGCTTTTATTGGCTGTGCTTGCTGCCAAGCTGTCAGTAAATCAATCATGCAATTTTCAATAGTCAGTATCAACAGTGAAACACAGCCAGTACAAGGGAAACAGTAAGCCAGAAAATCATAACTATCATAAGCAAAAGAGCAGTAAGTACAATTTATTCATTTTCTCTTAATTCTGTTTTATGGCCACATTCTATAATGAGCCATATAACAGAAATCAAGATAAATAATTATTGGTGTTTTTTTTTGTTTGTTTGTTTGTTTTTTAATGTATGTATATGATTTATTACTTTGATATCTCTCTGCTTTACTCCTTCTCTTCCTTCATATATCTTAGACTGATACAACAGAAGTTCCCACTGCAACAGTACATAGCTGAGCAAGTCACCTAGCTACAGTGAATATGTTTAGACAAACTTCTAGACAAAGTTATAAATAAGCCTTGGATACAATTATTCTCATTTTTGTTCTTCAGCATGTCTCTTTGTTCTCTAAGGATGGAATGAGAATCTAGTGCCAGC
Organism: Phasianus colchicus; assembly: GCF_987193195.1. Taxonomy (NCBI): domain Eukaryota; kingdom Metazoa; phylum Chordata; class Aves; order Galliformes; family Phasianidae; genus Phasianus; species Phasianus colchicus. Next base: position 6,713,819 of record NC_143439.1, on the reverse strand, counting down.
AGAAAGACAAACTGAACTATGATGGGAGCTGATGTGCTCCAAAATATTATTTTGGCTTTAAGGGTAGACAAAAGGGGAAAACAAGCATTTGGAGTTGTTAAGGGAAGGGGCTCTCTTTGTTTTTATGCACTCTTTTTTGAAATCCCTTCCCAAACCCACTTTCAGACTTCCTTGGAAATAAGCCTCTAGGCAAAATTCAATACATCATGACCATTTTGTTGTCAGATATATACTTCAGTAACTTACATTTCAAGTATCACAAAGCTACAGGGAGTTTTGAACAACGTCCTCCTTCATTTTTCTCTGTGCCCAGATGCAGTGCGAATTTAAGACTGCAAATATCACTGAATACATGTCTTAAAACTGAGTCACGAGAAGGGTTTTCTTGGATCCAATGCCCTGGGCATGTAGAACCTTTTGCTGCTCCTTTCATATGTTCATCAGCCCCACTGATGCTCCCTCCCTGCTGTTCTGACTGTAGCACCCTTTCAGAATCTGAATTCTGTGATGGTTAGAAAACTGTAACGAATCTCCAGCATAGAGGCATTTGCAAACAATTACCATATCTCTTTCAGCTGGCTACTAATAGCAAAGGACCCTAGGAAACTATAAAATGAAACAAGTGCAATGATCTTCCATACAATCAGCAGTAGAACTCAAAGTGCTCATTAGCTAATACTTACGGAGGCATCACTCCTTTCGGGAGGCCTAATGCGTTGACAGAAACGGGTGGTGGCTGGGATGGCAGCATGGAGCTGAGAAAAGCTGCTGGAGACTGGCCAGAATTAGGAAATCTAGGAGTTGGAGACAGGCTGTGGGAAGGTGAAGAAAGGGAAGGAAGAGGAGGTGGTGGAGGGGGTGGAAGTGGAAAGGAATCACACACTGGATACGTTGGGGTTGGACTAAAGACAGGTGGAGGTGGGGGGGGAGGAGATGGAGAAGAAGGAGACCATCCATACTCCCCTTCTGGAGCAAACTGCTGAGAGAAAGGGGCAACAGGTACTCTCCCAAACTGTTTTTGAGAAGCAGTCGGAGACATAGGAGAAGGAAGGCTGGATGTAGATGATCCTGAAGAAGGAGTCACGTAACCTGAAGCAGGGCTGATGTTCTGAGCAGCAATGAATTGCTTAGGCCGAGCGTAGTTAAAGGAGCTGGAAGACTGCATGCTTGGGGAAGTATGAGAGTTGAGAATACTCATTGGCACAGGAGAAACCACAGACTGGCTGGACTCAAGTTCTTGGAAGGAGGGGGGAGGAGGAAAGGAAGGAGATGAGGGAGTGTGCTGACGATGTTCAGGTTGCTGCTGGTGACGATACCACTGGCCACTTTCTTGCTCCAGACGAATTTGGTTCTGCAGCTGCTGTATTTTTATTGGGTCCCTGTAGGAAGGAAAAATAGACAAAAAGATGATCAGACATGCAGTGTTTGCCTGGAGGAGGTAAAAACTCCGCTGAGTTACTGGTGCAGGAGAATCAGAAGCCAGGGAAAGTTCAAAGTATTTACATACATTGAATAGTCCCACTTTTCAGAGCTAGACATTGTTACAAAAGTGTATCCAGAGCAGAAGTCAACAGAATCTTCAGTTCTCAAAAAAAGTATGCTGTAAGTCAATTTGAATTGAGACGTTCAGCATATTTACAAGAGCAACCAAATACTGTAAGTAATAATTAAAATGTTGATGTTCTTAAGTAGGTTTTATTTCATTCTACCTTTCCACTTCATTCTGCGGCCCGGTTCCCATAAAAAGCCTCAGATATTTACTCAGTGATAGCTTCAGCCTTCATTTCTGCAGTAGCCCACGTGTGCAGATCAGACAAGCCTACTTAATGCCATATTTTTAATGAGTTACTTGGAGACAAGGGACCAGCTTCTAATGTTAGTACCATATGTGTACCCATAGATGAGCAAAGGAGACTTCCAGGAAATACTTATAACCTAAGGAGATAGTAAACAGTTTCCTCATGTAGTTAGTCCCACTTTTTTTTTTCTAAGACTTATTCTAACTAACTGTAAATTCTGAGGTGTATCTCAGTAGGTGCTGAATACAGCTCTAAGGAATTGTAAACTGCGGTACAAATCAGCTCAAAGGAAAATGAGTTCTTCCTTAAAAACAAAAAAAAAGAAAAAAGAAAAAGTGGACATTCACTAAAAAAGCAATTGACAAAACAACTGACTAAAAAATATAGAGAAACACTCAAAATTGTTATTAAGTAAAACAAGCAAACAAAAGCCCCCAGCATGTTCAGGAGTAAAGCAAACCAGAGCACACACTGGTTCTCCAATACTGTTGTTGCAACAACATTGTGACTTTCCTATTAATTACTCCTTTATAAACTAAGAGCCCAGAACATTAAAGAGACTGTAGCAGCCTATTTTAACTGCTGTTCTGCTGTAGTAATAAGAGTGCAATGTAAGTGAGGTCCATATGAAAGTGGAAATCAAGCTTAAGTGCATGGTATCATCTTAAAATTAAGCAGACTGACTTGCTTTAAAATGATCATGTTCCAGCTGGAAATCATAATTTTACCTCAACACTCCAGATGCCAACAAAGCTTTAGCATATGAACATATACCTTTCCTGTATATTAGATATATAAATCCTTCATTATATACAAGTGTGTCACCATTTATATATAATTTAGGTCATTTAGGCAGAAATCTTAGAAGCTGTCTGCTTAATGCATGGCATATGAATGCATGATTCTGGCACAACAGTATACTTTTGTTGGTAGCAACAAAACTAGAAATGGTACTGTCATCATATTTTCCATTCTAAGATTAATTTTGATATTCCAGCCATTCATATTTCCCAGAAAATGTTTGCTGACAATAATTCTGCTTATGATCTCAGGCCAAAGGACACTGTTTAGATAAAATAGGGGAGTGAGATAGTTTAGGACAGAAAACTGAAAAACCAGTTCTTTACTTTTAACAGTTGCTTCTTTCTTTTTTAGTAATAAGGATGGTTCATTCTGGCTGCTTAAGTTGTCTCACTAACAAAAAACATATTTCAGTACATAAAAAAATTTGCGTTATTAAAAAGCTGCAGTTCACTTGCAGATTTTGTACTTTTTTAAAAAATGCATAGTGACCCTAAATTCCTGTGTGTTCAACCTTTCACTTCAAAAGGCACAGGCTGAACTTAAGTTTTCAGTTTTTACTGAACTATGTAAGAATCTCCAGTCCCTACAAGGGCTGAAGCAACACAATGTCTTGTCTTTAAGGTCGCATACTCATTCAACTGTCTTGGCAGATGACAGAAATATTTGAAGTCACTTCTAATTGAGGAAAGTCCTGTAAAACTACTACTTTAAGCTCATTCTGTTTCTTCAGTCTGGCTGTTAGCAGATGTACTGTATAATTATTTCAAAATACCTACTTTCTCTTCTATCGTAATCACACACACCATAAGATCTTTTGATTTATAACAGAGAGACTAAGGTTTAAACAAAAATTTGGGAAATTTAGTATTGTAAATGCTGAATTTCATCTGTCTCCATCACTTCTGTTTTCCTAACATATACTGAAAGCAAGTTAGAGCGTCTTGTCTTGGGACTTTTTGTTTTCATTGCCAAGTCACTTGGCCATATGCCCAGCCAACAGCCCAACACAAATGACCATCTATGGCCCTGCCAATGGTAAGCACACTACTACAAGTGTCTGCCACTAAACTGCTGCTGTACCAATCTGGGCAGCAGTAAATACCAGATTCAGAGTATGACTACAAAAGGTCGGCAGACAAACATGAGGTTCTCCTGCTCTCACACAAAGCTTAACTTGAGGCCACAAGGATATACGTGCCTGTAAATCAGGGTTTACTAGCCCAGGACAGCCCTAATTCCATTACAAAACTTTTTATCAGGTCTAGAAAAAGCAGGCTCACGTCTGCTTGAAAAATAACATGCGGGCATCATTATCACAACAATTCATAGAGCAAAAAAATAAAGATGTTAGAACAGATTTCCATTCCAGTGATAGAAACACATGATCCTTGTTTGCACAAGATTGTTCTCATCTCATCTCAGAAGCTCTTCTTTTAACAGCAAAAACTGCCCTATACATACTAATTTCTTGAGCGATGTGTCACTGTGAAGAAAGAAAAAAAAGAAGTATAATAGTCACCAGTGTTACTTTATAGTAACACTGACAGTTGGAACTTCTAACACAGGTAGGTCATCAACCACAAGGCACCTGTATCACAGATATAGAGGGGCACAGGAGTCAAAAAGATGCAATGGAATCAGTCTGTTCTGCTGCCCTCATCCCTACTGAACCAAAGACAACTAAAAATGAGTAAGTTCAATTGGAATTACATCCCCTTTCCAATTAGCTGAAATATGTTTTGTAATCCAGGTGTTTTAAACGACACACTTGCTTTCAGGGAACACATCAAGCTTGTTTAAACAACTTAAGGGAAAAAACTTACTTTCTCATGAAGATTTTTCAATATTACTGAATAATAACAACATAAGAATGAACTGTTAAAACTAAATTTTTGGTAAAAAAGGAGATATTAATTAAAAAGTCATACTAAAGATATAGCAAATACTGAGGATACCAAGAAATTTCAGAAGGCTCTGAAAACCACACCTAAGTAGTCCATGAATATTCTTAAAAAGGCTGCTTTCATATTGTCAATATTAATTCCAATACCAAGTACTCCAATACTAAGCCACTTTCCATCATCTATCAGCATTCCTGGTCAACCTGAGAGGTCCCAGAAGACTGGAGGCTTGCCAATGTGACTCCCATCTACAAGAAAGGTTGTAAGGAGAATCCAGGGAACTACAGGCCTGTCAGTCTGACCTTGGTGCCAGGGTAGCTTATGGAGCAGATTGTCTTGAGGGAGATCACACGGCATGCACAGGACAACTTGGGATCAGGCCTAGCTCACATGGCTTCATGAAGGGCAGGTCCTTCTTGACCAACCTAATCTCATTCTATGATTGAGTAACCTGGATGAGGGAAAGGCTGTTGATGCGGTCTGCCTAGGTTTCAGCAAAGCCTTTGACACTGTCTCCAAAAGCATTCTCCTGCAGAAGCTGGCAGCCCATGGCTTGGACAGGCACACTCTTGGCTGGGTAAGGAACTGGCTGGACAGCCAGGCCCAGAGAATGGTGGTGAATGGAGTTAAATCCAGCTGGCAACCGGTCACGAGTGGTGCTCCACAGGGGTCAGTGCTGGGGCCTGTTCTGTCAGTATCTCTACTGATGACCTGGATGAAGGCATTGAGTGCAACCTCAGTAAGTTTGCAGCTGGGGGGGTTGGCCTCTTCTCTCATGTAACTGGTGATAGGACTAGAGGAAATGGACTCAAGTTGCACCAGGAGAGATTCAGGCTGGGCAAGAGGAAATAATATATAATATATAATAATATATAATAATAACTTACGTCAAAAAAACTGAGAACTGTGAAAAGAGCAGGGGTTAAATTAGCTTTCTTGTAGTGTTTCATAGATGGACATTTGTGAAATATTACAAGACTTCTGGTGGAAACTAGACTTGCTCAGCAGAAATAGCAAGCCAGTTAACTGGAAAGTGGCTGTGTTAACCACCTTAATCCTACCAAAATGAGCTAGTCTGGCCAGTGACAGGTAGGCTGGCTGGAAAGTCTGCTTCTGTGATTATCATAAAGCAGAGCCATAAGGTATTAATATTTAGTTCTTCCACTGGGGAAAAAAAAAATAATAAAGGAGTGCAAATAGTTGGCTGATTGCTCAAGATGAAAATGTAAAACTATGCAGGGAACAAACTTCAGGTCAGGCTTCAGGCCTTCATCTCCCATCAGAACAGCTGCATGCACAGCTTCCATTCTGAAGACTTTGAACTAGCTTAGCAAGATGCTGCCTTTCATGAGAAACATTTGAAAACAGATACGCAAAGGAAGGACTAGATGCCTTAGATTTTCAGTGGTTAATTACAAAATGTTATGTTTTTAAAAGCAAAGCATTGATTGCATGAGAAGAGTGGACAGATGACCAGAATATTCTCAAAGGTCACTATTAAATATGGCATATTTTACATTAACAGTTGCTCAAGGACTGATGTTCTGAGGTAGGCACTTGGCTGATTTGTCATTCTATACTATATTATTTCTTTTTTCTTCCCAATATGTTCTTTGCATCATATTATTCTGAAAATGAATAGAGCAGTCTTTATGAACCAAACAGGTAGGAACTGCCACCAAGGCCAGGCCAAACTGCTAGAAGGCAGCACAATAGAAGAAGGGAAGTGCAGGAGACACACAGATGGTCTCTAAAAGAATTATCATTGGATTTCAGACTATACAACAGCAGATGCCATTTTCAGGATGCAAAAAAATTCATCACATTGCAAGGCCTCTGAACCTCTTATTCACAGGTTCCCAGCATTAGGATATCTAACCACCTTATGTTTATCTTGTATCTCTGAGTTTGTAAAAAACATTAACATTCTTTACTAGAAGAAAGAATGCCTGAAACATCTTCCGGGAAACACCTGACTGTTTGCAATGCAATAGTCAGCTCCTTGCAGTTCTGGTTTTTTATATCTTGAAGAAAGAGATAGCTTTGTCTTTGTCTGGATCAACAATGCTGTCTATGCTAAGGAATGATAATGGGAATCCACCTGACTGAACTTGCTGGTGCTAGCTTTGCTTTTTTCACCACACGTTCACAGCTCAGCATACTACTTGATAATGTTTATTCCATCCAGTCCTGGCATCCAAAGTCACCATGAGGTATAATCTGCTCTGCCTACTTTTTTAATACAAAAAAACTTCTACGGAAGCCTCTGATGTCCAGTCTGCCTTGGAGGAAGGTTCCTCCAAACATAAAGGCCTGCTGTACAAGACTTGCCAGGATTCACAAACAAAATGAACTCCACCCAGGTAGTGTCTAGGAAGCGTAGTAAAGGCATTCAAGTTTATTCAGTATTTTATAACACAGTTTTATATAGATTGAAATCAACCATCACAGATCTGAATAATTTTTCAATGCTAGAACTTTTTGTATTTCCAAACTTTGGCCCTCCTTCATCCTCCCTCATCATCTTAATAAAAGAAAAGGAACAAATGAAAAGCAGATCAAGAAAAGCAATTTTAGTTTGAAAGAACAGTCAGATGTATGATGTATGGAAGAACTGCTTCAGGTAATTCCTGACCAAAAGCAAACTTCATAATCCTTGCAGTAACTGCCCTTTGAGCAATAGATGGTACAGTTGGATAGAAACTAGACATACATCTGAAAGTACAAGACTATTTAAGATGAAAGTAATTAGAACTAACAACTTTAAAAAAAAGTTGAGCTAGTTTTCTAAATTAAAACTTTAAACAAATGCCAGAAAACTTTTGTATTTGTGGTAACAGCTACTCACCCCCAGAAAATCTTTGTTCCAGTGTAGAGCTAGCTTCTAACTCAAGATCAGTGTTTCATAATAATGCCAGAACTCTACGAAAGAGCAACCAGCCTACACATTTGTCTCTTTAATGCACCATCATGCCGTACTGAGAGGCAAGGGCTGTTCTCAGCCAGATCTGTCAGTACTTGAGAGCTGTTAAAATGAAGCCACCAATGCAAGCTAGTAGATTTCTGAAGAGAACTATTTAGAATGCAAAGGTAATTCCAACTAAACTGTGTCCACTGAAGGAATATTTACTCAATTTCAGAAATGTTAAAAATACTTCTAAAGAAAATAAAAGAAAACCTGCAAAGTATTGATGCTGTATTTACACAAATACATCTACCCAAGCACTAAACTCATTGATACTGAACAACCCCTACACTGTGAGATTTAAATCCTGTGAGTTTTAAATCCTCCAAGGTTTCACATTTACGCATGAGTGGAATTATCAGGAAACAAGAACTGGTAAAGGGGGGACAAAAGCTAGCATCAATTTGGGTTCTACGCTGCAATCATTCAGAGATATTTTTTTGTCTGTGCTGATAGATTTCAGGGAGGATGCAGGGTTGTAATTACAATTTACTTCTATTGCATGTCTTGAGAGCTTTGAGTAGAATTCATCTTCACCAGCTGCATTCTTTTAACATTTTTATTACTTGCCCTTTAAAACTTAACAAATTGCAAATGCAGATTCACAAAAAGAAACTTCCTATGTTTCCTGTATATACAGGACTGTTTACACTCATCTAATTTCACTGTACTCTAAAGTACTCTGAGGAAAATCAGCATGGTGTAAGAGCTGACACAGTTACCTTATTATGAGCACACTATGAAACTAAGCTTAACTTTCCATCAGAGAAGCTTTGTACACTCAAAAGACAAATGGAAAATATTTTCATCATATCTGCATTGTTTGTGAACTCTCTTGTAAGGAAATCCTGCTGTAATTTGGCTGTTAAAAACCTGCCTATCCTAAAAAGTGGCAGTTGTACCTATGCCCATTTTCCATTATTTTTTGATTATCTGTCAAAGACATCAAGGTTAATTTCTGTACTAAGGAAGCCAACAGTAGTGATAATGCCAGCATTTAGTGAACACAAGGCGGCTCCAGGCAATTCTTTTGGAGACAGGAACCATTTTTCATATCTCTATAACACCACAGGGACATTTTTCAAAACATGCACCAGTGAGATAACATTTACCCTAAGCACAGAAAGAGGGGAAATCATGCTCTTGCGCACGCTTATTGTTTCAAAAAGTCATAAAGTCATAATACAGCTCCAGTAAAAAGCCTAACCTTCGTTCCTCTATTAGGATTAGACCATAAGAATTAGTCTGGTAATCAAAATTCTGTCTGGCTTGGTAATTCAATATTGTTACATAAACCAGAATATTGGTAATGGAGGTAACAGTTGAAAAGTGACAAAGGTAACAAAGTTTACTGATAAAGGAAGCAGAAAGTCTATGCTGTTAGGAGATAAATCAGTAATGAGACATTAATAGCAACACAAATTCCAATTTGGAGCTAATCTGGCCCAAATCACACGAAATCATGACTTGGAACGCAGGAATGAATTAGCCTACAAAAATACAAGCAAGACTTCTGCCTCTTCTTGTGCCATCCCACTGGAAGGTTATATTCTTTGCTTACTGCTATATATCCACAGTACAGACCAAAAAAAAAGTTTCACTAGCCTAAAGCTGAAAGTGAACAGAAGAAAAAGACAGACTACCTTTTATAGATTTTCTCAGTGCTGACACAGCACATCCACCATGATCTTTTTCCTTTTTTTTTTTAATTTCATACATTTGATTGATGAGATACTCTATCGATCATCACATTTCACCCCGCATCAGACACCAAAGCTAAGAAACTGACTCATTTTTATGCCCATCTATTAACAGTTACAGAGGGCTTAGGACTGACTCTCCACTCTTTCAATACTGATACGCCAGGATCTGCCAAATATCCATTCCCTCAGTTACATGGAAAGACAATCGGTCTTCTGTATTGAAATGACTACTTTTCAGGGCAGGAACAAGCATGATATTAAACAGAAAAATCAAACAAAACCCACAAAAAAAATTAAAATAAAATAAAATTAGTAGCGACCATTAGAGCACAGAGCTGCTATCAGTTGTGGTTTTGGGAAAATGAAAACCATGCTTTAAGAATATTTGAAGAAATAAAGGTTTTAGAGCCTAAATTCTAGGCCATTTTAACCGGCATTTTATATTCACAAAGAAACAAAGTCCTGACATTTGAGCAGGTCACTGCTTCACATAAATCTCAGATATTATCAGATGACACATCAGTCTTCTATTTTACTGAAACTCATGGGAGACATTCTAATCAAAAAACACCATATGAAAGGAAACCAGTGCCAAGAAAACCAAGCATAAAAACTGGTGTGGTTTTCAATGAAATAAATAATACACTTCTGAGACTCCCCTACTATGAGAACATGACACCCTTTGGGTATAAGGACTATCTTTTTTTCCCCACAAACTTCTGCTTTTATATCATTCTGGTTTAAGTCCTTCCTTCTACACAAAAACAACTCTCTAACACACATACACCAGGCAGCAGGTGTAAGAACAGGCACCAGGAAGTAACAACAATTGCTGAAGACAGCAATAATCCATCAGTTTGGTTCTCAAGAGTATTGGAAAATGAGAATAACATGATAACATTACTCACAGCTTTTATGTCATTTATTCAATCAGTGCAATCCTAATGCAATTATATCTTAAGCAAGATCCAGGGAAGGGACTCCCTCCCTGCATGACTCTGTCATGCAATCTAGGTTGGTAATTTTAATGAAAGTTATGGCAATTAAAAAAATAATAAAGGATACTTAAAAGGATGAACAATTGTGTTGTCACTCTACGTGCTGCAGACTTCCCAGGGTATCTGAAGTTACTGCAGTAGGTAGGGACTGGTATAATCCAAAGGCATTCAAAGATGTGTCAGAAGAATTATTTCTCCCAGATGCCCTTTTAGATGGCTTTTTAAAAAGGCATGGTTAAGCCTATCCATGCAGGAACCGGAGAAACAGCAGTCACTGCCTCCCTGCCATTATGTTTCTGGCACCTGGTACTGGCAACACATTTCTATCCCCTACACGTCACCTACCTACCTGGCTCCAGACAGAGCCAACCATTGGTTCAGGCATGAACAACCGACCTGAGCTTTCTTCCACAAACAGGCAGGCTGAAATAACAAAGCTCTGGTTAAGAGAATTACTCACTTGATTGGAAAGGAGTATAAAAAATACCTCAAGCGTCCTCACTATTTGCACACGTTGCAGCATTGCACACAAACACTTCTACAAAGAGTTGGCAAGTGTTCAGTCTATTCATGCTCACCATATTTTTTGTGGGCCACTAGTCATAGAGTAGAAGGAAAACTCTACCCTACACCAGCAGAAAAGCAGCAGAGTATTATAGGAAAACAATTGACAGTGTGGCAAGATGGACTATCTTGTAGAAGACAGAAAACAATTTGTAGACCTGACTACAGCAGTGCACCTAACTTGATTTGCTCATGTAGATTGACAGAATCTTTTTGATTCATCAGTTTCTTTTCTTATCAGCAACTTGCATCAGTTTCAGCTGCCTGATGAATACTTCTGTGACCTGACGATCTTCTAAGACATGGATATCCATTCAAATTGATGGACCAATTCTGAAAATAAAATACAGACTACAGGGCATTGTCACTCTTCTGCAGACAGAGCTGCTCTATCAGGGCTGTAAGGTTTTTTTTTGTTTTTGTTTTTTTTTATTGAAGAGGCATGTTCCCGAATGTATAACAGAAATGAGAAAAATCATGATGAGTCTCACAATATCACAAAAGCACCTCTAAAAATGCTGAATTACTACTTATTGCAATTGCTCGATAAACTCAATTATAACTTAGATTTCTTAGACAAATTCCTAGGGACAAAGTCAACTTGCAGCCTTATTCATGACTGGACTCTGCACATTAAGTGTAACTTCCTCATTGCTTGTTGCAAAACAAGAAGTGAACACCTAGCAGCAGAATGACTGAGCCAAAGCAAAGACCACGTGCAGCACGCAGGCGTCACCGCAGCCAAACCATAGTTTTAAATATTCACAACTTCCTCTGCTCCTGAACAGATTGAACAGACCTGACCAGGATCACTCCTTTATCTGTCACTGCAAAGTAAAGCCATTACCTTGAAATAACACACATTCGAACACAAGTGCTCAAGTTGAATCTGTTCTTGTGTTGGCAAAGCATAATTTTAAATACTACCTTCCTGATAAGTACATGAAATGTACAAGTGCAGTTTAATTTCTTTTTTTTCCATCTGCAAGCTGTACAGTACATTCTGCTTGAAAGATCAAAAGGAATATTTTACATATAAATGAAAAAGCACATTGGGTTTTTTTTTTTGTACTTCAGAGCAAGAATATATTTCATAAAGCAGATTCAGTTCCAAGGCGATTCAAACTGACACTTCTCCTAAGAGGAAAGTAAGGACACCTCTGCACCTCTGTTCTAGCTTGGGACAGAAACGTGCTTCTGAAGCCAATCTTCTATCTGTCCCCACTGACTTGGTTCTGAAGTTTGGATTTTGGGCGAGTCACACAAGAACATGCAGTGATTTCCTGCCAGATGAAACTGGTTGAACAGCCTCTAGCCACTTCGAGGGCAGTCAGTCTATGGGAGCAATCCAAAGTAGAAGAACAAAAGCCCAAACTCAGTGAATCTGAAATGCACAGAGCAGATATGCTCTCTGCATCAGTTTTTTCACCTTATGGAAACACTTTTATCTACAGACTCCGTGCTAATGTGAGCATATAACTACACAGCAGATGTATGATCTACCTTGAGGTATCTAGCTGAGTCATACAGTTCAGAAGGTGGTTAAAGCTTAAGAGGTTCTGGCTTTATATTTTGTCCAGGTCTCAATTTCTGGAAAGTCAAATGCATGTTCTGCTAAACAAATACGCTGAAAATTCATATCTACATTTAAGCATTTTTCAAGAAAACCCAGAAGTTTATAGAATATTGATGCCTGATCTCTTTAAAAATTGGCTACAATGCATATTATGTAATATTTACACATTCAGACCAGTATGAGTTCTACTATTTGTTTCCCTGCAGCTGACATCTAGAATTCAATTAATTCTATTCAGAATTAATTAATCTGTCCCACAGTAAGTTTCCAATATGTAACAAACAAGCCTTGTTCATAGCAGGCAGTAAAAAGTGTTCTTTGGGATTTAATCTCATTTTGTCTCACAATTGTGAAGGATGATTCTCTATTTGTGGACTCAATCCTTTGATCACCCTTGCAACTCCTTAACAATAGAACTGATCACTCTCAGAGAAATATTGGCCTAGACATCCTCCTTGAGGGTCCCAACTTACAGTTTTCCATATTTATTAAAAACACATTTAGTTTTATGTTAAAATGAATACTCAGAAATGGATGATGAGAAAAGTGTTTTATCTATTCCTACAGTCCAACTAAATTTATTTTACCTTGATCAACAGTATTTTAGGCTTCGTTCTTGCCAAAAATGTTTCTACTTTGATTAGTTAGTAGCATGCCATTTTAAGTCTGTGCAATATGCATGCATACAATTTTTTTCCTTGACTTAACTGGAGTACTTAAATTATACTTGCAAACTGCTGATAAATCAATGTTATTTCAAGTTTTTATTATTGTTTCCATGACTTTTTTCATTAGGCACTAGTAAGATGTAAAAGTAGTAACATCTTTCATATTGAAGTCAACACTGCAAATGTAAGCCTCTTCCTCTTTAAACATAACAGCTTGGACCCAGCCTCAAAGGAAGCTGAGACAGAGAAAAATCCTGTATGGCTATGCTTTAATAAACATAAAGCTCCACATCAGAAGTAATTTTGGAATAAGTTACTTCAAATTCTGACAACATCAGCATTGGCAGCATTAGGTTAGCATCAGTAAGGATCATAATGTTCTTCCTGCATCAACTGTGAGATCCCACATGATCCTCTGCTCCTCTCAGCAGTACTTGGATCATGGTATTGTGCTGGATTGTCTTAACTTTTTCCTCCTCGCTTCCTTTTTCTAATTATAACTTTCTCACTCGTCTCCCTGCTTCTTCCCTTGGGCTACCGCCAATTTTCCACCACCCCTCTATGAGCCCCAGAGGCACTACCAAGGTGTAAGTCAGACCTGTGATTTCATGTGGCACCTCACTTCATATGTCATACAATAATTGCTGTAAAACAACGAATGATCAAAAGCCAGAGACACCAGGCAGCATTTTTAATTACTGTACATAGCTTTTGCCACAGAGGACAAAATAAGGACCAAGCCATTTAAGTTCTCTAATGAATTGTGCTGTATATCAGGGAAAGCGAGCACCCAGATCTGCAGAAAGACTGGGTTGCTTAGTATTGTCCAGAGGAAAACAATTTCAGTTCCCCACAGTCATCCCCTTCTGCATGCCAAGACTCTAACAAGCCTCTGCACTTCAGCTTACCACAGTAATTACATTCTCACGCCCTAAAGGCAATATTGTCTGAAGCAGCACATTTTTAGGTCATTTCATAAACCTTCAGAGACTCCAGTTTTCCAAGTGGATTTCAAAACATCAATACTAAAGTTACTTAAATAATAACTAATCCACAAGGCCTCCATTTTAAAAAACGGGGAAATAAACTTTGTCAAGCAAGAATTGATAGTACACAATTCTTGTTGTACACAGTCCAGGCAATACTTCACACATTAGTTATGTCTGATCTTCCACACAAGGGAGAACTTGGGTCCTCAAGAGCCCAATACTAGAAATGACATCTCTTGATCCTAGGCTTTTTGTTTTGTTTAAATTTTTCTTACTGTTTCAAATATCAGATTTTATATAAGTGGAATCTGCAAGGCAAAAGGCCCAGCACAATTAACATATTTCATAATTGCAAGAAACGCTTTTGACCCTTAGTTGGCTCAAAGTTTTATCATGATTATTTAGTAGAATGAGCTACTTCCCTAATGAATCATTCAGAATGAATGAGAGAAGATCTGTGTAATTGGAAATAGCTGCAGAGCCTTGCAATTGTTTTAAAATCTTCCATATATTAAATAGCTTTCTATTTTCAAAAGAAGCTCCAGGTGTGCACAAGAATTACACTCGATTTGTGATAGGCTTAAAGAAAAATCATCTAATTTTTTTCTGGCCTTGCAGCACTTCAGTTTGCTGTAATGCTGCTCTAATTCTTCTAGTTGAAAGAATACACACAGGGGAAGGTTCTGATGTTTGGAATCTCACTTATATGAGTAGTCCAGCCTCTTAGATAGTCAGTGAAGCCTCCAGAGTGCATATCAGTGTGTAAATTAAACGCTAAATATCAGAATGATGAATGCCCTCCTAAAGAAGCATCTTCATAAACTATCCCAATAAAGCACATTTATTTCAAAGTGCTTTGAGATGAAGAAAGGAGAATCTCATCCAGGTAGAAAACACATAAAATATCCAACGCATCCTCACCGATGGAGCTGAAATAACACCACTCAACTTTTTTCTCTTGCTCATGTGTCAACTGCAGATCCCACAATACATCACACTGTTCCACAATCACAAAGTTTAACAATTCATTAACTTAAAAGTACCCTCCAAGTTTTCACATACACTGTCTAGATAATTGATACGACAGCTCTCAGTTATCAGCACCTAATAATTGTTCTCTGCTCCTTTTGATTGGGAATACTCTTTTAGGCAGACCTAATATTAGGAAGGATCTGGAGTTCCAATACCATCACACACAACTAGGAGAAAAATTAATAAAAAGATCAAATTATTCAAAAGCATCATGAAGTAACACTGTTAGAGACAGGAAGAAATTTTGTGATTATTTATCAGCACCATCAGCTGTAGAACAAAAAACTGAATAGAAACCAGGAAAAAATAATAATAATAATAAAAAGGGGCTTCCAGTATTCCTACAGAAAAGTCAGAGAAGGTACACAAGACATTTTGGATTGATTTTAATCATCACTAAAATGGCACCACATTGCACTGTATTCCATATGAATGCAGATATTTCAGAATGAAATGTGTACATCCAGATTGCCGTCAGTCACATGGCTTAAATGTGAGGGTATCTGCACTGCTGAGAATAAAAAGATCAACTTCAATAACTTGGTTGTACTTGGAATTCTTTAAACATTTGGATTGTACTGTGTTGCTGATCGTTAAACAGTGTTTCCCAGCACAGGAACATGTATATTGCAAATATAAATGCTATAGGAAACCTTGGTCTCTCTATGCATCAGGAACAAACTTGGTATTTACTTTTTCAAAGTCCAACCTGTTTTATTTCAGTAAGATGCCCCCAAATCTTTTTATAATTATTTCCATTGCATATAAACATAATATCCTGGTATTAGTAAATTAGCTTGGCTAAATATAGCAGGAGCACTCATGTTTTATGGGGCATTTTCTCTGGTATGTGGCTAATATAAATAAAACGAGTGGAGAGAGGTTGGCTGTGCTCCACAAACATTACATCACTTTTCCTTAATAGGAAACCTCTCTGCAACTTAATGTCTTGCTTTAAACACTTAGAAGTGTCCACAAAGTCTTCAGTGAGGATCATCATATAAGGCCAGTAGTTAGCTGGAAAAGACTAGAACATACAGCTGGAGCTCTCAGCACAACCTTGAAAAGATAACCTCTATTGAAAACCACTCTTCACTTCTTAACCAACTGCAGGACTACAAGAAGATACGTGCAAAATTCCAGTAAAAAGCAAAGGATGAAGTTCTAATTCCTATGACTGTACTTCAGTAAGCTCAGGATTTCCTCTAGTAGCCTTAAGAGAGCTGCAAGTTACCAAAGGCAGACCTAATCCACTGATTAAAAGCAGAAAAAGAAGCAAGAAGCATCTCCTCCATTTTTATTTGCTGCTTACTCTTTGTGATCCTGAAAAAGAGTAACCATCTATTTCATCTCTAGTATGGCATTATTTTGAAGAAATCAGTGAATTATTGTAAAATATCATTTGCCAACAGCATGATTTTGCCTCCTGTGTACGCTGAGTTTTTCAGCATAAATAACAAACAGCCCACAATAAAAGACTGTACACAATAAAAACAATAAATTAAATGCAGAATAAAACCTACTTTTTTTTTTTTTTCCTGAGAAAATGATGGTCCTTTTACTCAAATCTTTGCAGTCATTACCGTGATTGATTTTCATCTCTCAACACACAACACAGACAAAGTCTAGCAGACAACATAGTACATGAAGAATAAAAGTGCCCAGAGGAATTTATGCTCGTGCCATAATTAATGTAAACGTAAGTTCAAACTATTGTATTTCAAATGTGCATTTGCTGAGCAATAACCCAAATCCTGCTTCAAGTCTGCATGGATATTTGCTGGCATGCAATTTTATTGAGAGCATAATCTATTTAGGCACTGTCACACAAATAAAAATCTATTTACCACAGTACAAAAAGTCAGAGTAGGTCATTTTGTTCTCTGTTTTTCCAGAAACCTCGAGAGGAGTTCACTGAGTGTCTCCTACAGATTTTAGTGGCAGCTGGGCTGCAAGTAATCTTTGAAAATTTACACTAAACGTTGCCATGTTTACGTCAGTGGCACTCAGGAAAGAAAACGTCCATCAAGCAAAGGTACGCAGCAAATAAATGTAAGATAGAGAACGTTTCACACCACTGTGAGTGCTCTCACTCAGAAAACACGTGGCCTTAAAATAC
This sequence comes from Phasianus colchicus, assembly GCF_987193195.1. Taxonomy (NCBI): domain Eukaryota; kingdom Metazoa; phylum Chordata; class Aves; order Galliformes; family Phasianidae; genus Phasianus; species Phasianus colchicus. Next base: position 6,696,701 of record NC_143439.1, on the reverse strand, counting down.
TGCAAGACATCCCCAAATAGTTCTGTGCATTCTTTCACAACCATTAGTGATTCTTATACCAAAAGAGGCAAGTGAAGTAGAAGTTGAAAGTAACTCTAGAATTGAGTAGGCTGTTTTTTTCCAGGTTGGTTGGTTGTTTTGTTTGCTTGGTTTCGGTTTACTGTTTTAAACTTGGATCTGTAGGACAAGGGGAAAGGGTTTGAAGTTGAGGGAGGGAAGATTTAGGTTGGATGTCAGGGGAAGTTCTTTACAAAGAGAGTGGTGAGGTGCTGGAACAGCTGCCCAGAGAGGTTGTAGATGCCCCGTCCATCCCTGGAGGTGTTCAAGGCCAGGTTGGATGGGGCCCCGGGCAGCCTGGGCTGCTATGAAATGCGGAGGTTGGTGGCCCTGCATGTGGCAGGGGGTTGGAGATTCATGATCCTTGATGGTCCCTGGCCATTCTGTAATTCTGTGAATTCTGCTTCAGATTAAAGAGTAGCCACACGTAGAACAAGCACCTGACAGCCAGGCTTTCCATGGGTCACACTGCTCATGAGAAATCACCTCCCCAGCTTGGGTTTGTGAAACCATTCCTTTAGATTGTAATCATGAAGGACAAGAAAGAACATCTGTGTCCATTTCACCTCTGAATGGCATCTAAACAAGATCTTCAATTCACACACATATTTACAGTGCAACTGCCTTAAAATTAATGAAGTCTTTAAGTACATTAAAGTCAAAGCTCAACTTATAACCAAGAGTAAATTTCAGCTCCATTACTGGAACAATTTATAGATTCCAAATGGAAAGTACTTGTGCAGCATTAGCACACTCTCTCCCAACACACAGTACAGGCCTACATGTCACTAAACATGAAGACAGGTAATGACAAGACTTCACTAAGACCTACAAATTAGTTACTGCAGCTCTTGCTAGATAAAACCCTATAATTCTCATTTAACTGCTGTATTGTGTTGCACTGTCATCCTTCAAACAGAGAAAATATCTGCTAAAATCAGCTGCAACAGAAAAGAATTTGTCTGTCCCTCTTGCTTATCTACTCAACATTATTATTATGCAAGTTTGCCTACTGTACATAGCAGCCACAATAGGTTCTGATATGTTAGATGGACACATACACATCATACTCTCTACATTCAAGTTTATCATAGGAAAAAAGAGCTGTAATAGGTTTCCAAACATATGTAAATGAATTCAGGAATTCAGACCGGTAGCTCATTCATTCAGGACACAGGCATTCTGTTGAAATTCTAATGGTAGAAATTGTAATTATTATCTCTGAAAATCAGGCAACTTTAGAGTAAATTTAACTTCATTTCAACAAATCTGAAACTTCACATTTCGAAGTTTATTCATGTATTATAATAATTTGTGTCATGTCTTGGTTTATGATTTAGGAATAATTTTTAGGGTGCATTAAGCATCTCACCAATCTGCATGGCACAGAAATACCTGGAGATGCAAAGGTTTACATATCCATGTCCTTAGTTCAGTCCAATCTGTAGTGAAATTCATCTCATCAGAATTTGATGGTATGGTTTAAGAGAGTCGGTCTCTGTTCTGTTCCCAGAAAAGTTGTCACACAATCTGAATATGCTACCTTTCACCTCAATGTAGCAAATGTAAGCACTAGAAACACACAAACCTTCACATCTGAAAGATGTCCCTATGTGCAAGGGAGTGTGCAGGTGTTAACTGCATGTCCTCGGTGTCAGACTGGAAATTTCAATTACACAAACACTGCCTGTGATTCTGAATGTGATAAATCCAGGTCATTCATCACTGTTATTTAAATTACATGATCTACTTCAAGAACAGAGAAGTATCGTGGAACTCACGCTGTCTTTAACTGAACTTTTAAGCTACAAACAAAATAGAGAATTCTCTTTATTCTTGACAAAGCATCTTTGCAATGAAACACACACAATCCTACCAACACTGTGGAAGATACCTATGCAGTATTTCCTTACACTGTTCTATACGAAGGAGAGGAAAGAAGAAAAAATGCCAACAGCAAAACAGCTAGAGAAAGCACTTCGTCTGTTAAAGATACAGCTTTGTTATCTGCATGACAAAGTGTTGTAACATTGCTACCACATTCGATTTTCCTAAACAGCAGATAGACCATAAGGCTGGTGTACTTGACTGCATGCTTTATAGCCTGGTCCCCTGATCACCTAGCCTGAGAAATCACAGAATCATAGAATCATAGAATTACAGAATGGCCAGGGTTGGAAGGGACCTCAGGGATGATGAATCTCCAACCCCCTGCCACATGCAGGGCCACCAACCTCCACATTTCACACCAGACCAGGCTGGCCCCATCCAATCTGGCCTTGAACACCTCCAAGGACGGGGCATCCATCAGACCATGTCACTGCTCCTTCAACTCATGTATTTGGGTCTTCTCTCACATGAAACCTGGGCAAATGAGGATTTCCAGTCTAGTTTCAACCACCATCAGCTCTTGAGAATCAGCACTATGGGTTACACTCTGCAGTGCATTTCTGCTAACAATGACATCAAATATTAGTATTATCACTGGATTTCTTATCATCAGTAGAACTTGTTCATAGCCCTGCTGTTCAATGGAAAATGTTGGAATACAGACAAGTTTTCTCCTAAAACCTTCAGAATTCCATACTATTAGGTAATTCTCATTAAGGAAAATTAAAAAAAGAAAAAAGAAAAAAAGAGACAATTCTCCTAGTTAAAACTTTAGCTAGGTGACTACTATGGACAAGACAAAAGTACACAACCCACAAAGAATCATGCATATTTAAAATACTCACAGTTTCAGGTATTGTCAACAAACATTTTTTATTGTTCATACTATCTGAAATTCTTGCTTTATTACTGCTATCTAATTATTTGCCTGCCTGAGCTATAAAAAAAAACAAAAACTAGTAGTGAATTCTTCCCAGTATGCAGAACTCTATAAAAAATGAGTAATTTTACATTAAAAAATGACTTCTACATTGAAAAAAAAACTATCAGAAGAAGACTGGGAGCCAAAATAAATTAAATCCTGAGTAACTTTATGCAATGAAGCCTCAGGGAAAATGTACCACTACCAGGTAAGCAACAGTTTAAAATGTCAAGAAATATTCTACAAACAGCAGGTATCTCCACCAGTACCAACAAAGTATCATTCAATTAGCTGTGGCTTAGCTAATTAACTTGCATTAATTTTCTGCAGGAGTTTTATCTTCTAGCACTGCAACCTAAAAATATCTGTTGTTTTTTCCTTTGATTTGGAGTAGGAAACTAGCAGCAAAGGGATCAGTGTGCTTGTCTATGGATACATTATGCCAGAATAGATAATCCTAGCTACAGATGAGCATGAACCTAATCTGGACTAGAAACATCCACATTTAGAGCTAATGAGATATAACTAATGAAAGTTAATACTTGCTAGAGACGATGTTGATAGCTTCCTATCATTCCCAGCCACAGCCTGACTTGACACATGTGTATGTGAATATAATCTACCACAGTATATCATTACTGACTGGTCACATTCCCAATTTTTTAGGCCAGTGTGAAAATTCAGTTGCAAGAATACATACAATCCTAATTTTTTAGGCATTCACTCAGGCCATAGAAAAATCCTACTGTTTTGAAATTATTAGTTGATAAAGAAGGCAATTATTCAAGAATACTGAACAATACATGCTACTGTCACAGCAAAATTACTCATCTTAAAAAGGAACTGAAATGATTTCTTACAACCAGAAGTATGATACTTTATTTCAAACACATACTCTTGTCTGCACAGCGTGCTGACCTGCACCTTAATGTGAAATATTCATGACAGGCACTTGCACAACACAAGACCCAATAACAGGTAAGTAACAAGAATATTATGCAGACAGCAATTTCCAGGACAACCAACTTAAACCTGAATGTAAAGATTCAAGAGTGCCCAAGGAAAAATCTGAAATGTTGAACAACCTTTCAGACCGATTAGGGGAGTATGTTCTTCGCATATTTCACTTGATATGTCCCACATCTTGCAAAAATCCCTTAATCTAAAGCTGCTTTCCATCACCTCTTACCTGTCCTTTAAGCAGCATGCTGCATCTACCTCCACCAACCATGAAACGTTCATAAAAGCTTAAACTATTACACAAACTTTGCCAATGTCAGGGGTTTTAGCAAAAACTGATTTTTCCCAACACTAAGAGCAAGTAATTGAGAAATCAGTCATCCTTTTTAAGCAACTCCTGTCAAAGACACTTTCAATTTCAATCTGTAACAAAAATTGTGATGAATTTGAAATCATTAAATAGAAGAAGTATTTGAAAATAATCTCCACGATGAACCACAGAGATTAACATCAAGAATTCAGGAAGCTTGTCAGCAGATTTCTCAGTCTTCCTCTATCACTAAGACCATCAGAGATGACATACAGATAGTTTCCCAAATTTATAAGCACATTAGGTATTATTCACTTATGGTTTCAAGAATTTAATCTCTAACACAATCCACTTCTGCCTTATATTACTCTCTATGTAAGGCCCTTGCTTTTTAAAACAATTCCATTAACAATAAAAGGTACAACTCAAAACCTTTACAAACGTCTCCCAAACATCATAGCTTTGCTTATTTTGACAGTGCTGCTACTCTATATAATCAACTCCGCTGTGCCATTACTGGAAACTTTACAGACATATCAAACCTTATAGGAAAAGGATTAGATATTTCACAAAACATTTTATATTCACACAAATTCACTCAACTTCTCCCTTGAAACTTTCATCTACTACTGATCAGTTTCCTGCTTAAATGCATTCCAATTCCATTCTGCTCTGCTCTTTATCAATGAGCTCGTTACTGTAAATATTAGCATTGCAAACAGTTTCTCTAGTTCACACTCACACAAGAATTCACTCAGCAAATGGCCTGTCTTTTGCAGCGGTAGCCATTAATGCTTAAAGTGCAAACATCTATCTTCTCAAGCCAAAAAAGGACATAATGTGAGTGCAGTGTCTCAGTTGCAAGCTGATAATTAGCCTTACTGGCAGATGGAGTTCTTTTGTAGATCACTCTAACTAACTGCCCCTAGGTCACTCCTCTTTTCTAGTTACAATCTACCACCACCAAAGTCCAAAGCTTGTACCCACCAGGAATGCTAACTTTACAAAGCTACAGAAGTACTATAAAATAATCTTCAAGAACATTCAAAGTGGAACATGAAGATACATGAGAGAAAGCATAGAAAAAATATAAACCAAAGGAAGATTTTTAGGGAGCCATAGAGGCTAAAGGAGACAAACATCTGCTTTTCCACCAGATTTTGAAGGAGGACAAAGGTGAGGAATGAAAAAATATATATATGAAAGGCTTCATGTGTATGTAGTTAAACATACATACTTTTTTAATATGGGCATCATGGTAATATGTTTGGTTGGACTTGGTCTTAGGGGTTCTTTTCCAACCTCAATGATTCTGAAACAATCTTATCTGACAGTTTGTAGGAGGAACGTTCTATAGTTAGAAAAGGAAGTAAACAAAAGCACTTTATTCCTACTAGTAAAATAGTGCATTAAATCTAGCACTAAAAATATTCATTTCCAAGTCAAAAGTTTGACCACACAAAGAATCAAGCCTACAGATAATATCAAATCCTTGTGAGAAGTGTAGCATGGCTTGCTTCCTCTGAAGACTTGCATGGCAAAATAATCTGAAACTAATGTGCAACGGGTTGATAAATGCTCTATTACAATGGTTTGTAACAAACATACTATCTGCCACTGCATGCATTTCTGCAGTCTAAATGTCTTCATATTTCTGCAATCCCTGATATTGTTTGTCAGAAAAACTCCAGCAAGGTCTCACAGAGCAGCTGGATAGCAATTGTGGAACCCCTCTAAAATGACAGCCTGTGATTCAGAAAGCTTTGCTTCTCTCCTTGAAAAATTGCTCAGCGTTGAAAGAAGTTGAAGAGTCCTTGATACTGCTCTAGCTGCAATGCACGTGGTCGGGGCTGAACTTCACCACCCTGGGAACGGTTCCATCATACACCACAAGACATGCCTTCGACATCAAGAACAGATTCCTGCGACATGCTCCAGTGAAGGCTGCAAGAAGGCTCATTTCTTGCTTGCAGCTGGTTGCTGAGGGCAGTCTTACTACGTGGGGGAGAGCAAGGACAATATGACAAAGAGATTCTGATTTCTGAGACTTCTGCTCATTTTTTCAGGGTTTTCCCATATGATTCAGATCAACGTCGTTATTTACATTCCAAGACAGTATTTGGTTTACACTCTTGCATTCTTTACCTGTTATTACGACTGCCAAATTTTGAAGGGTTAGAAACAAAAGAACTCAGAAGAGTTTCAGAAGCAGTAGTTTCCAAAGATCTCAGAAACGTGTCAAGGTGCTGCTTTATAGGCCAGAGAGAACCACAGGACTAACCTCAGAGTCAGCAGCTGAATTCATTTTTTGCTTGAGAAAATGCTGACATAATATTATGGTTTTACATTTATATGCACGCTTTGTCTCTCCATCCATATGGGCAAGTACACATGCAATGCTTTTTTTCCTGAAAACTCTGCTCAATGAGCACAAAAGATTCCTGAAATACAACTTACATGAAGAAATCATTTTTCTTTCTTTCTTTACAGAGTGTTTTAACATAAAGCAGAGAATGGAAGCGATCATTTTCCAGAAAGTCCTGATGAACAACTCAAGAAAATGTTACATAGTAAGTAACCTTGAAATCTCTAGCAGAAGTTCCAAAAACCATGGAAGATAAAAGAATGGAAACCACATGTAACATCCTAGAGACTCGTAAGACAACATAATGTACTTTCAATACAGTCTGAACTTCCATCGTCTCACATTATAAATTGTATTTCACGTCTGTAGAAACTGATAGAAGATGTGTCACTCTTTTTCCACATTACATACAGATCTCCAGATTTATATAATGATTGAAAGATTCTCAACGTTTATAGGAAATAAAGACTTCCTCCCCAAAACACAGCCAAACAGTATGGCAAACTACTTAGTACCTGCAAAAATAGGCTACAGGATTTGTATGTGAAAGAGTAAATGCGATTTGGCAAAGATGCTGAACCTAAGCATATGAGAATTATGGTGGATACATATAAATTAGAAGGTAGCTTTAGAAAGTGAGAAGCCATAAAATTCATCCATTTCCTGATTTCAAACAAGGAAACATCTTTTGCAAAGAATAAAACACAATTCTCTCTGGCTCATCACTCAAAATTATCAACAGCTTAGAGAGTAAAAAGTTAGCCCATTCACTGAGTGATTTCTGATGAACACTTCTGAAGTCCAGGCACTTTTCCTGAGAATGTCCAAAAGGCACCTGCATCAGAACCTCTGGAGAGTGCAGATACCAATACATCCTGTAATGTTTCTTTATATATTTGTGGCTTTAGGCACCTCAGATTTGCAAACAGCATCACCTTGCAACAGACTCATCAGTAAAACAATATCAAGTAACTTATGCTTTCATCGTGATCTGTGAAAATTCTGACAGGAAACATGGATTACACACAAACAGATAGCATCTGCAAATGCCTAATCCATAAAATGTTATGACTACCTCCGGGGTTTTCAAAACTTTACTTACACTAAAAAAAAAAAAAAAAAATCACTAGATATTTGGTCACAACATAATAAAGCCATAAGGCAGGGTGTCCTCCAGAAACCTTCAAACTCCAAAAAGAAAGGCTTTATTTTTCATAGCCAAAATAAGTACAGTGATGTAGGCTGGAAGAAATACAACACCACTAGGTTTCTATTCAAGGAAACTCTCCATCAATTTGAGCAAAAGTTTTTTACGTTGCCTTGGTGAAACTGCTCTGCTAGCCAAAGTTGGACTTATTAAAATTGTTTTGCACTTTAATAGCTGCTTTAAACAGATCATCCCCATGAGTCAGATACAGATTTTTACTCATGCTCTGTATGTGGACACACACATGCATATATATTCATGCACCATATACATATGCACACAGAAACACACTTGCACCATCTCCTCTCATAAAAAAGTTCTGTATTGATTGCTCTTTGAAGCCAGAAACATGCATTTTGCATACATCTAGATGTACGCATGCACACAGTCCTTGAAATGGAACTGAAAGAAACAATTATTTTTCTAGTGACTACTTCTGCACTGTGATTCAGCCTGCACAGAATAATTCATCAGTGGAGCATATGTTTACAAGTACAACAAAATCCAATTACTAAAAGAACATGATTATTTTTAAAAATAAGTCTTCCAAGATGTGTGTAGGGTGCAAAGATGGGTAGAAAGAAGCCCAATTTAAAGCTTGGCCTAAAAAGCACAGATTGGCTCTCCTGAGAAAAGTTGCTGTAACACATGCAGGTCTTGATTTAAACCAGATTCCTGCTTTCAGTTTGGCTGCAGAACAGGGGTCAGGCTTCTTAAATGATTCTGTCGCAGAAGAATCGCAATTGGACTAGACAATTTCTGAAGGCCCCTTCCAACTGAACTACTCTACGCTATGAATCACAGAATGGTTTGAGCTAGAAGGGACCTTAACTACCATATGGTTCCAACCACCTTGCCATCGGGCAAAGACACCTCTCACTAGATCCCATCCAACCTGGCCTCGAATACCTCCAGGGATGGGGAACCCACAACTTCTCTGGGCAACCCATTCCAGTGACCCACCACCCTCTGAGTGAAAAACTTCATCCTAATGGCTAATTGAAACCTATCCTCTCCATTTAAAGTTGTCTGCCCTTGTCCTATTACTATAACCCCTAATTAAGAGTTCCTCTCCAACTTTCCTGTAGGCTCCCTTTTAGGTACTGGAAGTCCACAATAAAGTCTCCCCAGAACCTTCTCCAGGCTGAACAACCCTAAATGTCTCATCCTCACTTCATAGGAGAGGTGCTCCAGAGTAAAGAGGAAGAATCTCCTTCCTTTCTCTGCTGGTCAAATTGCTTTTGATGCAGCCAAGGATGCAGTTTACTTTCTGGGCTGCAGGTGCAAACTGCCAGCTAAAGTTGAGCTTTCATCAACCAACACTCCCAAATTCTTCTTCCCTGAGGGCTGCTCTCAATCCATTCACTGCCTGTACTCATGTTCACAATTATCCCGACCCAGGTGCAGGACCTCACAATTGGCCTTTGTGAGGTTCACACAGACCTACTTCTCTGGCCTGCCAAGGTCCCCCTGGATGGCAGTCCTTCCCCAAAGCATGTCAACTGCACCACTCAGCTTGGTGCCATCAGCAGATTTGCTGAGGGTGTATTCAGTCCCACTTGCATTCAGTCCCACTTTCCTTGTCACCAAAGATGCTGAACTCCTCCAGTGTTAAATAGTTGGCTAAAGAATCACACACACACACACACAGGCAAAATATCCCATAATCTTTTTATTTCACTAGAGCCTAAGGCAGGAGCTCATAATGGAGCTTCTCCAGACCACCAGATATTGCTTGCATGCATTTCCTGCTCTCCAAAGTAGATTATTCCTCATCACAGCAGAGGAATGCTTTTTCAATTTAAATTTAAAAATTAAATCCAGCTAACAGAACCTTCATCAAATTCATTGCTTTTAAGGCAAAGTTCAGTTACTTTCTTGTAAATGCGAAGATTAAAACAATTATGCCTGAGACCATAAAAACCATAAGTCCAACAATGATGATGTAAACTTAATTCTTTGTGTTGTCCAATTATTTACATGCATGCATCAGGTACTGTTCTGTCAATGCATACTTGCATACAAGGCAACACTGCCCTTCACTTTGAATTTGATGGAGTTTGTTGGTTGGTAAAAACACTGACATCACTAAAAATGCACTGGGAAGGAATGGAACAAGTCTGAATAAATAGGTTCCAAAGGACGGCTTTAGGACAATGCCCTTTTCTAAAAGTTGATCCAAGTTAGTCAAAGGTTTCTTACTCAAACCATCCCTGGAAAAACAAGCACAATACCTAGATTCATTTGCTTTTTGGCTCACCTCATGTACCACACAGAAAAAGGTCTAGCAGTAAATTGAGCCCACTGCATTTTTTTTTCCTTTTAATTTTTTAACCAAACACTATTTATCTTGAACTCCTTTCCTCTGTGGAAAGGGAAAGTGCTGGGGAGTGTCATATACAATACATCAATTACAATCACTTTCTGCTTCAATAAAGGAAATACAAACTTCCCGTCTTGGCACATGTTCGAATGTCTTGAGCATGTAAGAGAATGACCATGTTAAGTGTCTAGACTGCAATATATAAGAAAAATATTTCCTAAGTTTCCTATTCATGTGCTTCTCCAGAAAGTATACTTCAGATGCCTTAATTATTGGTTAACCTTCTAAGATAGTTGTGGTAGCATAATTTTTGTTTGTTTGTTTGCGTTTAATTATTCGTAAAGCTCTAGGATGTTCTAACAGTTGTGGTCACAGAAGACCCACTTCTGCACTTTCTACCGAGTAAGAAGATAAAATGAGTCTTCCAGGCATTCTGTGACTTGGTTAGTAACTACTCTGTATATATTCTTACACTCCGTAATGCCACTGTTATCTCCTTGTTTGGTATTGCTGGTGCAGAGTGGGACCTTCACTCCAAAAAGTGATGATTAGTACTGAATCTAGCACTGAAATGTTATCTGTTAAGAATACGGGAGTATTTCCAAGATGGAAGATGACTGATGTATACAAAATTCCATCGGCATATTTTTATTCAAGACTAATCCCAAAATGAAAGATTTCCACCCAAAGATTATGTTACTGAGAATACATGGGACTATCACTTAATATATTAGATCTTACCCTGAAATCTTTATTGGGAAAATAAACATCTTAGGGTCACCAACTCTCCTCACGTCAGTAAAGGTCTAGTAGACCCCTAAATACTGAAGTACTTCTTTCATGGAGAGTAAACAGCAAACAGAAATACATACGACAATAACATAAAACATTGTGGATGAAAACTATGTAGCTAGGAGTACATAAGCTTCTCTTCACCTTTCAAATAGTTTCTCACTGCACCCTATCTATGCAAACTCATCTTCAAAACTCAGCTTTGTAGAATACAGGATTTTATCTTCTTTCTTTTGTGTTTAGTGACCACCACTATTGCTAATGTACAAGAAATGGTACTATACACACAGGAAATCTACATAGAGGACATCACACCACCAGATGCTCTACTGTGCATTAATGTTGGCAAAAATAAAATCACAAAGCAGCTACTTAGGCCACAGTTGGCAGAGGAATTAATTTGTTATTTGAAGTGTACAATAGTGATTTTTTAATATTTATTTTATTTTCTTCTTTACAAACCACACCAGCTTACTAAGAATCAGATAAGGCAATTCTGACTGTTCTGAAGCAAAAAGAAAACAAGGCATTATCCATTGAAGTGGGCTGACCAGCATCCTGTCCCACAGGTCTGTTCCAGTTATGCTGCTCCCTCTCCCTTACAATGCCCAAAGGCTGACAGCTGAACATTACTCATCAAATTTACCACTGTGTCCTTACAGAAACAGAGGCATGCTGTACTAACATAGCTAACATAGTTCTCAGAAATGGCTGCTGCAGCCATACAGATCACAGAGCTGCAACCTTGCTCCTATTCGTGGAGAGGTTGCCTTTTCCTGCCCTATACAACCATCAGAGATGCTAGAATCATTCTTTAGTGCAGAGCAGAAAATACTGAATTTTTTCTTCTGCCTGGAATGGCAGATCCATCCTACACTGTCTAAACTAAACAATAATTGCTCTAGAATAACATTTTGTAAATATTTCTATGTGACAGCCATCACAATCTCTGCAAAGAGAAAGCAGTAGTCTTGTGCTTGTCAAAATTAATAGGACTACAGGTATCCAGCAAGATGAGCTTGACCTGAACACACATAACTGCCTGACTCTCATAAAGAAAGAGAAATTAAAAGTAACTTTAAGATAATAGAGAATTTCCCAGGGCTTCATTAAGTACAAGAATACAAAAACATACATTTACAGCAGTACTTTTTAATGGTATCCTGATAACCCAGCTGCTTATTGTTACTTAAAATACACTTCAACTTGCAAAACTTTTGTTTTTTTACGAGCCCCTTCCCCCCTCCCCAAAAAAACCCAACACGTTGCTTGGCCCTCATAAAGCTGCATGAAAAGCTACACATTCTGTCAACTGTTAAGAAACCATTACCGTGCATGCACCATCCTGATTTTAGAAAACCTGTTTCAGATTCCAATGCATAGAAATTCTTGGCAAATTCTGACTTCGAGATAGTAGAAACCATATATCACAAAGATGAGGGAAACATTTTTTATCCCAGTGAAATGCTTCTAACACCAAAAAAATCCTACTTGAGTATTTCTAAGAGTTTCAAAAATTCTAAGAACATCCATATACATCCTGCCCAATCTTCCTGCTTTCTTTTACTTAAAATCATTTCCAAGTGCTCCCTCAGCAAGTTTGCAGATGACACCACTGCAAAAGCAGCGTAGTCGATATATTGGGGGGAAGGGAAGCCATCCAGAGAGACTTGGACAGGCCGGAGAAGTGGGCCCATGTGAACCTAATGAAGTTCAACAAGGCCATGTGCAAGGTGTTGCATGTGGTCTGAAGCAATCCCAAGTACTTATACAGACTGGGCAAAGAACACCTTGAGAGCAGCCCTGTGGAGAAGGACTTGGGGGTTCTGGTGGACGAGAAGCTGGACATGAGCCAGCAGTGTGCGCTTGCAGCCTGGAAGGCAACTGTGTGCTGGGCTGCATTAAAAAGGGGTGGCCAGCAGGGAGAGGGAGGTGATTGTCCCCCTCTACTCGGCGCTTGTGAGCCCCATCTGCAGTACTGCGTCCAGCCTGGGGATCCCAGCACAAGAAAGACAAGGAGCTCTTAGAGTGGGTCCAGAGGAGGGCACTAAGATGGTCAGAGGGCTGGAGCACCTCTCCTATGGGGAAAGGTTGAGGGAACTGGGTTTGTTTAGCTTGGAGAAGAGAAGGCTCTGGGGAGACCTCATTGTGGCCTTCCAGTACCTGAAGGGAGTGTATAAACAGGAGAGTGGATAGTGATAGGACAAGGGGGAATGGTTTTAAACTGAGGCAGGAGAGATTTAGGTTAGATATTAGGAGGAAGTTTTTCACTCAGAAGGTGGCAATGCATTGGAACAGGTTTCCCAGAGAGACTGTGGATGCCCATCTGGGCAGCCTGGTCTGCTGATGACCCTGCACATAGCAGGGGGGTTGAAACTAGATGAGCATTGTGGTCCTTTTCAACCCAGGCCATCCTAGATTCTATATTCTTCCAGAGGGTTTCTCCTTCTAGCCCGGAAAAAAAGAGTACCAGAATATTATATCACAGACAGTTCTTCCAGCCTTTGTTCACTATCCAAAAGCAGGATGCAACAGAATCTCTCTTCAAATTCTGTTCTTAAAAGTAATTGTCCCCCTTTTATCATACTTGAAGTCAGTGAACAGGGCTTGAGAGCCATTTAATTTATACGTTTTTTCCATCCTCCCATTATCAGTTATATATCTTAATCCTTCAGTGTCTGGTATGCACTGTGAATCATAGGATGGCTGGAAACTAGGGCTGCCTTACAAACGCCATTGCTGGTTTTCTCACCTTAGAACTCAACCAGATTTTGGTGCAAACAGACCTGCCAGTGGACAAATTCTTCCATATACAATCACATGGAGTTAACTTCACAAACATAAAGTTTGGTCCCAGGAATCACAGTCTCAGTTCAATACCACCATAGAATACTGTGGAAAAACGGCTTCTTGACCTCAAAGCCCAGTGAAACACAGAGTGCGTCCACTCCTATTTTTAGACGTATGCTCTGCAGTACCATATTCCTTAATATAAGGCTGATCCAAATGTTCCAACAGCAGACGTTGGTTTCTCTTTGATAGCCAACGCATATCTCTGCCTTCCAAGTTTCAGTAAACACATCATTATAAGGAAGGCCAGTCTTACTTTTCCCAGCCTTCTTTCTAATTACGTGTCTGCTGCCAGGAAACTTTCACTTTTTTTTGGTCTTCACTACTAAAATTCAAACAAATGCCTGCCGCAGACTTTGAAACAGTCGCTGTTATAAGTTAGGAAGTTACTAGGTAACACCGAATTCCTTTCGGCACTCAGTTATAAACACGGACCAAAAAGCCAGCTGCTCGGGTAGGTCTCTCCTCAGGCACCAAATATGTCTTCCTCACCAACCCGCGAATTCCACAAGACAAAACCCAGGATTTTCAGGGTTAAGTTGGCTAATTTCGGTAACGAGCCATAGACGCTTTCTTACAGCCCTCCTCTCCCAGCCAACCCCGCTTCCAGAGGGATCCGGCGGTCTGCTGCCAAGCGAGCCGCTGCAGCTCCCACACCGCGCTCCCGTCTCGGTGCTAGCAGGACAGACTAAACTTCAGCAAGTCTTAAACTACGCGGCCGGCTACGCGCAGCATCCCTTCCGTACGTGAAACCCCCAGCAGGCGGCCGAGGACGGCGAGCGAAGCGCCGACGCCGTGGCCACCTATTGTTGAAAGCGGCCAGGGAGAGGCAGGCAAAGCTCGCCTCACAACGCGCTCCGAGCAGCCCCGCTCCGCCGCCGCCCGCCCCCGGCCGCAGAAGGCCGCCCCGCCTCACCTGCGCGGCTCCGGCCGGCAGCTCGCTCATCGCCCGGCGCGGCTCCGAGGGCCGGGGCGCAGCGCGGGCGCGCCTCAGGTAACGGCGCTATATAGGGCGGGCGGGCAGCGCGCCGCGGCCGCTGAGCCGCTGCCGAGCTTCCCGCCCCGGCTGCTTCACGATAAGAGTCGCGCGCCGCCCCGAGCCGCCCGATGAGAGCGAGAGGCGTTACCAAGCTGCTGGGAACGGCGGGTTTCTCACAGCGAATCACCGGCGGCGGCGTCTTTCCCTCCGTCGAAGCAGAGCCTTTCCCTCGGCGAAGTGCCGAGCCTTAACGAGGCCTTTTTGACACGCGTTTTGCTGAAGTAAAAAAGCTCGGGACCCGGGCGCTTCGGGACGCCCCACACAGCCCCAGGGCGGCTTCAGTGCTGAGGAGAAATCCCCAGATTGCCATATCGCTTCTATGTGGCACAACGGGTGTTGACACGTCGTAATGCAGAACCTTGAAGGCTACATCTCAAATCAATCTTTTAAGCTTTTAAATACTTTGTTCCTCTAAAATATCGCTTGTACCGCCGCTCACTACTATCAGATCCCTGGGCTTTCAGGTGAAACTGCATTTAAAACTTAAAAAGCTTCAGAAAAGCCACAGCAGCCTGTTGCACCCTTTAGACACCTATTTCCAATCTCCTGTGTCTTCTTAACAGAGAACAGCATGAGAGCTCAGAGAACACACACCACACACTGCAAAACCATTTTGCAGTCTAATGGCACAAACCCACCCAAAGTGCCAACAAGTCACTTTCCAGATGGTAATTACTACTGCATGCTTCCCAAAAAGCATCATTTAGAGCCGGATACTTTGGTACCTTTTCCCCCACAAGCATTTGAAGACCAAAGAAGAGATTTCTATTGCTTTTTCACTCTTTTCCTATTTGAATCCACTTGGGCTGCAGTGCTTTTTGACAGAATTCATGGCAAAGAATACAAAAAATCATCAGCAAGATCTACATGAACAAGTACTTAAAACAAGACAGGCATATTCAAAAGATACATCCAGAAAATTTCTATCCTTAAATCCATGCTTAATCCACAGCAGTGATCAGTGGTGTTGCTCTGGATTTTCCTTTATATGAACAGCTTAAAAGCATAAGAACAGAAATGTATTAAATATCTTGGACAATGGTTAAAAGATTTTAGGGTACTTCTCTTACTTTGTTCACCTCTGCTTCCCAAACTGTGTATTACAGCCTAGCTCTGGATGCCTGGAATCTGCTGGATTTATACAAGAGCATAATCATGGTTACAGTTCTCCAACCAGTATGAATCCACAAGATGAGCAGGACCTTAGATATTTCACTCTACAGTGAACAATCACAGAATTGCAGGGGTTGGAAGGGACATCAAGAGACCATTGAGTCTAATCCCCCTGCTAAAGCAGGTTCCCTACACGTAGGTGTCCAGATGGATCTTGAGTATCTCCATAGAAGGTGACTCCACAACCTCTCTGGGCAACCTGTTCCAGTCATCCTTATTGAAAAAGTTCTTCTGTGTGTTAGTACACAACTTCCTATGTCCAAGTTTTAGGCCATTACTCCTTGTCCAATTGCTACACACCACTGAGAGGAGCCTGGCCTCATCCGTTCGCATCCCATCCCCCTTTAGATATGTATAAACATTTATCAGATCCCACTCAATCTTCCCTTCCCCACCTGAACAGACCCTGGTCACCCAGCCTTTCCTCTTATGGGAGATGCTCTAGGCCCTTAATCATCTTTGTGGTCCTCTGCTAGACTCCTTCTAGGAGATCCCTGTTGTTTTTGAACTGAGGAGCCCAGAACTGGACAAAGTATTCTAGATGTGGTCTCACCAGAGCAGAGTACTGCAGGATGATCACCTCCCTCGACCTGCTGGCCACACACTTTTTAAGGCACCTCAGGGTCCCATTGGCCTTCTAGGCCACAAGGGCACACTGCTGACTGATGGCCCACCTTTCATCCATCAGGAACCCCCCAAGTCCTTCTCCGCAGAGCTCATCTCCAGCAGGTCATCCCCTATCCTGTACTGATGCACGTGGTTATTCCTCCCCAGGTGCAAGACTACGCTTGCTCATGTTAAACAAGGCAGAAAGTGGCACTGAAACTTCCCTTCTTCCCTAAGCCCCCTTACCCTTTCTCTTTACCCTTCCCTCTTTAGGGCTCAGAACTCACTTTCGCCATGCTTGACCACTCCAGCACGCACCAGGGATATCAGAAGTACAGTGCCAACTAGAAAAAAGAGAGGGAGAAACAAAGCATCTCCCTATAGCTAGAACAGAATGACAGGCCAGATCCTGACAGTAACTGGTACTCTGCTTCCAGTGTTGATACACATCTAGGGGAAAAAGCACGGTAGAACCATAGAATGACCAAGGTTGGAAAAGACCTCCAAAATCATCCAGTCCAACCGTCCACCTATCACCAATACTTCCCAATAAACTGTGTCCCTCAGTACAACATCTAAGCATCCCTTGAACACCTTCAGGGACAGTGAACCTGCACCACCTCCCTGGGCAGCCTGTTGCAGCATCTAACCATTCTTTCAGAGAAATTTTTCCTAACATCCAACCTGGATCTCCCCTGGTGCAACTTGAGGCCATTCCCTCTTGTCCTATAGTTAGTTACATGGGAGAAGAGGCAGATCCCCACCTCACCACAACCTCCCTTCAGGTAGTTGTAAAGATAAATAGCTCATAGATGTAGTACTAAGGTAGCATAAAAATATAAATAGTTTCACTCATTACTAATCAGGTCTCTATATGATTTTGGTACACACATTGTACAAGCAGAACAAAATTCAGCCAATAATGGCTGTGGATAATCTAATACAGAAAAAAGAACTGACATACAGTAAGAAAGCCTAGTATAGAAAAAACAGTAACTGCACCTCATGTCTTTTCTGCACCTTCTCCTCTGTATTTGCTTATAAAAGAGTGAGTTAATATTGAATAAAAACACCCTCTGAGTTCTCTGATATTGTTTCTTCTGTCACAGCTCTTACATTGCACATATTTTGCACATATGTTGCAGGAATTTTGGAAAAGAGTTCTATGCCTATATACTCATACTTCACTTTGTGGGGATGGAAGATGAAAGCAAAAAGACAAGTTGTGCACATCAGCTTAGCTCAAGACACTTGCTCCACCATGAATCCATGAGTCTAACTCAGCATGGAGAATGCAGATGAGCTCAATCTACTGGGAACCAAATACAAGGCACAATGGGAGACAGAGATCCAAGGAGAAAGGAAACAAAACCATATGCTAAAGTGAATATGATCTGTTATTCCTTCTTGTAAACAACTTTGCCTATAAGTCCAGTTCCACAAACATTCATTTCTAGTTTAAGAAGTTTCCAGATATTTGTAGTAGAGGACAACTTGCAAATTAAAGCGAGGTAAATTAATTTGCCTATAAAGGACAACTACAACTCCAATGAAGTGCTAATGAAACGTTTTATGTGATGATCATAATAAAAAGCTGTTTTTGAAAAAGTGCAATAAAGAGCAAAAGAAGCAACAACTAATTTCTAGGAACTAATGGAAATAATGGAAAATACTGTTAGTAAAACAGTGAAAACAGGTGAGCCCCAAGGTGACTGAACAGAATAAGTCTGAGCAGTTTTTTTACCAGCAGTGATTCAGACTTTGTGAATCTTCACAAAATGAAAGTGTGATTTTACGTAAGTCTGTGAAAAGACACATTGACATAACTGACTCCATTTCACATGAAATTATAGCATAGATGGTCAAGTACTTAATCTCTAGATCTATACCAATTATCATTGACATTTGTTTTACAGGGAAGATCAAATTATTTAAATAGCTGTTTTTTTCATGTATATACAGCATTTGCTTCATAGGAAACTCAAACTCATTCTGAGTTAACTTACTTTTTCTCTTTATTTTTCTTTTTGAAATGGGTTGAGAAAAGCACAAAATAGTACTGAAGTGTGAAAACTAAAAAGAATGATATCAGAAAAAAGCTAAAATGTTGAGGGAAAGACCTTACACAAAGACCTTACACCCAGCAATCTGAAAGAAAACAAGTGAAGATAAAACATTTCAATGAAGTTCTTGAGACAGTCCTTAAAGTACTGCAGAATAATGTGTTGTATTTAAATGTAATCTTTTTGCTTGCAGTTTATCAGCAGTGATGGAAGTACATTTAATACAGTACGTAAATACTGTCATTCACAATAGCTTATTTCCAAATGTTTCAACATAATTTTATTTCTTTTCTTCTATTTGCCTACTTCTTTTTTCATCGTTAAGATAAGCAGAACTTAAGCATTCTAGCAGGTGAATAACAAACACATTAAAAGCTACAATTTCTAATTAGTCTAGTTAAGATCAGATCTCAAATCCTTCGCTTCAAAAGAGGATGCTTTTCAAAAGAAAACAAAATATAACCCCAAAATTCTTAAATGTAGGAAGAAATTATGATTAAGTGGCATTTTCTACATGGAGAAGATGCATGATATAAGATTCATTTGGTCTTAAAAATTCAAGAACACAGATGTGCCTGTAAATCAACACAGGTAGTATTCAGCCACCCACAGTGGAGTTTTGCACTGTATTATAGTTCAAAGACTGTTAAGCTCAGACAGAAATGGCAATATTAGACTCTGAAGGACTAGAAGAGGGAACTGGTTGACGAGATTCAAACTGATTCATATGCAGCTGACTGACTTCAATGATTTATGGAGCAATCTCCCTGTTTTTCTCACATAAGGGACATTTTGTGATTTCAAGGTCAGAATGCAAAGTTATGTTTTCCAAAAAAAAAACCCAGAAGGAACTAACTGTATGTCTAAAATGGCAACTGCCAAACATGTACAAGTCCAAAGCATTTAGCACCATTTCAGAAGTCTCTTTAATCCCATATTACAAGCAGCTTGTACTGGCTAACATAGCTGGCATTGGCAGACACTGAGATGGTAACTCTGGTAGTACTTTGTATTATTTCCTGTCATCAAAATCCACAATGTCTGGACTAGAAGCAACAAGTTGTTTGTGGCTTTTGTTTTCTTCAGCACTGCTGGAAAACAAAATATCACATGTTTGTTACAAGAAACATTATCTGAGGAAACATTTTCCATCACTTTCAATCCTGCCAATGCTATCCTGCATTTTTACAAAGGAAATTATAGCCAGAGCTGTGGCTTGAAATCAAATCACACAGCAAGGCCTCTGATCTATTAAAACACAATTCAACAAAAATGAAATGAAAACAGGGCCTTTTCACAAACTTCTAAATATACGTAGAGAAAATAAAACTTCAAAATTTCTATTTCAGAGACTATTTTTATGAGATGATTACTACTCTAGGACATATATACACACACACGAACATACACAGTGATGAAATGACTCATGCTTAAGCCATCTTTGCTTTAATACTGATTACTTCATCTTTTGGACTAAAATAGCAAAGGCCTTCAGGGCACAAAATTGCTTAGATGATATTGATTAGACTTACTGCGCAACCCTTGTGACAGTATGAAGAAAACCCCTGCTCTACTCTACAGTCACTCACCAGCAAGGAACAAGAACAACAAGTGTGTCTACACAAGCCAAGCATCCCAATGGCCTCCAAAGTACTGAGACACTTGGGCATCCCCAAGTATCTGTTTGGTTGTGAGTAATCCTTAAAAGTTTCCTGGCCTGCACGACTAATGGTAGAGCATGCTGATGAACTCTGGAAATAGCTACTTTAAAGATAACAAGATACAATCTGGAAAACAATTCGCTGCTCAGACTCGCAAGCAGTTAAGGTGTTAGGTGTTAAGCTGCCTGCATCCCTAGCACCACAAAGAAGAACCATTCACTGAGTTTCAGTCCAGCTTTGTAAGCCTCTCCCAAGCTATGCAGCTCAGTATCTGTTTTCCAGCTCTCACAGCTTTTCTCTGCACTTTCATCCTCCCTCCCTCTACTGTACTTTTCAGATTCTCTACTTTTAATTAATGAATTGTCGTATATTCTCTGTTTCAGTCACCACATTGGGATTAAGAGCAAAATAACCTCGCCTCAGGCTTACCCTCTGTGGTTTCATTAGCATTGTACCTATGATTTCTTATTCAGTTCTCAGTAAAATTAGCATAACACTTTTCAGCTGTGATCTTAATGTCATATTCACAAGCATCATTGTGCATTTGGGACAGATATGCCTACACTTCAGACAAAAAACATTAGGAGGGTTACATAAGGTCACCGGTGGTTAGAGACCAGAATCTCACCCAGAATTCCAATTCCCAGTTTCCAGCTTTCACTTTAGCACTACATTCTCTGCTTTAATACTCCTGACATATTAATACTGAATGTGTTATATTTTTCAATTAGTTAAACTTCAGTAACCTACAGCTGCTGAGGTTGGGATGCTTGTCAGGAAAGAAGCAGCTGTATCTTCTGAGTCAGGCTTCACCCATAATACTGTAAACATTTTTCAGTAGCACTCAGGAGATTGAGGCACAGCTTACTTCTTTTCATCAGTATGTCACATTCACACTGCTAAAATTGCTTGCAATGGAGGCTACCAATTTAAGAGAGATTATATTGCAAACATTTTGAAACCAGAGCAGAGCAGACCAGTATGTTAAACATTATCACTCAGGTCTGAGCCCACAGCTATTTAGTTTTCTCTGTTGTAGCAGTGAGCAGAGATCACAGCTGTGCCTTGATGTACTGAATATTTCTGTTGTGCTGAGTCTTCCTCCTCTGAGCAAGTTCTGAAGTGAGAAGATGAGTAGTGTTCCGTCTCTTCTGCTGGGAATAAAACCTTTGAGATTTGGGCCACATATGTAGGGGGAAAAAAGTCTGAAGGCATTGAGGATTAGGATCACAGGGAGGGAATTCCATGCCTATATTTAAAATGCTAGCTTTACTTGCATTTTTGCATCCCAGAACATTTTTCCACCAGGTCATTGTGCTATGAGAGCATTTTCTATCAGAACTGTCAAGACTTGGGTTTTCTTTTATTATTTTTTTTTTTTGCTCATTTTCTCTTTCTCTACTACTGTTCTCAACTACACATCAGTCTCTCAGGGACACACTCTAGAAGAATTTGTAGGTGTTCGTTAGAACAACATAGTACATCAAAAATCACTGTAAGTTTTCCAATGCTATCTACAATGTTTGTGTGTTTTTGGTTGGTTTTTGTTTTTGTTTTTACCCCAAGGACTCATTTATCTTTGAGCTGCTGAACCAGGGGGCTGCCAAGGACCCCTCCTTTATAAACAAAATCTATAACGAGCTTTCAGAAACATGAGAAAATATGACAAACACAGCTTGAGCTCTTCAGTCCTGCTAGCAGGAGACTGCAGAAGGATAAAGACGAGCTCGCAGCTCCAATCCCCGCCTTTCCCCCGTCCCCTTTCAGAGCGGCGCACAGCACTTCCCCTGCTCCTATTCTGAAATCCTCCGGCTCCCACTTCCTTATTTGGTAGCCGGCCCCGTTCTTTGTCTGCCTGAACCCCCCGGGCCGCGCCGCCCCCAGCTGGGCCGCGGCTCGGCTCCAACGGCCTCCCCGCCCGGGCCCCAGGCGAGCCACGGCCATGCCCATGTAAGGAGCCGCTGGCGGGCCGGGCCGGGCCCTGCAGGGGCGTCGCGGAGCCGCCGTCGGCGCCTCGGCAGCCGCTCGGTGCTCCGGCCGCACCGCTTCGAGGGGCTGAGCGGCAGCACCGACCGCTACCTGCGGCAGCGCCTGCGAACCTCTGGCGACGAGACGAAGGAAAATGAATTTACACGCGTCCCGTGTAAAAGCTCAGTGTACAGATCCTTGTTCTCGAGAGCAGGTTCCAGCATGTCACCAACTGCTGACTGCTGCACAGAACAAGCAATCCCTGAACAGTGCTGCCTTCTCCATAACCCCCCGACCCCCCTCCACGCTTTTTTTCTTTCAGTATCATAAAAAAAGAGCTTATCTGTTGGAAGTATGTGTAAATTCACCACAAGAACATTTCCTACTATTATTATTGCTCCTTGAGACTTAGTGGTGCATGAGGTAATTCATCAGGAAGAATTCACGGTCGGACTGTCCCTGTGTCTGGGAGGCCAGCGGCAAGCAAAGAAGGACACACAAAAAAGTTTGCCTTGCTGGTCACTGCACCCTGCTCACATCTCTTAGGTATAATCTTGCTAATGTGAGACACCACAGAAACTGACGTAAAAGTCATATTTTAAATAAATACCTCCAGGTACCCTCTATTTCTTTAAATAGAAATTCGTTAAATATGATGACACTTCAGGAGTATATTTACTGACTACGTCTACAGTGACCACTGAAATAAAATGAATATTCAAAGAGATTTCTGACTAAGGAAATCATTGAGCTGCGACTCCTTAAAAGGAATACCCTTCCCTAAGTCATGACTCAAAATCAGTGCATGTCTTGTGAGTCCTTCCTGAGGCAGCATGACAAGAAGTGGTATTTTGCAGCAAACCAAAGGAGTGGCAGCTGAAAGTCTGGCTTTCTGATTCTGTTTGAGAGCCCCGGAGCATGCCTGGGCTTCTCAGTAAGATCCCCTAGTAAAAGAGGTCCTTAAAAGATGCTAATTGTTCTTCTGCTACTACAGGCTCCTGCAGATGTCTGAGTAAAGCAGAAAACAAGTAGTACAGGAACAAAGACAGCCCTGCAGAAAGTCACGGGTGTACTGGGCAACAGTGGCTGCTCCTGGCCACAAGTGCCTGAGAAAAATAATTAGGGAGAATCCAAACAGACGATTAGAACACCTTCTAACACTCCTTTAGCTCCCAACACATCGACCTACTTGAGTTTTCTCATCCACAGAACATCAACCCCAGTATTTTTATATCGCATTCTTGCTCTGTGTAGAGGCCTGAACAAATTTGCTTGCTCGTGAGAAACTCTAAAAATATATCGGGAAACAGCTTAATAGAATTACAGGATAATAAATATGTCGACCACATCATATTTGCGTTACGTACACAAACACGCCAAAATTCAGCTCAAAAAGCAACAACAAAATAAATCTTAAATAAGATACGTAGCTTAAGATAAAAGGAACGACTTGGTAGAACGGTTCTAGAAAAAACTCCTTGTTTCATGTTAACTGTTTCTTGATGAATTTAGTCATAACATCAGGGTTTAAGTGACAAAAATGCTAACATTAAAATAAAAAAAGAATAAATTAAGCAAAAGCCATCCGTAAGAACATATGATTGTCAAATAAAACAAAGTAACTTCTGGAGCTCATCCTCTCCATTCCTGCAGGCTGCAACAGCCCTGGTTTATTTCCGAACAACTCCATCATTCCCAGCAGGTGTTCAGGCTGCTGACAAATAACTCTCTGCTGATTCTGCAAACAATTTACTGACCAGTCCCTGTCATCTGACATCAGTGAGTGATGCCAGAACGGGTGGGCTCAGGATGGAAGAACACATCGTATGACCCCTGGTGTACTGCTCCATGTTTGTTCTTTTGCTCATGATCCGTTTCACTTGTGCAAGTAACAAGATTATGTCACTGCCAAATGTGCTATTTGCAATGCCCACACAAAAGCTAGGTGGAAACTTCAAAGAATGCACATAGTTTAGGCCTCCCAGATGAAAAGGATGATCTTGCAGCAGCCTGGAAGATCTACTCATCTGACTTTCAGTGACAATTCCAGATCCCTCTCCAACTCATCAAACGGGTTTCAAGTTATAAGATTTCTCTAAGTACCTCATGTAGTTAAATTGATAAAATTTACCTCAGTGTCAGTATTTCAGCCAATAGAAAAAGCGTGCCCACCCCACAGCCTGGCCCTGTATTACAGATTTTGTATGCAGGCCAAGACAATTCTTCTCCACTCACTTTGGCCAGGCAAGCCAAAGGGTCAGACACTCATACAGTAGACTGCATACACTCCCTGTATCATCTTCTCATTTTGGTAGCTGCCAATTTCTACACATACAACACAATCCTTCCTTCTCTCTCAATGAACTCACTCTCATCAGTTATTCTCTTGCATCCAGTGAAGCACCAGGTGCAGCTACATCAGATGTGACACCGTCTTTCCCAAGGGCTTGGAATGTTGCCCTCTGAAAGCTCAACTGCAACATTGGCCTGTGTGAGCCTCGGCCAGCCTGACTTAAATGGTGTGGCAGCTTTATGAAGTTAAAAAATAGAATGCTCTGTAGGAACTGTGAAATAGAAACACATCAGAAATTATTTAAGCTGATAGTTTTATCATCTGACTATGAAGATACCAGGTGCTGGTGCACAACTATTTATCAGATTTAGCAACAACTGGTTCAACCTGCTGCTGAGAAATATCAAATGCATAAGCTACAATATTCTTTAACATTATTAAAAGAATTGTGGAAATAGTTAAAAAAAAAAAACAACCCACAATGTTTTATAAGTAAATTAAAAGTGAGTTTCTGTGTTAGCACTCAACCTTGCAATAAAAATTAAAAATAAGAGCATTGTAAAATAAATGCAAAAAAAATTAGTAATACTGTAAAGCATAATCAACATATAATCTCAGACTTAACATCTTGCTATACTCTGGATGTACAGATGCATACATAGATAACGATCTATTTCAATGCATAACTTCAATAAACCTCCCTCCGTAGTATGAGAATATACACTGATGTAACTGATAAAAGTCATTCCTTACAGACCTACTGTACCTAAATACCTAAAAAACAGAAGTATTTAAAGTACAAATTATCTGAAAAAAGATGCATATATGATAAGCAATACCAGACTCAGACCACATAAGCACAGCTCTGTATGGAATTCAGTTGTTATTTCCTGTTTTTTAAAGATTTAACAGATTACTTCTAATTTTGGTTACTTTCCTTCAAATATTTATTTTCCTTTGGGCAAGAAGGTGCGTTTTGTCAAGCTTTTACTCCTTGGCTGCTTATTTTCTTCAGAAGCCTTCGAGATGGAGGAGGTTGAAAAGCTTTGGAAATCCAGTGGACTGTGTCAACTAGATTTCCCTTATCTACACAGTTCTTGTTGATTCCTTTGAATATTTTGAAAAGATTGGTGAGGTGCTACCTCTGCTTACAAAATTTATTTCCATTTCCCCCAAATGTCACATATTATGATTTCTTTATTTTAGATCATAATATTATTTCTATATTATCTACTAATACAAAAGGTACTGAACCCCTCAGTCCAGAGTTCCCTGAAACTCCCCAAAAACTTTTTACAACTAGCACTATATTTGCCTAAATATGCGATTTCTTGCATATCAAACTATATCCACAAATTATATTAGCCGCCATGTAGTTTGTAGTCTTAATAATTTTTTCCTTTTCTAGAGATTTTTATATACTGTAGAAAGATGCATATGTTTTCATTGAAACCAAGATAATGTAATTAAGAACTGCTTGCTAATCGTTCCTTTCAGCAAACTTCTCTCAGAACATTCACAGAAAAATACAAATGGTACATGCACAAGTATCCATAAGCAGCCACAAAAACACAAAGAACAGCTTTTCACATTTTAAGATTAATCTACGCAGTTTAGCTTATCAAGATATGTTTACATGAAATCACAAGAAAGATGGAGACAAAACATTTATATCTCAGACTTTTCATCTTGATAAGCAAAACAGACACTTGATAGCAAAAAGAAGTCTGCACCATGCACTAAATGCCTGAACTCTAGCAGAGCATTAATGATTTACACATGATTGTGAAGAAAAGCTCTTCATGATACTGTAACTATTGTATTCACATACGTATATATAGATATACTTCAAGTATCATCAGAGTTTTGTCATCTAAATATTTAAGTGGGATTCTAAAAGAGATGCCATCTTTCACCAAAATTATTATTGGTCAATTATATTTCAGTACCACAGATCAATTTAGTGCTCGAAATGATTTCTCATTAAATCTTAAGACGTGCTTTTTTGATTACAAATCCATGTGAGCAACATTAACATTATACATCTGAATGAAAACCACGTGCTTTAGTATTGAAGTAGTACTGCCAGAACCTTCATTGCATAAATGCTAAAATATATCCTGGGGGAAACCTGGATAAAAGCTACTCTGAAATATAATGCAGTTACGAGTAGTAAAAAGTCATACATTTGACTTGCATTCACAGCAGCAGCCAAGGACAGTGCTCATTTAATAGAGAGCTGGGCACAAATTCATGGGAATAGGAAGTACTACTCTCCATGTGTATAACTGACATGCCCCATTGTATTGTATTCAGATCTGGAAAACATTTTGCTGTATGTTATTATCACAGTGGAGCAAATGCATTGAATGTTAGAAGACATTGTGAATTGCAATTAAATGACTGCTTTCTAGGGAGGTTTGAGAGAGAAATATATGCTGCATTACCAAGTCACGCGCTTTGTCAGCCCTTGTTACAGACATTCTTTTGCCCATGAGAGAGAAATCAAGTTTCTTCTCCATGAACATTACGGAATGCTAAACAAATAAAAATAAAAAGGACTTCAACAGTAATCTGCAATAACTAGTCTTACGGTTAATGCACTCCTAGTGGAAGTTCACTGTGACATAATGTGACTTGCAGACAAGATTTTTATGTTTTATTTACATTTTCTGTGAGCTTAAAAGAAAACAGTCTAAAATAAGCTGAAGTTAGCATGCTACAGGAAATGAGGGAACTGAACCAGCCTTCTCAGGAAAGATTTACGTTTATATAATAGTGATGGCTATGTTTTTGCTTTGAAAAAGGAATGTAGTTGTTCTAAAGTATACAGAAAAGCTGTTGACTGCTGTTTCTTCTTACTGAGCAGTTCAAGAACATACCAGCACTGTATACTACATCAAAATGCTTTTTAAAAGAACCCTTTTCACAACTGCATGGTACTTTGTTTAAAAATAAAATGTACTTTCATTGGCAAATGCTGTATATGAGCACAGAAGAGACAGGCAGCACAACCCTCAGCTATGCCAAAGGTATTGGTGCGAAACCCACTGCAGTATAGTATAGACATAGATAAGAAGTATAGATAAGAAGTATAGATAAGAAGTATGCTATTTCCAAGTATATATCACCTTTTTTTAAAGACATCAACAGCATGCTGCTAGAAGAACAGGTTGGCTGGTTGCAGCCAAAGGGTTGTAATCAATGGTTCTACATATGGTGGAGGCTGGTCACAAGTGGTGTCTGCCAAGGGTCATTCCTGGGACTAGATTAGTGCTCTTCAGCATCTTTATCAATGACACAGACGATGGAATTGAGTGCACCATCAGCAAGTTTGCAGACGACACCAAGCTGAGTGGTGCAGTTGATATATTGGAGGGAAGGGAAGCCATCCAGAGGGACCTGGACAGGCTGGGGGAAGAACTCCTTGAGAGCAGCCCTGCAGAGAAGGACTTGGGGGTGCTGGTGGACGAGAAGCTGGACATGAGCCAGCAGTGTGCGCTTGCAGCCTAGAAGGCCAACTGTGTTCTGGGCTGCATTAAAAAGGGGTGGCCAGCAGGGAGAGGGAAGTGATTGTCCCCCTCTGCTCGGCTCTTGTGAGGCCCCATCTGCAGTGCTGCATCCAGGCCTGGGGCTCCCAGCACAAGAAGGACAAGAAGGACAAGGAGCTCTTAGAATGGGTCCAGAGGAGGACCAAAACTGAACCAGAACTGTTAAAGGTAAACAGGTGATATTTTCTCTTTGAGAGAATATGCTAAGGGAACTGTGCTGCAGGCTGGTGGTTAGGCAGCAATTTATGGGATCACAGAAGTTTCATGGACTTCTCCAAGTACGTGCTGTGAGAGCAAGTGCGACAGCAACAGACAGTGGTTCTTAGGTGGGAAGTTTAATGCACTGTATCATCAGCATGATGAGAGATCATTTGGCGTATTCACTAATTCTACTAGCATCAGTACTGTGTTGTCTATACTGACTAGGAAAAATAACTGGAGGGACTTAGACATTTCTTGAAATGGGTTTACTTTCTATCCCACCAAATGCACTTACCCAGAGGAGTAATATTAAAAGCACTTCAGCATCATTTAGTACATATAGTATGGTCAAAAGGGCAGAAAACAAACAAACAAAACATACAAACAGACAAAAGAGCAAGCAAACCCATAGCATATGAGGATTTTTCCATGTCATAACAACCATATGTTCCTGGCTGGAAAAGATTGCTATCAGTAAACTGATACTAAAACAGATTTTCAAGAAGTTTGGCCTTTTATTTCCCCCCCAGCAATCGGGTGAATGCCAGTAAAGAATGACTGACAGCTGCATTTTTTTTCCCTCAGAACTGTACTATTTTGATTAAACTACATAGAAACATTACATGCTTACAGCAGGGCTTTTGCTACAGTACTGTCTAACACGTATGGTTCATATTTGGAGAAATGTAACACCTTTTGTTAAAATGCAGCCCTTTTGATTAAATATAGGAACATATGCTGACTTGCAGCATTTTATCATGGTTGCCTTAAACTTAAAGAACTCACAGAATCTTTTTTTGGGGAAAAAAAAAAAAACCCTAGGAGTTCATTAGGGACAGGGGGAGTGGAGGTGAGGAGGAATAAGACATTTTTCCAGTATACTCTTTGCCAAACATATTTTTGGATTACTTCGTTGACAAATCCAATGTAAATCTTTTTCTGTGCTTGGCACAATGAGAACTCCCTATAGGTCTCCTGCATAATGGAATACTGTTTATTTTGCTGCTAGGTCTGTTTAGTTTATGGAGAGTCTGTTCTGAAAGGACTACTGTGCTCCCTTTACAACTTCACACTGTTGTTCTATACTTCCTTAGGAGGAATGCTGATTAGGAGGAGAGGAGGGGGTATCTAATTCTTAGGTATCTAATTCTCCCTGAGAATTAATTAATAATCTACTGCGTTAGGTAAAATTGTTGAGCATTTCGGATTTTGCTGTAGAATGTTTATAAGATTTTGCTATGTGAAGTTTATGTTAGAAGACTGGAAAAATAAGTTGTTCAATATAATGACATTAACACTTGGACTTAAAAAAACCTAACAAAACTGTATCACACGATAGGTATACTGACAAGACTACTACCAACAAGTGTGTGGACCCTGGAAAATACCACTATCTCTAAATTGAATCAGTCTCCCTTACATAGAAATTTCTAAACAAAATAGTGCCATTAACAGTTCAGGGTAGCTTACTTAACTGTATGTCCTTCTCACTATACATTTACAGGAGCATAAAAAAAAGGCACCCCAATTAACAGCTGCCTGTGGCTGTAATGAGAATTTTTTTTGCATTGAACAGTGAAAGAGGTCTTATGCAAGTCCTATAATATGTATTTTTAAATAATTTATATTAGACATATTTTATACTTTTGTTCAGTTAGTCAGTGGTTGTAAAACAACCACCCTCTGCAGAATGCATTTCCATGAGTAACAATAGGGAAAAGGATTTAGCCATATTCACTTAAAGGCAGCAACACAAATACTTCCCTTCCTGATAGGCCCCCAAGTACTGTTTTAGCTGCATAGGGAACGAGCCCCCAGTTGACGTGTGGTTGTTCTGCCAAGTTTCTGATACCCCTAAATAGATAGGAATGCTGGAAGATTCAGAGAAGAATACTGGTGAATGCAGAATTTCTTCAGCCATCCTGGCCTAGCCGTATGAAAGAACAGGAAAAAGGGCTTCTATTTCAACTAGACCTAATACTCAGGCTTCTAGTATTTCAAGCAACAACAAAGCCACATTAAAAATCCAATCTATGTATAAGGAGAAGGTGAATGCATCATAATTATGAGATTAGAAGTACTACAGATAA
Source organism: Phasianus colchicus (assembly GCF_987193195.1). NCBI lineage: Eukaryota > Metazoa > Chordata > Aves > Galliformes > Phasianidae > Phasianus > Phasianus colchicus. The sequence continues at coordinate 6,666,380 of NC_143439.1, read as the reverse complement.
AAATTGTATCAGTATGTAAATAATGTAGGAAATATATTTTGATTGGGTAAATTTTATAAACTCTTATATACAAAGCGATAATAATTAAGAACTTTATTTTCACTTTTTTTCAATAATGCAAGAAGCATATTATAGGTCTTTGCTGAGTACATGTAATCTTTATTTGTGAGGAATTTGCTGCTGTAAAATAATCAAACAGCAATCCAGACATGATGCAGCTAAAAGTTTGATGTTGCATGAGGCTGAATTCCCTCCGTTAATTTAACCAGTTTTAAGCAGCTTTTCAGTATCTTAAAAATAGGGAGACTGGAATCAATTTAGCTAAGTTGTGAATAAGCATGAACAAGTTATTTATATTAAGGGATTTCTCTACCATGGTTGCTTGATTGTTTGTACCAATGACTTTACTCAGGATTCCATAAAGCATATCCCTAAGGTGCAACTCCTCAGGCCTGTAAGTCAGAGGGGGGCTAGAACTGAAGAGAGAAATACCACAGTTTGATCATCCTTATCCTGCTGCTCAAATTACAACAGGTTTAATCCATGACTAATTCAGAAGTTGGTCACAATATACGTTTCTTTCTTCAAAGCAAAGTGTTTTATATCACTATGCTAAAGAGTTTTGCACACAACCAAGAATTGTGTTTAAGCAACTCGAAAAACACCTTTTCCATGCATAAAGAAGGAAACTCTAGCATGATTACCTACCTATGCACTATTTGCTGCACACAGCCTCAGCCCTTTCCTCTGGTACACCTGGAACTCAATATCTTATTACTATCACAGGTCACTTTTCTTTCCTGGAATTCTGCCTTTATGCTCTTTTGTCCCCCTCAGCCCACAGTAGAGAAAAACATGCAATTCTTTTTTGGGTACTATCAGATAGCTAATTACTTTAGCTCACTTCTTAGCACCTTCAGAAAGCTGTGTGCATTTGACTAATTTACATGCATTATTATTTCCTGTTTCATTCCTCTAAGAAATATGGTATGCTTTCCCTTACTTACATGTACATTCAAAAGAACACAATGCACAGTGAAGTGAGGAAACAGTCCCACATACATACAAAAAGGTAATAAAAGCTTTTTGTTTGTTTTTTAATTGTGAATTGTTGTTTAATTGTGACCTCATTGTGGCCTTCCAGTACCTGAAGGAAGCATATAAACAGGAGGGGGAATGGCTGTTTACGAGGGTGGATAGTGATAGGACAAGGGGGAATGGTTTTAAACTGTGATGGGGAGATTTAGGTTAGATATCAGGAGGAAGTTTTTCACACAGAGGGTGGTGAGGCACTGGAACAGGTTGCCCAAGGAGGCTGTGGATGCCCCATCCCTGGAGGCATTCAAGGCCAGGCTGGATGTGGCTCTGGGCAGCCTGGTCTGCTGGTTGGTGACCCTGCACATGGCAGGGGGTTGAAACTAGATGATCATTGTGGTCCTTTTCAACTCAGGCCATTCTATGATTCTATAATTCTATGGTGCTGGGACTGTTTTTAAAATGCCAAAACCCAATCTCATTCACAATAGACAGTAAATCAAGACTGAATCATTTCAGACAGAAAACTGGAAGAAAAAAAAAAAAAAACAACCCAAAATTGAAAAAGCAACCCACACTTAACAAAGCCTGATGGACTCAAATGGCTTCAGGCCAAAAAATGCTAATGGAACACATATTAACTGAAAAGTGAAACAAGTTTCCAAGACTCACGGAAATTGTTTAAGAAGCACAGCAAAAAGAAGAAGAAGAAGAAAAAAGAGCAACTCCAGTGGACCATTTTTGAAACGCTTGATCTAGCATTCCTTGCTCACCCAAATTCCCTTTAAAGTAATTATGAGTTTAGGTCACATGCCAGGATTATGTAACTGTCATAAAAGACAAATGCACAGAAACAAAAGGACAAATATATGTAAACCCAAGGAAAAAAAAAAACTATAGCTGGATGAACAAAACCAAAACTCTTAAAAGGAAAGTACAATTGAAAAGAAGAGTACAGTTCCCTTTCTCAAGAACTGCAAAACATTAAAGAGAAGGAAATTTAGAATAAAGGAACTAAAGCTGGTAAAGTTAAACAGACTTTAATGAGGAGGAAATTCAGAGTAAAGGGGGTGAAATTGTAAAAGTTAAACAGGCCTGTCAAATAACAGAAATATTTGAGTTACATTTCCTAAACTACTTTAAAAGGGAGTAAACTAACCAAATGCCATCTGAAATTGGCTGTCCGCCCATAGCTTTGGTTGACTTTAGGGTCAATAAAGCAGAGGACAGACATAAGCTGAAATAGCTGAAAAATCAATACAAATACAGATAAAACACAGATGGAGTCTATTATAGAGCAGCTGGAAATTCAAAGAAAGAATTCTGTTGCTCTATACTGATGGTGTAACTTTGAAAAATCTTCTCCGAGTGTGAAAGTTCTTTACAAAACAAACAACTTTAAGAAGTGAAGTTAGACGTAGCCATACTACAGAAAACAGGCTGTACTACTCTGAGATTCCTGCACAGTGTTTCTGATCAATTACTCTAGAAAGAAGTCCAAATGGACTTTCTAATGATGATCAAAAAAACAAACGTCCAGTGTAAACCAGGAAACTCTAAGCTGGTTCTGTCCCTATAGCTCTTCTCCTAATATATTTTTTCATTACATTCTCAAGTACAATTTCTTGCACTGCACAATATTTAAAGGATACCTGGAAGGCTTTCAAGGCATTCATCCATGTCCAGATTTTTATTCTGCAGGGAGCCATGTCAGAATGAACACAATAAACGTTACCATAAAGCACTGCTAGTAAGCCATTCCTCTAAGAATGTTTCCTTCTGTACCACTGCACAGGACACTCAGTCATATTTTTTAAAGGTTTGTATTTCAAACACACTTTTTCTAAAAGAGTCACATTTTCCATACCAAGGTAGGACATAGTTTCACTGTAAGTTTAAGCTGATCCAAATTTGGGCCAGCACTGGAATGGCAGTGATCTGGCTGAAAAAGTAATCTGTGGTTTTTTGGGGGACTTGCTTTTCAACCAGATCAGCTGGCCACATGATTGCTAGTGCCTTCTCAAGGAAAAAGGTGATAAGGTAGGAATCGGGAAAGACAGGACTACGATTTTAGGGTAAAACACAGCCCTTGATGCAGCGTGAGTCATCAATAAACGAAGGCATTGATGTGTAATTCCCTAGGATACACACAGTACTTGAGACTGCAGATGAAGAATCAAGAAGCAGTTCATTTCATAAAAATTTTGGACAAATAATGCATTGCAAGAATATCCAAAATGTTCCTTGGAAGAAACTCTGAAGCTCAGTGAATACTAAACTGCCTGAGGAGCAGGCTACAGGTATTTCATTCATAGAATGGCCTGAGTTGAAAAGGACCACAATGACGATCTAGTTTCAACCCCCTGCTATGTGCAGGGTCGCCAACCAGCAGACCAGGCTGCCCAGAGCCACATCCAGCCTGGCCTTGAATGCCTCCAGGGATGGGGCATCCACAGCCTCCTTGGGCAACTTGTTCCACTGCATCACCACCCTCTGTGTGAAAAACTTCCTCCTGATATCTAAACCTAAATCTCCCCATCACAGTTTAAAACCATTCCCCCTTGTCCTATCACTATCCACCCTCGTAAACAGCCATTCCCCCTCCTGTTTATATGCTTCCTTCAGGTACTGGAAGGCCACAATGAGGTCTCCCCAGAGCCTTCTCTTGTCCAAGCTAAACAAGCCCAGTTCCCTCAACCTTTCTTCTGTCTTACTATAGAGAGCCAGCTCTTTTCTGATTATGCTTCCCCCTCCCCCTCTCATCTGTATTGATACATACGCCCTCTGCTTCTACTTGGTGAAGTTATAAAAAGCTCTTCTGACAACAAGAGCTGCTCCTTAGATATTGCAGTCCCACTGCAAATGATATGGAATAATTTACTTAATAAACATTACAGATTACTAATCACATATTGGATTCACAAATCAAAACCAGAAAGGTATACAATCTTTTTCAGATGTTTACATTAATGATTTTTTTTGAGAGAGAATTCAGAAGAATTTGTGAAGACAACAGAGCATGTCAAAGTTACAACAGCACATATATAAAACTTTGAAGACTGATACGAATATGAATAGCATTTGAAGACAGATACGAATTTAAGCAATATCTTTTTCTGTAAACTGCTTCTCACATGACCAAATGGATAACTGCCATTCTTCAACAGTAAGCAGTACCTTTCAATTTTTTCTCTGTATAGGTACCAAAAAAGGGCCATGATGTTTTCAAATACTATATATTTTTTTCATTTTACAAGACATCAGTGGGACTTTAGCGATGTGGTCAGCACAAATGTTCTATTCCCTCTTTAATTCTCCAACAAAGAGTCCAAGGAGAACCAGATTCCTACTTGGCAGAACCACCTAGTTTCTACATTTCTTTTACTGCAGAGAGAGGCAATTTGCCTGTACCCCACCTACTTGAACAAATTTTCTTCACCTTCACTTTGGGAGTGCACTGCTAACTACACTGGTGGAGAACAACCTCTCAATATACACGCTGACCATCCTATCCACCGAGACCACCAGCTTCATTCTTCAGTCCTGGGGATGTCAGGTGCTTAAGGGATAAAAGGGCTCCATCTGCAAACACTCACTATCAAATCACTCACATCTATAATGTTACCCTACTGAATACACTAATGAATTAATGCATCCAGTTGTATTTAAAATGCTCATCTCAACTCAAAGAATCTCTCTCAGTCTCACAAATAAATTAGTGTGTAACCACCTTAAATCTAAACCACGCTTATTCCACTTTCATGTCATTGGACCAAGAGAACGTGGAGGCAGCCTGTCTGACTGAGCTTACATAAGACAGGTTGTGCTTCACTGCAAGTAAGGGGAGGAAGGGAAGCTGTCTTAAAAGGCTTTCAAGAGCTTTGCCAAGCCTTTCCAACTACTTGGCAAAGAACGCTTTGGGATATACTGAGACTAAACTATGATGCTGAGCCAGTTCATGAGAGTAATACTGACCACAAATTTCAGGAATATTACTTTATACTCAGTCCAGAACACAGATCGAGTGATGTCAGTCTTGATACTCTGCAGGACACTGTCAAACACTTGTCTTGTTTGATACTTCCTTTGGGAGCATCAGCTCTTAACTTTCAGTTGTTGTTTCTCTGAGGTAAGCTGAAGATTTCTCCTCCCACCTCATCACTGAGCCACATGGAGTCAAATGTTAGGATTTTTTTTTTTAAACAATGAAAAAGAACTGAAGGAAATTTTAGTCATTATTACATATAACTGAAGATGGGCTTGAAACAAAAGCCTATCTTTGAAGTCCCCTGGATTCATATTTTTCAGTCTGGGCCTTTTCTTTATCCCTAGTACAGAGGACAAGTCTGGGGAACAACTGAAAAGGAAACAGATGAAAATAAATCAAATGCTACACAGCTTATTGTGCTGAAACTGTGGGGCCCTGGAAATGAATAGCTGAAGCACAGAGAGGGGAAACAGCGTGGCATGCTACAGTTACAAATAGCAGCTGCAATAAAAATCTTCAGTTTTTGTCTGATGTAAATTTGTAGATTACAGCTTGTAAAGTGTTGCTAAATCAAAATGCAAGGCTTTTAAGAAGTGTGTTATTCCCTAGTTACCTGATTCTACCAATTAGTAGTTCAGCACTGTTCCTTATTGAAAAGTTCTACCAGCTTTTATAAATCATGATAGATAATGGGTGAAAGTGGATGATCCCTTTCACTGAAAAGAGGTTGATATGGATTGCTCAGATTTGTCCCAAGACTTTAAAACTCCTGCCAAAGTATTTTAACATCAGTAGAAAGGAAGTAGCCTTGCCTTAAATCTTTATACTTTGAAGAGACATGCAGACATTCATAATAAAGACATCAGCATCATTTGGAATACATAGGCTATGTCAGATTAATGAGAAAGAAAGATAAAACAGCAAAATAGAGCAAGTGCCATTCTAGCTGCTTAATAGATGTTTCTACAGGGAAAGGGAGACTGCAAATAAAAAGGATATGCTCCCAGATCCTGAATATACTCTTGGAAGAATGTACAGTATGATATTTGTCTCATTATGGAAATGAGGATAACAAACTAATTATTTTCAGAAATGTAAGAGACATAAGCTATGCTAAAGTTACCTATATTGCTATTTTGCTATTCAATAGAATTCTCAGAGTAGGAGCATTAAGCAACATAGGTGAGTAATCAGCAGATAACCCATAGCATTGATCTTCAAGATATCAAAAGAAAAATGAAAACAAGAAAAAACAAAAGGAGAAAATTCAGGCTTTTTTGATGTGAAAATAAGTTCTGAAAAGAAGGCATGGTGCATCCTGGGGCTTCTCAGTAGCTGAAATCATAACATGATTTGATGGGGCTCCTGGACTTTGAAGACCTTCCAGGTTCTGCAGCCCAGTAATCTGAAACAAGCCCCTCTAAGAGCTTCTCCTCTTACAAACCACACAGGAGATGATGTGCAGTCACCCTCCTGAAACAGGTTTCTTTTTGTTTGTTAAGCAATTTAAATAAACCATGCTTCTTTGCAAGAAACCACTTTCACAGTAACTGGGAAACATTTGCTAGACATCAAATATTGGGACAATCATTGCTAGATCAGGAGCTTGTCACAACAAGAATTTCAGTGTTTGGTGAGTGGTGCTCCTAGACTACTACCTTTAAGTTTGTCTCAGACATTACCCAATTTTGAGGCCACCAAGCCACAGCTTAAATAAATCATAAGGATTTTCGTGAGTCCTTGGCTACTAAGTGCAGTGTTATATGCAGTGAGTGACTCATCACTTTGAGAACTGTTTAATTCTGGAACCATTTGGCCTCATTGCTGAGACTTCAACAATCAGACTAAGTTTAAAGTGCTTCATGGGTGGTCATAAGTTTAAAAAAAAAAGAAAAAAGAAAAAAAAGAAAAAAGCCTGACAATCAAGAAATTACAAGAAAATATGGGCTTCCTGAATTACCTCCCTTAGGGAGATTAAACGAGGAGGCAGGGAATTACAGCATTCTTCACTGCTAAGCAGAAGCTTGGAATTATCTAAAGGAAAAAAGAACTAACTCATGGTATGTGAAAATCAGTGAGAAGAAAACATTTAAAGCTGCTTTCTAGTTTACAGTAAGTGGCTACAGTCTCTCCCTTGATACTTTTTTTCTCTAAGTCAGTAAAAAAAAAAAAAAAAAATCCATTCAGATTCTTCTCTAAAAGGCAATGCATGAATACTCCTCATTCTGTTTCCAAGCAGACTGATAAATATATGCAAACAGATACATGCCCACAGGGAGAGGAGTCTGGTTCAGCAAGTTAGAATGACTCATTCTGAAATGCTCGATTGTTCTGTCTGAAGTGCCCAGGGTTTTACATCTGCCCAAGAAAATCCATTTTCACATTGCCACTTGAGTAAAAGGCAGCCATTGAGGTATTTAGTCAGATTTTTTTTTTCCTTTCTTTCTTTTTTTCTTTTTCTTTTTTTTTTTTTTTGCTTTGAGTAAACAAACAGCAACAGGGTCAAATCTTTCAAAAGAGAAAAAACAGCTGCAGTATACAGTTAGTGTTACTGCATGTAGGTCTGCACTGCAGCCACCCACAGGCATCCGAATGCAGATACCCCACAATCGGTTTTATGGATGTTTAGAATAAATGCTAATATAAACACTGCACGTACTGTACACAATAACTGTACAGATCTTTTTTTTTTTTTTTTAAATTTGGCACTTTGTTTCCAAAATCAGAGGTGGGATTAGGAAAGAAACAACAACACACAAATAAAGGCTGATTTATTATATCAGCATCAAAAGCTCAGGATATTGCATACAGCTTAGGTAGAACAGCTTGAAACTTTGACAGCTAACCAAAAAAACTGAGTGTTTTTGCACATGCAGTAGATTGGGATAACTTTTTTTAAAATCTACTTTTGCGAAGAAAAACACTAAACTGTAAATATAAGTTGCTGAAAAAGAACTAAAGTATCAGGGTAAATTAAAGATATAAAACAGAAGTTATCATTTTCCCCACAAGATAACATTTACTGTATTATTTTTGCTTTATAAGCTGATTCTTTTTTGTTGGATTGATTTGCCTTCATTGAAAACTGTGACAAATTTTGTGAGGTGCTTGCATGGCTCTGAAATCATAATTATGCGTGAATTATCATCATGTTCACAGACTACAATGATTTTCATTACATTTTAAAGAGATTTCTGCATCTGAAACACACATACAATTGATCTTTCACAGCTTAAGAAGGAAGAATATGAGGCTGGGGATGGGGAATGGAAACTTTGAGTAAGCGAGACAAAACCTCTTTCATCAGTATTTCAGGAATTATGTCTTTTCCTCCCTTTCCTTTTCTGTTACTTCTTCACCCCTCTAGGCACCAATGCTACAGTTTCCTTCCTCTCTGCTGTGCCAATACACATGCTCATCTATCACTCTCAGGTGACAGAAATAATATTTCTGTTAAGTGATAATCTGATAATTATTTCTGTCACGTCAGGGGCGTGCATTTTACCATTCTTTCCTCAATCTGGTCAACTAGTTGACCTGCAAAGCGAAGTTCAAATTAGCGTTAAGAGAAATTTTGAAATGAATAACTGGTACTAGAATTACACAGTGCAAGATTCCCAACAGCAACTATCAGTGCACAAATGAAGGAAAAGATAAAATCACCCTGAAGGAGATCTGGATCTGTTAATTTGCACCGACACAGGGTTTGTCTGGCTTTGACTAAACAGTGGAAAAATTGAAAGAATTTGGGGAGAGGCTGCTGTGTTTGAAGACAAGAACTGAGAGAGGAGGACAGGACGGGGGATGAACAGGACATGACACAACGCAGGACAGCAAAGCCAGAGGAAAGCAACAGTGATATCACACTTCTCTACTCCCTATGAAACTTTCTGCAGCTCTCCTCTCCAAGTATCCTCCTATTTTTCTGAAGGCTAGGGTGAAATCCACTAACAGTATAAATCAATCGCAAGTGATTCTTTGGAATCTCATTGTGTACAGTACTTATTTATTAGATCCCAAGGGACTGTAAATTCAAGATAAGGAATACACAAAGCAACAGAAGGAGCAAATGATCTCCTGGAAAAATATCCTCGGCCACAAGTCCTTTCTGTTAAACTAAAACCCATTTATGCTGCGCTGTCATAAGCAAAACCTGGCAAGCAACAAAAACATTTCTCCTAGTACATCTATGGAGCAGGAGGCATCTTTGCTGGAACAGCACAGTCCTGAAGCCACAGCTTCGCATGCAGATGTTTTAAATTGGTCATATAGCTTTAAAAAGCTATCCCATCCACTCCAGCTTCTGCTTGCTGTCCCCACCCTGGTGCCAGCACAAGCATTTCTGTGGGCACTTTGATGTGGCATGGCATTTTTTGTCTGCTCCAAGGCAAGCAGGGCCATGAGGCTGGACTGGCTGAGCTGAGGCCAGGACAAGGGGACTGCAGCATTGACTTTCTTGTTTAAAGAACATACATTAGACCAGGGCCTGAGCTAATCCTCTCATATCTTTCAGTATTGGCATGCCGAAAGCAAGCCACAGCAGAAAATGCCCCTTAGAAATGTGTATCACTAATATTGGCTACTACTAAATAACCATAACAAGCCTACCAAAGAAGGCCAACATAAGAAGGCTAGAAACCTGGAATGCCCAACCTGTAAGAAAACTGGATTGCTGAAACAAGTTTCAAACCACCTTCATCGCTTGATATGATTGGATCTCCTACCCTCAAATGCTGCTTAGCATTAAACATTCTGTGAAAGAACAAAGCTGTACAGCGTACAGTAAAAACTTCCTTGAAACCGAATCCTTTTCTAAGCTTTCTATGGGTTATTTGTGGGTCACTGGGTTATTAAAACCACCCACTGAAAATAATAACTGCAAGCATTCATTGGTCAAGAAACATCTACCGTCTTCCCTCCTTCCCAAAGCATGTTTACAATGATTTCAAGTGACCTGCCTGGCTTTGGCAGGTTGTCTGAATTTGCCTGAGCTGAACAGACCAGTTTTAAAGGGGCAGCTTTACTTTACCTGAAACAGCACCTGGCAGTTTGCTAAAACAAAAGTGGTTTTGTTACCATGCAAGCAGAAATTATATTTAGTGTGCATCTAGAGCTGCAGAGTTTTGTTTTGCTTAAGCATATTTTCATATAAAGGTGACACTGCAACTATGAACCACAAAAAAAAAAAAAAGAAGAAGAAAAAAATGTGCACTACAGAAACTATAAATGCATTAATATAGTTCTGCACCTATGCTGCCAAAAAAAAAAAAAAAAAAAAAAAGAAAGAAACAACGACAACCCCCCCCCCCAAACCACAACATTTGAATCCAGTTCAGCAAGCTTAATTTGATGCCCACAAACTGTCTTTTAACAGGCTGTGTGGAGGCTGATCTCTAGCATAATGTGTGGAGCCCCATGGTCAAGACATATCAAGGATCACTTGATAATTAAACTTTGCAGTCTCTTTAAGGGAGCTGTGAAAACTTCATGAAGATGTTTTCTCTTTTGAAACATCTGTAGAAAAATGAATTCTCAGAATTACAATATTTAGGTGGTTGAGAACTGCTTAAGCAACTTGCAAAAGTAGGTCACCATGCTACTTCAGTTGGCCTTAGGGTCAGTAGTGATCCCAGTCAACTCACTGCAGCACCTTTACACAGTTCTGAGCAACTCTTCACAGAAAGGAGCCAGTAATACTCATCTCAGCTTTGTTGTATCGACATCATGTGCCAGCTCACACCAGCAGCATCAGCAGCTATAAACACAGCTCTTACTAATCACAGGCAAAAGAGAAAAGTCAAGAATTAATAATCTTGAGTCCAGGATGGATGCAAGATACACAACATCCTAATACTCTTGAAATAGCAGTATGCTTTATCTCTTCCATTAATAAACCTGGAACCAGTTTCAGGGATGTGTATCCAGCACAACTATCAAATAAGAAAACAAACAAACAAGAATAACAACATAAAAATGATTAACAAATCAAAACAACAGTGAAAGCCCTTCTCAAGTAATGGCCACAACACCTAAACTCAACTCACACTCAACATGCCTTCAAATGCAATGACTTCCATACACCATTTTTGAACTGCTAAAACTGAGGTTTTCTCATGAGCACTGAAAAAATAACTTTAAGTAAGGGAATCTTTTAGAAGGATTACTGTAGGAATCCATATGTGGATATTCATTATCACAACTATAGACATAGCCAAGTCTCATTTTAGAGAACTCTTGTTATTAAAAAATGCAATAACCTCACAATTTCCACATTCTAGAAGATCTGTGTAATATCATTGATCCGAGGACTTGTGAGGAATGTTTCTGGGTTCTACCCCGACCAGCACAAGACTGAAGTATTTTTCTGGAACTTGCAATCACATGATTACAGCTGTCTGCAAACATTCAGAAGAGATGAAGTGATTACTCTCTGAAAAGCCCCCTCTCCTTACTTTCATGTTGACGTGTATAGTTCATTTCAAAGGGTCTTATAAAAGCCTATCCCACTTTAACCAGAAAAAGAAAAGGATTTAGTAATATCAAACAAAGAATGAAATCTATTTGAATTTCTGGCTACAACAAGCTATAATATGGCTGTTTTTTAAAATGTTTCCAACAAGCTACACAAACATAGGGAATTAAGTGGATATTCTCGGAAAGCCAAAGAAAATCAGAGTCAGATCACTACAAATGAAAATGGGGATCTGAAAGTTTATGTTTCAGATATTTTTGAAATTTGAAATTGATTACTAAAAAGCTACAAAAATATATTTTTCTTCTCAGAATTGTTTTTGCTTTTATGTCAGAGCTGGGAGATTCAGTATTCTATCTCTGTAATTCTTTGCTCTCATTTTCTCTCTCATCCATTTTTTTTTTTTTTCTGTAGTTTACTAAGTGTTTCTCCCACTGTTGGGAAAGAAAAATGACCTGCTTTCTAACCATAAACTAAAGTAAAATACTTTGGCTGTCAACAAAGAGTATTTCTGACACTTCACACCAAATCCTTTGATCGTAAAAATAGATTCTGAATTATGGAGAACAGTGGGTGGCAAGCAATAATAAGAACTGGTTACAGTGCTTAAAAGTGTATGGATACATGCAGAAACATCGGGTACAGAGGACTAAAAGAATTTGGCACATATTTTCATCAAGGTCAACAATCAAAATCAACAGCCAACATGCAAGGCTGATAAATCTACTGTCTGAAAGCCAGATCCTTAAAAATGTTATTCTAACTTTAAAAATGCTCTAATGCATTTTTCATTGGCAAAAAGTTGATGTAGTTTCCTGGTGGTTTGGGTTTGGTTTTTTTTTTTTCTTTTTTGAGGCATTCGCAGGGTGTGTAAACATGAAATGTACAAGAGATACACAAATTGAATACAAAACATACAAAATTTTCTTTAAGAAGTTAACTTTATCTTGTCTAAATCCCTAGTCACTGGTTTCAAAAGGCACTAAAATCATACTAGTGCTCATCTGCTGCTACATATTAACCTCTCTGTAAAGCACTGCAGAATATATTTATTCTAAGTGTTTGTCTCCAAATATTGCCTGCTCAGGCCTGAAAGTCCAGAGCTTGCTCCTTCCATGTTTGCATATAGACTGGGATTTTACATGTGGCTTCAGCAAGGGTTTTGAATACGTGCATGCCTTTTTTAGAGGGTCACAATTTTATCTCTCAAAGCCATTCTTTTGTAGTGAAATTTGCCATAAGGTAATAACATAACACACTGTACCAACTGTTATTTATAACAGAAGCAAATATTTTCTACTCTATACATCATTACTTATCCCAGTATTAAATGTATTTCAGTAGCAGAAGAGCATATATTAAAAAACATCTTTGTGCATCTCACATTTTACCTGTGAGTTAAGGGCTTTTCTTTAGCTTAAAAATTTAATAATTGCTGACATTTTCGGCATTTTTCTTTCAAGAAAGTGACAGATTGTGACATTAGGATTTGTTCTGGTGACTAAAAAGTTTGTCCTGAATTGATCTCTCTTTCATTTTGGAAATTATGATATCATTTATTCAATGACCTGAATCCACGTCTGTAGTCAGAAGTGACACTAAAGTGGGCTACAATGTTTTTGCTTCTTTCAAGTTACATAAAGTTATTTTCTTAAAGAAGGGTTAACTTTGCCTTGCTTGAGTAGGGCTGGTTCTCTGGCAGAAATTGGAGAGAGGCTTGTTTGGAAAAGGATTTGACATGCATGTTCTCTCCTGCTCAGAAGTGGCAGAACAAACCTAATATAAAAGCCCTGCTACATCAAAGCCTGGGAAGCTTTTCCACTCATGTTTTTACACTACTTTTTTTTTTTTTTCCTTTCCTTTTTTTTTCTTTTAAACCCCTTTTCTCATCTTTTGGCTACTTCTGATGAACTACAGCTTATTTCTTATATATGTACATTACTGTAACTACAGTCAGTTGTGAAGTCCCATGAATTAGTAACAAAAAAAGTCAAGTTCTCCTTCATGTCTCTTGTCTCACTACTGTCAGGAAGAAGAATGCATAGAAGAAAAACAAATTCCACAGAGGAAATGTGCACACGTCAGCTTTGCAAATGCAGGCCTCTCTCTTAGTGACTTTAGCATCCATGTTATTCTACAGCAACATTTGAAATTTGGACATGTTTGTTTGTTTGTTTTTGTTTTTGCTCATCCCCATTCTACACTAAGAATGTTTTATTTTGAAGCAGGTGTTTGAGACAGACCGCAGCGCCAAAAATCTTCTGTGACTGTGATAAAGCTAGAATGACACTTACTGTACCATGCCAACAGCTATGGACACGGGTAGAATGTTTTTCCTGACTGGATATTGGATGCTGTAAATTTCTGTGGTGTTTACTGCTACCCAGCACCGTGTTTATGCTCTTCAAAGGATGCACATGGCACACACACGTCTGACTTCTGAGGCTGACTTGGCAGTTCTGCTCAGACAGGCATTTGCTAGATAACAAAGCCTGCAAACATCACTGAAGCACGTTTTAGATTGCGTTGAGAGTTAAGTAAACATGATTTGCATGGAGCCAAAAGGGCAGTTGTGAATTTCTGTTTCTGACAGAAAACACTGTTTATCTTACATTAGTTTAAGGAGAAAGGGTTCAATTCCCATTGAGTATTATGAAAGTAAACAAAAGTTCAAGTGTACCCAATCTTTAAGCAATTTTAGCAAGCTAATAACTTCTAAGCTAATATGAGAACTATTTCCACAAGTCTTTAAAATACCACATAAATTAATAAAAAGGAACATGATAAAAATGAAGCACTTCAGAGGACTTCTCGCTTCACTGTAATCTCCAATGACAACGATGACAATTTTATCCTGTAAGCAACTGAAAGAATTCACTGAATCGCAAAGGTGTTGCTAATACTTATGTTGGGAACAATCAGCTGTCAGAAAATAAAACCAGATTTTTCTCATAATATTTGCCATTTCAGTATTGCAGGTTTTCAATATTCAGTAATAACTAAATAGATTTTTGTTGTTTTTTTGTTTGTTTGTTTTTGAGTTTTCTGTGTAGGTTATATTTGTTTTGATTTTTTTTTCCTGTCTAGAAGTGCAACAACAGAAGATAACACAACTGAATTCAAGAATTCAGAAATTTGTTTCCATTTTCACCTGAGCTAAAAGAGCAGCAAACCATGGTATTCTACTTTGCTTTTTGGGACAGCAATTGCTGTCGATTCTCACCAGTAGCTCAAAAAATTAGAGCAATGCAAGCCACAAAGTTGAGTTCTTCAACCAGACGACCACTGCCAAAGCCTCTTCTTATTCCTGTTAACCCGAGAAGATTCTACAGAGATACAAGGTTTGCTTACCTAATTTCTTTTACAGCAGCTGAACTACAGAAAGCTGCCATTCAAGTACTCTGACCTAAGGTCCTCACTAGGACAATAGAGGCTTTAAGCTTAGCAAAGTTTGTTTGCATTTGCCACTCTCTTCCAAATGAAACAATAATAACACTGGAATGTAGTTGTCAATACAAAGGAAAGACAAGGCAATTCTTAGTTTGAAAAATCAGCCACAGATTGAAATACAGAAAGAAAACAAGCAGAGACAGGAAAGGGAAAAATTCCAATGGACTCGCACAATGCATTCACTAGCAAGGTACTTTCTGAAAGTTAGTGAGATAAACCCACGTTAATTGGCATAAGAGCACTACCTGTTAATGTTTGGCAAATATACAGAATTGGAGAAATCTGTATTCTTCCAGAATCCAGGGCAGAATAAGCAGAAAATTGCAAGATGAGAAAGTATCCTTTTGAAATCTGCGTAAGAAGAATATTTTGGATTTTATCTCACAGATTACTTCCAGGATCAGATATGTTTTTAATATTGTTATACCTCTATTTACTTATATTTTAAACAAGAATAGAGGTTTGACATCTTAAACATCTTTCACACTCAAAAATTATCATCAGCTTATCATTAGCAGTTTGCCAGGTGAAATGTCACTATCAAAAAGATAATGTCCTGTTTGATATTCAGAGAAACGAGAGTTACTGGTATATTTTTTCCATACATACAATAACAACATATCCAGTTCTACACGAAGTTTACCTGCATGAAATTTTTTAGATCTGCATTTACCAAAGTCTTAATCATTACATGGCAATTCTGAAAAGGCAGCAGAATTTTTACATTAGGAAACTGTAACAGAATTAAGCAATTTTGAAGCTACAAGCATAGATATTTTTAGAAGGCCAACACATTACGTTTCATAAACATACGTAAAAATGTAATAGTAAGATATAGAGAAATTATAAGCAATCGTGCAAACTGAAAACATCAGAACAACAAAATGTAATTAAGGAAGAAAGGACACTGTGGGTGAGCGTAAGAGAAAAAAACACACCACATTTCCCACTCAGTTCAGAAAGAAATTGACTTAAATACTGAAACTCAAAGATGCTGTTGTTTCTATAAAACTCTGAATACATGGCCTTGTAATGTCAGTACCATTAAAACAGACCAGTATAACCATTAAATATTACACAAAGTCATTGGTCCACTGGAAGCACTTGCCTTCAATGCAATCTCCTTGTAAAAAAATAAAATAAAATAAAATTGAAAGCTCAAAAATTTACCATCTCCTGCTCATTAGGAACTTAAATATTTTGATCCGAATCTTACACATCTGTCCAGATCATCCAAATATTTAAATCCTTCAAGGAGAAAAATGAAATGCAACAGTTAAATTATAGAACAGAACTCACAAACAAAAAAAAGGAGTTACTGCAGCAACTCTTACACTCCTGTATATGTGAAATGGATTATAAGCTCTGACTCGGCTGAGAAGCCTTGGAGGCCTCATGAAAACATGAAAGTGCAATCAAAACAAAACTGCTTAGACTGAAGGGTTGAACTCTGTCTGAGATACATGTTCAGTGTCTGACTAGTGAAGGCTTTTCATCACAGTGACAGAAGAGAAGGAATGAGAGAAACAAGAGAGAGCACGTGTGAGCAAGAGAGCACTGAGCAGCATCAAGTGAGGGAAAGGGAAACTTCAAGCTTTAGTTATTTGAACTCATTTTTTTCCAATGTGATCATTTTAACAGCATTTTTTTAATTCTTACACCAAAGGCTTTCAATTCTGTAATCTAATGAAGCAAAATTTTTCCTCTAGCTTGTTACTAGTATATCTCTATCTCTATTTTTCACTGTAGAAATACATCAAACTGCATTTGAGCCACCCCTTGGACTCAATTTGCTTTACTGAAATGAATGACACTAAGGGAAAATACTAAATAATTGCAAGTTTTCAGTACTAATATACTGAATCTATTATGAATTTAAATTGTTTTGAACTTCGTCAAGAAAGTTTAATTGAATTAGCTTCTTCATTCAGTCTTTAATATTTTCTTTTTGTTTAACTGAAAATGTTAACCAGATTTTAACAGCATTCAACCCATTTTCTTCAATACATTTTTCAGCTGCTGCTATCATCTTCTGGAAGTCAAATCAGCATTCCTCAAATGGATTGATGTTTATCAACTGTATCAAGTAGACAAAAACACAGGCACTCAAGAGAACTGAACACTAAGGAGTCAACAAATTAAAGGTCATTTTGAGCATACTATCATTTGCAGACGTTCTTCTCATCTGACTTGTTATTTTCCCTACTACATTTTACATAATTTCCTTGCCAATAGTCCTACAGACAATTTTTAAATTTATTATGAACCCTGACAGAAGAGCCTTGACTTTCTTCTGCAAAGTCAAGAGTCCATATACCATGCATTGCCAAGAGCCATTTTGAAAAGACATGAAAAGAAAGGGATTGCATAATTTGGGAATGAATCTTATTTTGGTGACCCTATAAGACTACTTCATGCTGATTAGCTTCTGGCTGTGCCAGAAATACAAGTAGAGTAGAAGGAGAACACCTGATAATCAGCACAGATGGTGACTGATCCCACACCTTCACTAGGATGAATCAGGGGCTAACATCTGTATCTGCCACACTTCTGTACTATCCAGCCTTTCACTGCTGAGTCTGAACTCCGTTGGCTTTGATCTTAGAGTATGAAAACATAAAGCATTATCTTAATTTGAGTTAAAAACCACGTGGTGCAAAATGCACATCTCAAAGAAAATGCATCAAACTAGTAATTTGCTCATGTAAAGACATATGGAGTAAAGATAAAAGCATGGGTTTCAGGTTGTAGTGAGTTGATACTTCACACTTCTGGGAAAAAAAAAACCTGTATTTTATACATCATGTATATATCAAACAGATTTGCTTTAATAAATTTTTATGGAGTAATGACAGGAAAGTGGCTGAAAGATAAAAAATGTAGTGCCTTACAGAGGTCATATGACTGTTGCCTACATTTTATCTTGGGAGCAAAAATTTGAGATATTTACTAGGGTGCTGATTCCATTAGCTTCACATATGCTAGTTGTTTTCTTGACTAAATACACCATGGCATTTGGTGAGGATACTTAAGGCTTGACACAAGCTAACATGCAGAAGTATTCCGAAGTGCTGATTTTATATTTTATATATCCCTGCATGCACACACAACATATATATACACACACACTATGTATTACGTATTATCAAGTCTACCAAACAGGTGATTGTATCTTTAGTAAACAACTGTTCTGCAGTCAGTGCAAGAATCCCCTGGAGAAATTTTTACACTACTCTTTGAAATGTTGTGTAAGCACTGCTAGTATCATGCCCTGAGCACTGTGGTCTTTTCTACTATCCTTACTATTAGTTTTAAAATTCAGCTTGCCTTCCATAACCAAACAGTAGAGTCATATTTCCCCCTTGGTATTATCCCTGCTAGTGCTTGAACAAGTTTACTGAAAGTGATCTGTACCCCTGGTTCTCACCATAGTTTGTTTTCTAGAAGGGTGAAATTGACTCCTGAACAGACATCTATTTACCCAAGCAACACAGCTCCCTCCACTGGATAAGCTTTTCCTATTCTTACCTCCAGTGAAGTCCCTGTGACAGCAAAAAGGCTGTTTATGGCATAAAACAGCATCTACTAAAGCTAGCAGAACAGGACCTGCTTCTCTTGCTCAGCTCTTGGCCCTATGATCTATTTAGTCTGGGCATCTACTTGAGTTGATAACTGAGAATATGGCTTTAATTGTCTGGCAGATCAGTGTTTTTAAACCACAGTACCTTCAAATGACTCTGCATATGGTGATCATTTAGCACAAAGATATTCTTCATGCAAAGATTTATAGCAAGCATACTGAATGAGAGAGAAATGAATACAACTGAATTGTAACCTCCTGCTTTTCCTACCAGAGAACATTTCTTGACATGGGACAGAATGTGAAAAACACAATTAATGTAAGTAAATGCAAAAGATAATGGAAGATGAACCTGAGGACAAGGAATGAAACAACAAAGCTTTGCAGTATAATCAGAGTTGGAAGAAGATTGGAAACCATTAGCCAATTAAATCACTTTAATAAAAAATCTGGCATATGTCAGGAGGTAGCAGAGGAAAAATAAAAACAAGTAGGTATGTAACTGCAAGTTTACGGTTAAACTTCATAAGCTGTTGTATTCTGTCAAGAAATCATCTGCCCAAGTGCGAGCTCCTAGTTTTCCAGAGATGTTTTTAAAAGCATGGGCAACCACCCCTCCTTTTGTTGCAGATTTGAAGCCAATATAACGTAGCTTCAGAGTTCCATTCAGACAGAATTGCCACTTGTATATAATTTTGCTATTTGAATGATGTAAATTGCCTGGTCTTTTGCCCAGTTAACATTCACATCATTACATTTATGCCTACTATGGATTATTGAAGTGTCCAGAATACATCGGAAGTTGTATTATCAAAGAGAACTTAACGTGTGTACATTTATCTGCAGTGACTCTACTGAACATGTTTTCCAAATATTTTGTAGAACAAACACTGGCAGAAGATGCCAACGCTCTCCTCTTGTGTTCATGAAAACCAGGCGTACCTCTTCGAAAGAGTCCAACTTGATGCAAGAAAAGGCTCAATTACATTTCTTTCTCAAATCTTCTTGCTTTTTTCATGATTAAATAATGTTTTCTGTGGTGCAATATCTTCTTGTTTAGGGATTTGATGAAATGAGCACTATTACTTTTCCACAACTACCAATGCACAGGACTGATGTTTTCCTTAAAAGTATAAATAAGAGTTTCTCCCCAAAAAAGACCGTTTTTAAACTCAGTTGGATTCATAGAAAAGCTGTTGTACTGGCTTATCTTGTTAGTCAAAATACTTGAATTATTATAGTATTTTAAATATATATATAAACTACTATATTATAATATTTTGTTGGGGCTTTTTTGTTGTTTTAAATATACTGAAATTCTATTGAGATTAAGCGTATGATGGTAGCTGCCCAACACAGCTGTCTAAGACAGTGTAGGAGAATCACAGAAGGTCCCTTCAGTAGGACATAGATAGAAATTGAATGTAAGAAGAAAGTTCAGCAAACAGACAAGTCTTTCTTAAAGTTTGTTACCTTTTTTCCCCTTAACAAGTCCAGATGAGAGAAGTCAGCTCAACACCAAATTATTACTAGCACACACAGCCTTTCCTCCTACCTGGGTAAAGAATTCTCATCTAGTAAGGTTTTCACCTTTTTCCATACTTGAGGACATAGTAAATCCTACCTATGAAACCAAACTTTACTCAAAGGCAAAGTTCTGAGTGTTACATATAAATCTTACAAATAAATGTAATCATTTTTGTTATGTAAATTGTACTCAAAACCAAAAATGCTTCATACAAGAGCTGCCAAGCAGTTCCTAGAATCTACCCTAAGACTCCAAGCATATTGAAATGTCTCTTTTGCTCTTCCCTTTATTCAGAATTTGCCAAGAACAATGCTGTGTAACTTCCTTGCTCTTAAATCTTTTGGATGTGGTGCTCAGGGACATGATTTAGCAGAGGGTTGTTAGAGTTAGGGTAGAATGGTTAGGTTGTGGTTGGACTCGATGATCATAAAAGTCTCTTTCAACCTGAGCAATTCTATGATTCCACGATTCTAGATTTTTGAGCATTTATTTAAAAATAATTCCCTCCCTTCTTGCTCATATTTTTAATTTATTTTTTGTTTAATTTCCAGGCCCCTTCCACAGAATCATCACTTTCAACTCTGACATCACTTTATGCAGGACATGGCCAGTAAAATTAGAATGTGCCAGTTTTGGATCATGCTTTCATTTGTCAGTCATGTCCTGAGCAGTGACACCAGCATTTGCTTTAGTGTGCCAGCTCACCTTCTAATTTAGTTCTGCTGAAAACTTTGGCCAATACCTCTCTCAGTCTCTTAGACTTATCTAGCTTTTTTTTCTTTCATTTCAATGGATTCTTGATCAATTTTATACTCATCAAAGAGTCTGATAAAAAGTAATAAGTCCATACAGCTTCAAAAGTGGATATTTATAAGGTTAGTGATATAACAATACCAAAGCAAATGTAATTGTACAGCATTTTCAAAGCTATGTAAATATGATGTAGGAACACTTTCTGTTAACTCTATAAGGGTTAGAATGCAGTGAAACATTTTATGAGCTTGTTTGAAGCAAACAAATAAATAAATCCTGCAATAATGAGAGAATCCATGAACACCCCCTGCAGGAACTTCCTATTAAAAAGCAAACTGAGAACCTCTCAGAAAACACTGCATATTATGAGCACTTGGATTTGGTTTGCTCAGTCATTTCTAAATATTAAATCCATCCACTCTCAGTTAGAAGCAAAGAATATAACAAAAGTTTCAAAAGTCAGTATGCTTCATTTCAAAGTTTTTAGTCCAAGGCTATTGTAAGACTACCATAAGCTGTTCCTGCAGCCAGATGGTACATTTCCTCCTGTATTTTCTTGTTCAAAGGTGCATCATAAACTCCTTTCATACTGAGCTAAACCTTGCTACAGAAAAAAGCAAACAAACCCAACTGCACAGAGTCCCTGCCTCCTGACCTTTGCCATCTTTATTCTCCAACAGCATCTGGTTATTTGTGGACCAGCATTCCAAACACTCTCAGCAACTGAAAATGAAGAAAGTTCTTAGCGCTTAGGCTGAGCTTCTATTTGCTTCTTAGAAATAACAGCCTAGTTTTGACATCTTGGAAGAAACTAGGAGTAACACTACTTTGGCAACAAAGGCATAAAGGAGGCAACAAAGGAATAAAACCACAGCAAGGCAGAAAAGAATGGGAAACCACCTTTTGGGGGCACTAATAATTTACATGCTTGCAACACGTGTTTGACTAAAAACTGAAAAAGGCCCACACACACACTAATGGCTAGACCTCTGTTAATTTTCCTCCATTTCCTTGTTTATCCTACAGCCTTGATTATTTTCAATGCTAAAATAAATGAACCTGAAAAACACAGAAGTCCTGTGTGCACAGTTTTGGGGGGGTGTACACTGAACACTCATGTTTTATAACTTATTCAAGGATGTTTGACTCTTCCTGTTAAAACACTGATTAGTGTTTATATAAGCAGGATGTCCAGCTAGTTCTCCCCATTTACTAAGGGTCAGGAAACATCATTACCAGGAGAAGAAAGAAAAGAATTTAAAAACTTATTTCTCACCTGCCCTTTACCTTTCTTGTTGTGGTTGTTGAGTATTACAAAAGAGTTTCAGAATTGTATTGCTGCAGATTTTAAGTAGCTTAAAGTTTGTTCAGTACCCTTTAACAATATGTTAACAAAGACATTGCCAAAAAGGAAATTTCTCAGCAATAACTGCTATCGTTTTTAGATCATGTTATTCTTTAAACTGGCAATTGAAGTAACAGAAAGCAGAAGCAGCACGAAAATGGATTCATCATTTACAATTTCAATTTTAAGTTCCTATACGTTGTTATGTTTTCATCACAGTCACCTCTAGGAATGGAAACAACAATGGCACTCTATTCCCCGATGAGGCTGCCATTAACAGCCAGCAGACCAGCACGTCATCGCAATATCCATGCTTTTCATGAATTTGTTGAGGAACATGAAAGATATGGTTGTCCCATTGCCACGTGGCTTTAAGTTCCTAAATGAGGAACCATGAAAGCCACTGGGAGCAGTGCTGTCTCATAAAACTGGTACAAACAAATAGGTTACTAACATACAACGTCTGATCCACCTGATTTGTACAAGATGGAAAGCTCTATTTTGAGATGAAGCTGAAGCAGCTTTCTGTCTCTTCAAGTTTATGTAGTTTTACTATAGCTGATTTATCTTGAAACAACTCAATCATGGCACTTTCACATAAGCAGTATATATTTATATATTTTACATGCCAACATACTAAGCATAAGCAATCTGGAAAATTAGATCTTATTTCTCATAAAATAAATTGTACTTAAATTATTTGCAGTTCTGTAGGAGAGAGTCATCCTTTTAGAAATGTTCTTTGTTCTTTCTTCCTCTGTGCTAGCATTAGTTGTTTCTACCATAGTAGAAAACAGATTTAGATCAAAGTGTTCTTGTGGATAGTCCTTATGAGCAAGTTATCAGCTTGGCAAGAATCTAAAGGGTTTACTGTCTTGAAGGAGCACTACAGATGAAACTGAAGTGCCTCTGGATGGACCTTTGCACTTACCCTCACAAAGTTACATTTTATTGTGAGCACTGCTTTCCAAAATAAACAAATGTGTTACAATTCTCCTGTACACATGAACACTGTCCTGCACATTTCCAAGTAAAATGGCATGAATGTTTACAACTTAGACTTCTGTTCAGCCTTAAAGAATATGGAAATATCAGTTATGTATTACCCCACTCCTTTTTCCTACCAGAATGAGCGCTTGTTTTTTGTTTCTCGTTTCTGTAGTGACAAAGCCTTTGTCTTCCATGTTTTTATCCTAACAAATAAATACTGAATATACAACTGTATATATTTCTGATTGACAATTCTAATTCAGAATTATTGGGAAGGGAAGGGAAGGGAAGGGAAGGGAAGGGAAGGGAAGGGAAGGGGCTTCTGGAGAGATACAGAAAACCCACTAGGATATAATTCAGCATTGAATCACATAAGAGATGTGGATTATCTTTTAATAGTTTGGAAATGCTCCATTACTTTTTATTTCATACAAAATAAATGCTGCTCTGGGTGTCTTTCAAACTACACAAGAACACCTATTTTTCTATCTGTGTTTTCATCCAAAGATGCAGTAACTTAAAAACAAAAAATATATTAAATCCATAAATCAGTGTTTAACATTCAAACTGCGCATTTTGGTGGTCCTTCTTCACCAAGCAACTAAGGCTGCTTAAGAAAATGACATTAACATGTACATTAGTAGAATAGAAAACAGTTTTCCTAAATCACATATTTTCTCACCATTTCCAAAACGTTGCTCTTCCGTATAAGAACAAAATTGAAGCTTTCCAAGCTGCAAACACAAATATCTGCGCTCTGAGCTTCAGCACCCCAGGCTCTGTTAGGCAAGATCCAGGCTTACACCTGACTTCACTCTGTTCCAAGGCCTTAATTACTGGATTGCTGGCTATTCTTATTTTATTTTTTTTTCCCTCCTAACTCTTCCTGATATGGTCTAAATAGTAACTTACTACTTCAGTAGTCTGACCTAACTGTTTTTAAAGGTATAATAATTTCATACTATATCCTTAAAGCCCCAGAGAAGTACAACTGAATCTAAAATTAAGCAAATTGCTTTCAAGAAGATCAAGTAAAGGGTAATTCCAATGAAGGGTAATAAATAGTGAAACAAAGATTTTAATAAAGTGCGTAAAAGACATTCAAGAAATGATGGAATAGACCTGCTTGTAAAAAATGTCTGAAACAATGCTTACGAAACAAAAGAAATTATGGAAGGCAAATCTCAGCAGCTGAGGCATGGAGACAGAAGTGACAAATAATTCAGCTCAAGTAATAGTATTACATTCACACCAGGGAGAACACAAGTGTCTTTAATTAAGGAAGTTCCATCTACTCACACAGCAGTGACCTCAATGCATATTTGCCAGATTGACTTCTTATATTTAAGAAACATTTTTAATAATAGTCCAGCTATACTGATTAACTAGCTATACTCACAAACTGTTACTAATGCCACATATAGACATCATATAGACACATATAGACATATTTCTTTCCAAATTATGTTTAGTTTCTTCTGTTTTGTTTTCTTTTTAGTACTTTATGAATACGTTTCTAAAAATCAAAAGTCAGAAAAAAAAAACACCAGCAAACATCCATCTGTCAAAGAAAATATTAATGATAAATTCATAAACTGGAATTTTTAAAACCCATTTTTAATGGGTATTCTCTCTCTCTCTCTCTTTTTTTTTTTTAAAACAAAGTTACTACCTTTCATTGTCATTGCAAAAACCATTGCCATAGAGAATTGTGTGTGATAGAATTCAAGGATTCTGGGGATATTTCTGAAAGCTCAGCACCACCACTATTACCTGGAAAAGTCCAGTGTACACTAGCTGCTCAACTACCTCAAACAGTCACAGCAGCAGAATCAAAACTGCAGAAATTTGTTTTTTTGTAAACTGAACTGAACTGAAAGTTCAACAGTTCTTTCTCTCTTCACTATGTAAATTCATGTTGCAAACAAGGCACGATAGAATAGTGTGCCTTTTTAACAATATTTAGCACTACTGTCTTTTAAATTCCATGGTAGTAAAGCACTTGATATTGACTGTTTTCACAGAAAGAAGTAGTAAATTCTTGGTAAAACTAAGTTTGTGAGCTGGTAGTAATATCATATTTCAGTGCTTCAGAATGCGTCCTTATAGCCATTCCAACACCTCATCTTCAACAGTAAAAAGCCATCTAATTCACAGAGGATTTAATGACTGACTGAAATAAAAATCCAGGTTTCTTTGCATCTCTGGCCTGTGTCAAAAGCTTGGCTGCAAGTAGGCATGATGTCAGTCTAAAAACTAAGCACCTAAGCCACTCATTCTCCTTATAAAACCATTAACTGCTTTGTCTTCTTTCAGATAAAGATTATGTTCACTGAACACCAAGAAAATCTTTTATCTTGAGTTCAAATTGGAAGTTATTTCCAACTTGATTAAGATATCTTCTGCTAGCCAGTACTACTTCAATTGCTCTTGTTTGTGTTTGCTTGAGAAAGTTCAGTGATAGATCTGGTGAAACATTAGACAGTGATTTCACTCCGTTTTTTAAAGCAAATGTAAAGTCTATTACACAGCTTTCTCTCCTTTACCTAGGGTAATATCACTTCTGGGAAAAAGCTCTGGGGTGAAATTTGCTTTTAATTACTTTGCCATCTCCTTCCTTGACAAATGGGTCTTGCAATGAATGAGATGGGTAGAGGACCACCTGGGTCAGTCCACACCTCCCATGTATGCAATCTCCACTAAATTCTATTCTTCCACCGTCCTGTCTTTCTGCTTCTTTCATTCCTCTTCTGCAGTTGTCAAAGGCTGCTTAGAATGATAATGACCAACAGAAAGAAAAAGGGAGTGAATGCAGAGAGTGAATGCCAATTTGCTCCCTTATGAGCGTGTTTTTGTGTCCTCAAGATCAGGAGATGTAGTAAATGGTTGCTAAAAGTGTTTTTATGTTTTCACAGGATATCCTGCAAAACATGAAATTTTGCAAATGACCTTGCTAAGCTTGAAGACCATATTTGAGAGGGTTTTTTTCAAAAAAATAATTAATGACCCTTTCTGATTATCAATGCAAGTGAAATAAAATAGCATTTTTACTCCTTTGTCACACTGCAGAAATTCTTGAGGGTAATAGAAAAGTAGAATTTTCCCAGTATTAAAATAAAACCATATATTAACAGTGAAAACCCACTTTTACATAAGAATGTATTGCTAAAATGAAGAAAAGATATGTTGATTTTTTTTTTTTTCCCTTCCTTGGGCTTTCCATTTTCATTTACAGCAGAATCAGCTGGATGCTAAACATAACAGAAGAAATTACACAGCCAATACACACCTGAAAATCCATTGCCAAAGAAGAAAAAAAAAAAAAAGTACTCATCATAAACATGGCTAAACAGCGTTGAAAAAAGAACAGCATACAAGAATCTCAGGCCACTATGAGATCTGGGCTCAGTGACTAAGGAAAAGGAGCACAACAACAGACACCAATACTTACTGCTGTTTTAGTGACTTCGTATGGAACTTGGTGTACACAACAGTGCACTTCCCTTTCATGTAGTGCTATGAAAAAAACTATATACTTGGATCTTTGGGACATAAGTTACAGCAATAAGAAGTAATAAGGAGATTATTAAAGAAAAAGGTTTAGTCATTTTCCACTATTTGCCTAACACTAATTTACTCCTGGCAAAAATTTACTTTCAACGGATAACAAGTTTATAGGAAAAGAAAGCAAAGCCAAATACTCACAGCTTTGGTTTGGCAAGCACAGGTGGTGGCTCCTTAGCAGGTGAAAGCAAGACAGCTGGAGATGAGATGGGTTTATCCCCATTTGGCTTGCTGTTAATCATTCCATTTACTCCATGAATGGGGTGGATCCCATTTGTTTTTTCCCCAGATGAACTGAGATCTAATTGAAGGGCTGTCACTCCAGATCTCAATTCAGTGTTATTTGTTTGGTGGGTCTCTATGTGTTTCTTAGGAGAAAGCTCAAGAGAGCTGAATTCAGCTGGAGGAAGCGGTGAGAAATGGTGGAAATCATCACTGTTGGATTTTCTTGTCAGTGACTCATGAGTAGAGTTTTCTGAGTTGGCTAAAAGAGATCAAAAAGAATTTCTCTCTGACAAGTCATGAACTAAATAGATGGTACAGACATGCTGTACAATGAGCTTGTTAAAAGTGACATCACTCTGCTTTTGTGGAGATACTTTTCCAGAACTGTTGATAATTTATCCTGAATTAGGTAGGTGACTGGCTATTCATTTTTGGACTTCCCGAATAAGGAACCTTCTAGATACTTCCCAATCTTTTCCATAACTTCACTCACTAACTGAGATGGCCTATGGAGCAACAACAGCTGAAACAGCATTCCCTCTTCCTGGAGTCTTAGCATCGTTTTAAAACAAATTATTTTAAAACTCTGAAGGATGTATTTATATTTAGCACATTGACAATGGCAGCTGCGTTAGCGCAGTCTGTATGTAAACATAGCACAAAACTAAACATAACGTGAACAAAGTTCTGTGTTTTACAAAAGGCATATGCCACCTTCCGTAGCAAAATTTTCATCTGTTTTCATTTTGCCTTTGCTGCCATCTAGTCCCAGAAGCCTAATGCTTAAACATCTGCCAGGATTGTAGCAGGCACTTTTAAAATGCATTTTACATGAATAAAAATACTAAGCTGGGAAGTGAATCAATATAAAAACTCAGTTTGAACAATTTGAGGTTGACAGTATGATTTATAAATATTCATAGACATTGATAGGTTGCAGTGTAACTTAGAAAGAGGTGTCAGATTACTCTTGGCTGATAGCATGCACCAATAGTAGCACCAGGAGAAGTCAAGCTTTAGCACTGTAATTACTTGACTCAAATGGTTTCTGCTGTCTGAACAGCAAGTCTAGGACAGACAAATAAAGCCCGTTTCATGCATTTACACAAACTTTCCATTTATCTGCTGGAGTTACTATATGGCATTTTCTTTCTATCCATTTTTTTTTAAAGGATGCAGTGTTTTATCATCCATCTTACTGGCAATATGCTAGCTGCTTGACTAACAGCTTTTTTTTTGCTGTCCTCTATAGATAAGCAGTGCTGAGATGATGCTTCACTCTTTCAGTAGTTCAACTTTTGGAACAGATCTCTAGGAATCAATCTCATGCTTTCTGAGAATGAATAGAATCACATTCATCCATCCCTCATCCAACTGCCACTTCTATATATTCAAATTATATCAGTCAGTGCTGTGGGAATATTCAGAGAGTGGGATGCAGATCTGAAAAAGGAACCCTT
The DNA here is from genome assembly GCF_987193195.1 of Phasianus colchicus. Lineage (NCBI taxonomy): Eukaryota > Metazoa > Chordata > Aves > Galliformes > Phasianidae > Phasianus > Phasianus colchicus. Next base: position 6,637,990 of record NC_143439.1, on the reverse strand, counting down.
GTATTATGGCAGCCCTTTTCTACAAATGAAGTAGACATCACAGGTTAATTATCTAAGACCCACGATTAAAACCTCCTCTTTCCTTCTGTCACATACCTGAGCAGACAGTTAGTTGTGCACTGCTTGTTACTGAACCATATTCATTTGTTGCTGTGCACGTGAAAAGTCCTGAATCTTCAGGAAAAGTTTCTGCAATCACGAGAGTACATATCTCTTCTGGAAATAAACAGAAAAATAAACCACATTACAAACTGCTTAAGGAACCACGTCACGTTTTGCATTGCATGTTAGAAGAACATCATGAAGTGCTTCTTATACGAATGCTGGGCTTCCAAAGGACATGGCTTCAGTGAAAATGACTTTATATGCAAAAACAAGTAAATCTACCCATCTAGGTCTTCTAAAAGAACATGTCTTGAAAAATAACTTTGCAATTACTAGTCTGCAAAGTTATTTTACAATGGAATTTTTTTTAATGCAGAACTCATACTAATTCATACCAATCAATGTAATGGTTTCTATATACAATTAGAACTTGTAAGCTCTTTTTGAATCTACCTACCTAAATGATACCTACCTGATGATATCATTAGTATGATACTAACATGAGTATCACATCGTTGCTTCCTTCCCTTAAATTTTCTTATTTAATGAAACAGTTCAGATCAAATCACATTCCCAGTTAAGCCAGAAAGTACTTAGTCATCACTTCCAATTGAACTTTCTATGTAAAATGACCAGAATTAAAAACTCTGCATGCACAAGGTATGCCCCTTATGTAGAGTTTGGAAGGATGATTTCCATTTCTGCAGAAGAGGCATAGACATATTCTGGAGCTGTTGAAAATCTGTTTGTTCTGCTTTGATACACCATCATCTCATATATGCTTCCTGACCAGAGCTCTGTTCAGAAAACTTCCACAAAAGCTGGGCTATTCATATTTCAGGTTGAGTCTCAAGGTAATATTTTCTAACTAAATCCATTCCATGCTCTTATTTTGAACATATTTAATTATCTATTATACTATTTTTCCAGATTCTTCAGAGAAGTCACTTCATTTTATCTGTAATTCTAGGTGTATGCCAATCTTAAAAAGGCTCACAGTGTAGCTAATCTAAATAATCTTTGAATTTACACAACATGCATACCCAACTTTAATCTTGGACACTGTTAGGTCATGTTTTGTTAATTAATCAGGATTTTCTTTTGATTAAGCTCATTTGCTAGTCTCAAAACCAATCACAAAAATGATTAAAAACGTACTTCAAAGTTTAACAAAACTCTATTTCATTAAAAAAAGAAGAAAAAAAGTGTTTTGAAGACATTCATATGGGATCCCAGATATTATAAAACAATAAAATAATCAGTGGAATATAGCTAATAAAAGCAAAGTGAAGAGTGCTTCAAAATCCATTAATTTTCAGATGAAAATTATTCCGTACGAGACATTCGGTAAGAATAGCCTCATTTCCTTTAGATTAAACAATGAAAACATTTTCTAGCTTTTTTTTGTTCTTGCTGTTAGAGTTGATTTTTTTGTTTTTGGGTTGGTTGGTTGTTTTTTTTTTTCCTCTTTTTCCTAGTTGTCACTGTGTATGGGCAAACCACTGTCTCATTTAGAAAGTTAACCAAAAAATTCTGGAATATTTCCAGTTATAAATGACAACGTATCCAAGAACTTAGTGTACTGGAAATGCACTAAAAATGAATGACTAACTAAAGACTTGGCACAGAGCTGATTTTCAGACAGCAGAACATGGTGGTGGATTTTTTTTTTTTTTTTTTTTGGCAACACAAACCAGTCATTATGAGTAGCTGTAAGAGGCATGTATGGTAATACTGTAGCATGCTGGTTCTTATCTGACCTAGATGAAGATGAAATGACTCATGAAAGCTCTTATCAGGAAAGTAATGAGTAACACAAGCTAGTTTTTGAACTACTGAGATCAGCTTTTTTTAGTGTTAGTGTGTCCCAAGCAGTTTAAGCACACGTGCATTGTCCTGGATTGAAGTGGCTCTGGGGATGCAATCTGATACGTGCAGCCTTCTAGTTTCCTGTTAAATGAACAACAGAATTCTGAAAGCTGGGTGAAAGAAAATCATTTTCACCATGCTAAGAACTGCTATTTGAACGAGGGCAAAGGTACATAACACAACAACCAGTGGAATTTCCATTTTCCACAGAGCATAGCTAATTCATACTGTCAGTTTTGCAAGTATGATCATGTGAGGTGAGCAGATTTTTACTCTTCAGTGATAAAAGAATTCTAATGGATTCAACTGTGACATGGCTTGTTTACTGAAGCAGTATATTGGAAAATTATGCAAGGTAAACTGCAGTAATACCTGCAAGACAAAATGACATTAAATCTGCAATGAAAATAATGGAAGCTTAAAACTTAGCCTATCTAGCTGGATGAGCAAACTAAAATATATTTTCTGCTCAATCATGAGAAAACCAACTAAAATAAAAGCATTGTTAAAAAAAGAATTAAAAAAGGAAAAAAAAAAAAAAGGAGAAAGAGGGAGAGAAGTAATTCAAAGCTGGATCTGGCTAAAAGCATGTGGGAGCACCACGACATTATTTTTTTTAGTCATTTTGCTATCACTCCCACATCAAGAATTGCTGACCTTGCTAAAAGGCTGACCATTGTAGGAAAGGTAGAAATAATGTTACAAAATTTTTATGTCAAACCAGTGTTTTATACGGATACATAACGCTCTGAGCACTTTTCTAGTTTTAGATCCTGACTTATATAATCAGTTTTCTTTCTGTTGCTGTGCTAAGTAGCATCTGATGATCTGGAGATGTCTGTTTCCCTTCCCGGTAATCATCAACTGACAAGTAATTTCATCACAAAAATGGGTTCCAGAAAGCAGCTCTGAAATGCTGTTTTCAGGGCCTTAAAACATATTTAACACTCGACTACACTAATACAAAAGCACTCTGTGCACTGAAACATGCAAAATGTTTAGACGTGGAAGCACTCGACTGTTGTGTCAGTTGCTCAGAAAGATTACATTTTACAGAGTAATCCTTTAATGGTTCACGAATCTGTGAAGAAGAATATTCTTTGCTGAGACTGAACTTCACAGATTGCACAGATTCACAGTTCTCTAAACTATGCAAGGGTTATATGCATCTGCTGATCTACCAAAGCTTCTGTGTACTGAATTTCATCAGCTATCAGAAAGCTCATTTTCCTGGGGAAAGGAAATATTTACATATATTTTGAGTTTCAAACAGTGTGCAAGAATGAAAGGATGATTTCTAAGGGATTGAGTTATTAGAGGTGGAACAGCAGCAGCCAGACACACAATCACAGCAGCACAATCCAAGAGAAATGATGACTGTCTTTTGAGATGCTTTTGGTGAACATATGAGGAATCGTGCCTCAGAAAAATAAAAACAAACAAAAAACACCATGTACATGTGGCAATTCGCTGGCAGCTTAAGAAAAATTACTTCACATAGTTTTCTTCTCACATGCCATCAGACCATTGTTTTAAATGTAATTCAATACGGTTTGCGGCTGACTCCAGACAGCTGAGTAATGGTCAAAATATCAACAGCTGGCAAATGATTCCATGGGATATTTCATTCTCAGGCAGCCAGTTCTTTGGAGGATTCAATCAGTATGAAGTCAAAATGTCAAAGAAAGAAGTACAGAGCAGGTAATGAGACAAACTGCAATGTTGGCTTTAAGTAATCTGACTAACTATTAATTCACAAAGCAGTCTGCGAGGATTTGTGATGCAAACTGATTTCTGTCTAGACAGAATGAAGAGTGTAAAATACATTAGGGTAGATAGAATGTACCAAAAAAAAACAAAACAAAAGAAAAAATCCACCCTAAAAAACCCTTAGAATGGAAAACCCTCTTGCTTCCTAATTTCTTATTTGTGAGAGTTCATGGAAAAATTCTCTTTTAAATCGTTAACACCAACCTAAGAAAGGATAACCAATGTTTTTAGCATTGTATTTATTGACATCTGGACTTCAGTTCACAGCTAACAATGTCACACTGCAACTTGTTATGATTTATGCAAAATTCAACAAAAGATGTACGCTTGGAAATGATTTAAGAAATCATCCCAATCTCTCAAAATTATCAATACTCTTCTAGCACAGGCATGTTGATCTCTCTGCTCAGTCTTGCATACGTCCTCACCATCTGTACATAGTAGTGTGTTTGCTTATGAGAAATTTCCTCTGCTAATATTATTTTGTCTGGTGTCTTAGAATACATATTACATCACAAACCAGTGTTGTACCAGCATGAAAACCTACTATGTTTCTGAAACCCATTCAATTTCCTGCTGCAAAAATTTCAAGACTCTTGATGACATCCTAAACAATAGTGTAACTTACTGCTAATATTATACTTAAGACTCTGCTTGTCGTTTACATCAGAAGGAAACATTTTGCCCATTTTATTAATTTGCATCCTCTCTGCATGCAGGATCAACTTCTACACAAATAAGCTGACAAGTGTGCTGTTCTTGATTTTAATGGAATGTAAGACACTGCACAGTATTTGATGGGGCTTACTAGGAACTGTCTACACACATAAAAATTGAAGTTTACTTGTGAGCACTTAGCTCAATGAATCCAGGGAAAACAAAATACCAAACTGAAATCCATACATTTTAGATAGTTGAAAGTTGCTTATATGCTACAAGACTTAAAACTATGAGTTATCCTCTCCCAGAGTCTGCAAGCTAGGCACCATTCAGCAAAATCAACACGATAGTATATGAAAGGGAAGTAATAGGAAGTTTATGATTTTTTCTGTAGTCCGAATTCCACCTTCTATTCTGTTTCAGTTAGTTGTTATTATTATTAGCTGTGTCAGCTACAATGAACGTTCTTACTTGTTTCACAGTAATCTCCAATAGGCTATAGAAATCTTGCAACTAACAATAATGAAAATTACTTAGATGACCATCAAAAAATACCAGTAAGAGAGAAAATATACAAATTTCCCTCGTACTCAACTATCCACACAAAGGAATTTGAACCTATTGTCTTAGGCAAACATCTGCTTGTTCTCTCCACTAGTTAACACTGCATTCCTACTCTTAATCACTTAGGTCATCCAGTACTCCACACATTATAATGTGTAAAAAGGACTGGGGGTAAAGAAAAATTACCAAAAATAAGCTAACGTTGTTGATGCCTATCAAAGTAGTTTCAAAATAGACATTTAATAAAATAAATACACAAGATATGCTAGTAGAGTTCACAGAAACTTTTGCTTAAATTTGAAATCCTTTCGGGTAGTTTTCTATCATGTTTTAGGAGGGTGTGAATGTAGTCCAAGTGATTCAGTAGAGAATAAGCTCCCAGTATTAGCAATGAGCTAGATAAACCAGCTGCTAGTCTCATAGCATCAGTAGATTAAATCTAGAAAAGTGGATCCCAGAGATGCCATTACTTGAACCAGAAATAAGTTTATCTGGGAAGGAGAAAAGAATGAACCCCATTTATTTATTTATTAAGTTAAAGAAAATAGCTTATTTGGGAGGCTTTTTTCATTATATATATTATGGGAGAATGTTCCTAGAATGACACAGAATTGAATATACTGCAACACAAATCTATTCTTCTCATTTCTGTTCATATCCAAACGCTTGATATGATATTGAAACTCTCCAAAAAGAATTTTGTACTGAAACTTACAATTTTTAACCTTAAATTTTGAGTTATGACTATAAGCTACCAACCAGTAGCTTATAAAACCAGTCCATGTTTGTTAACATTAAGATATGTTTTAATTCCTCATGATAAGTTGATTTGATTTTCTTGCATCTCACATCTCACATTTCAAGTGTCCATCAAATCAAATTATTTCTTCACATGTACTTTGGGCATCAGCTGTTACTACAGGTGGTGACAGAACACAATTCATACCACTGACTGTCAGAATAGACTGCGCATGCGCCAATCAGCAAATAAAATTAGGTACTACAAGGAAATAATTTTGTGGAACACTAAGAAAATCAGTGAATAACTGAGAAAGGAGAAACCTTTTCCCCGTTTCACTCTTCTCCTTTCCATGAATGCTTACAGAAAGCCACCTTTTTTCTAGAATTAACCCTTCACTGCTTTTTCTCAGTCCATACCCTCAACAGCAGCACTGCTAATTTACAAACATCATTGCTGAGTCTGTTCCCTATGCACTCAACACTGCCTCTGCAACTCCTCAACGTTCAAAACATGCACACATAGCTAACATCCTTCAGAACAAAGACACTCTTTGGGAATATCCGCATCTAAAAATATTCTTTCTGTTTTTCTACTCTGTTATTAAATCTCTCTCCATGCGTATTCGAGCACAACCTGTCACCCTCTTAAGTAAAGAGGTGTAGTAAGACTACACCACTGCTCTACTTCTACCTGTTGATTGACTTATCTAACACAAAGATGAAGCACACTCAGCCTTTTAGCATCTCTACAATTCAAGGAACTGCAACAGCCTGTAAGTGCAAAGGAAGCAGCCAGCGAAAACCAAGTGTTGGAAGAACACTTTTTGCTTTCTTGATGAAATGTAGAACTTTTGTCTCATAAAAGGGCTAGAAAACTCTATGTGCCTTTCTTCTGGAAAAAGAAAGACAACTCACATCTGTCAACCTACACTGGCAAAAGCAGCATTTAGTGGTTGAGTGTTATGAAACACATACAATTGGTGTCATACAATTTTGTGGGATATTTTTTTCATCCTTTGCAGCATGCAAATTACTCATTTTCTGAGAATAAAACTTGCTTAAAAGTTTTGGCCATGAGGCTCTCCTTACTGGTCTAAATGGAATTTACTGTTTAACTTATAAAGGAATTGATGTAAAGCCCAGTGTGGAGTATGGAAGGTGTGATAAAGAAACATTCTCTTTAAGGGGGTTTCATGTTACCAATGCTCAGCAGAAATCCTTTTACATTTACAGCTTCTATACAAACTCAAAGACCTAGTGAATCAAGAGATATTTTTAATATGATTCTTACCAGGTTCAGTTGCAGATCGTGGCTCTGCATATCACATCATAAAAAGGGGAAACAAACAAGAAAAATGATGTTAGAGATTATGCTAATAAACAACAGTATACTGAGTGAACACGCACTGAAATCTTGTAGAAAAGTACAGAATCTTTGCAGAAACATTACAAAATAAATATGACTAAGTGTTGTATTGGTAGCAGTAGTTCAATTATTACTACTAGCCTTTAGCCATTATAATCAATGACATGTGAAATGTAATCCAAAATAAATTTCATGATTATTCCACCCTCCCCAACGCACCCCATATCAGAAGTCATTTAGAAGACTTTAGTCATTGCCTTACTTTTTTGGAGAATTCTGAAGTCTGGAGAATCTTGAATTTCAATGCCCTGTCGAAACCACTTAACATGAATGGGAGGGGGTCCTCTCACCCTGCATTCCAATACCACTACTTGCCCCTCAGATGCTGTGGAGTTTTGTAGTTCCTGAAATAAAGCAATCACAATTCAGATAAACAGGAGCGTTTTACATTCTAAAAAATGTCTTTATGTTACCATCTCGTATTCTTTTTTCCAGCAGTCATGTTCTGTGAATGTTACTTTCACTCCGATTACATTTAATGTATCACCTCAAAAGGACTAAATAGTCCATATAATGCATACTACCCTGTAGAAGCATTTAATTTCTCAGACCACAAGAAGTGGATAGTTACGGTCTCAGCATTCCTCCTACTTCCACAAGGCAGAATGAAAATCTGCAACTAGGTACACGTTGGTTGACATGGTCTTGAGAAAATAGCTGTGCTGCTTTCAGATCAACCTCTAAAATGTACAATTGCTTTTTTTTTCCCAGCCAGTTATAAACATCCAAGCTATAGTAAATGACAGATTAGGATGTTTTACCATGTGTTGGATAGCTTCTGAGACAGTACTATGGCTATACTGAATTGCTGCATACATATGAAGGACCTTTAATGAAGACCTCTAGAAGGGAGAAGAAGTTCAGTACTTTATGCAACAGGAGAAAGTCACTATGTTTGCCTTTCTTGTCCATCACAAGGTTATGAAGCAAAGAGCCTTCTTTACTGTACTGGCTGTCTCACTCCCTTTCCCGTTATTAATGAAGTTTTGATAAAGTTTTAGGAATTGATGCAACATCACATGTGAACTTTGAAGCTCAGCATTATCCTTACTTACAATTTTTAGGTCTCTTTTTAATCAGATTAATAAGAATTTTATAACACTGAAGTCTAAACTCTTTTGAATTGTTCCCTGAATTTTACATACAAAGAAATTTGTGTAAGGAAGCTGCATAAGCTTTTTCGTTGTTGTTCTTTATAAGTGGTTCATTCCTTCTGTAATTAAAGTGGATTTTGTTTGGTATATGCCAGCTGGCTTAAACCAGTTAATAGTGGATTTCAGGAATAAGAGAGATGAGGACCGGAAGGTAACAGTGGGATTCTGGTGATTTCTGAGTGTCTCAGCTAGGCTTCTCGTATTTCTTCCTCTTATTGGAAGTTGCCTGGCTCCCTACCTTGCAGCAATTATATTCTCTAACTCCTTGCACCTTCTTTATTCACCCTCCTGTGGTAACTGCAGTATGAGTGCAGAATTCCAATGAATGGAATCAGACCTTTTCTGCCTTGAGAAATGGATACGTTGGGGTGAAGATATAAAATTGTGGAGAACAGGGGTTTTTCTTAGTTTAGGAACAACTATTTGCTGTTTCATATGATCTTTTAGTCAAATTGTTTTAGTGAAGTAATTAACAGAAGGTCACTCTGAAACTAATGCCTCCTATTTATTTATTTCCATGGAAACTACACCAGATACAAAGAGCACAAGAGCACTATTTGATAGAATAAAACGCCAGCCACAAAACACAGATTATCAACATAGTCACCATCATTAGCTATGTATTTTTGCAAGCAATGAGCAAGTGCTTGAATGCATCGCTCATAAAAATCCAGGCCAGGAAGGTGACCCACTGGCACTGTCACAGAATGGCCAGGGTTGGGAGGGACCTCAAGGATCACCAATCTCCAACCCCCCCTGCCATATGCAGGGCCACCAGTCTCCCCATTTCATACCAGACCAGGCTGCCAAGGACCCCGTCCAACCTGGCCTTGAACACTTCCAGGGATGGACGGGGCATCCACAGCCTCTCTGGGCAGCTGTTCCAGCACCTCACCACTCTCTTTGTAAAGAACTTCCCCCTGACATCCAATCTAAGTCTTCCCTCCCTCAACTCAAAACCATTTCCCCTTGTCCTGCTGCCATCTGTCGCACATAGAATATGCATGTAATTCCTCTATGATATTAACAGGGTAGAAGGCATAAGAACATCATTGTGTCAGTGGATAAGTATTGTCTTAGAATGTCTTTATACAGAAAAGGACCTACCTAATAAAATCTGCAATTTTTGTTTTTTATTCAATCAAAGACTCCTGCTTTATAATAAGTTCTTGATATTTCCTTCTGGACTAAATGCATCCTGTATAAAAATCATGATGGATAAACCATACCTTAGTGAAAATGAGTGCAGAATTGGTAGGCTTAGATCCATCCAGATGGTGCAGGTATGAAGTAGGGCTTTGGACCTGCAAAGTATTGCAACAACACTATGAAATGCAAAGGATATAATGTTTGAACATCATCATCTGTATAAACATATTCAATAATACAAATTCAAAAACGAATGATTTTAATCTATTCTCATTATAGCACACTTGAGCGACATCACTATTTCACTCTGTTGTACTTCTGATATCAAAATTCTTCTATACTTCCCATGAGAACTTTGTACCCAAGCACCTGCCTTGAAATACTATGTGTTCAACACTTGTTAGTATCATTCAAGTAAGTCCTCTGCACAAAAGCAGCTTTGCATCTTCTGTTATTATATCCCTTGATTGATCTTGTAATAAATAAGAGTATCTAAAATTTATCCAGATTAAACAGAGAAAGGAAAAGTAATTTACCATGTACAATTTAATACAGATTTTACTTTTTTATTTTTTGCATTTCATGATTTATATGTAAACTCTAAGTCATCCACAGCACCTTTAGAACTTTCTATAAACTAAAGAACACTGATTTTCTATATATTTCTCTTACCAAGTAAAATGAAGAGAGAAACAATAGTAGTATTTAATTTAACAAAATTACATTATTTTGGAATTGGAACAAATTGCTATTAAGTAATATCCTCTGTAATTTTCATTGTCATGATGTCAACTGCTCACATGTTGCAGTGATACACACTGTAAGAATCCTTATGTATATTTGCTGTCACACTCCATTTGCTAGACAACTGCCTAATTTTACAAATCATCACTCTTAATAACATAAGCTTATAGTCCATTAGTATAGTTCCTCAAATGACAGAGTTTTTCAGAACCTAAACATTTTGAAATGAATTCTAAAATACTCCCACTAATTTAAAAATATCTGGAAATACCTGCTGACTGGGCACAGAGATGGGCTGAATTACAGCTGTGGTGACTCCAGACTTTGGTGAAGAGGGTCCTATTGTCAGGGAAACAGAGGTGGTTTTCTTTTGGGCCCTGAGAAAGAAAAACAATACAACAGTTTATAAGATATGAAAATGAGAATATGTTAGTTTGTAACTAATAAGCCACCTTGTATTTTCCATATCTTCAATATTTTTATTCAACTGGTGTTCATTACATGCTCATATCTGCATAACCATCTTATGTTTTCATTTTGGCTATAAGACTGTTATATATATCATTAAAAGTGGAAAGATCAGCTCTGGAGGAAGCTTGACTGGAATACAATCTTTGACTATTTTATGCTTGCATAGTCTAGTAAATAGTAGTTTTATAGGAGTCAAACTCTCTCTCTCTATATAAATATATACATATATATATATTCTAGACCTCTTCATATTTTTCTGGAGGCACATGGCTAGACAATTACAAAGATTTGATTAACCAAAAGTTACTCTTACATATGAAAAGTTGATAACTACTGAAGTGTTGTTAAGTAGGGGTAGACTCAGAATAAGCACATTAATAAAATCTATAGCCATAATACTGCACATTTATATCACACGAAAGAAGGAGAAGAGACTAGGACAAGACACAGACAAATACATCCGAGATGCTTATTCAGTTCTAAAACTTCTGAAGATAGTGTGCCTCATTAAGAAAATTTGAACATCATTAGTCCTATTTCACCCACTTACTGTGGCATAGCTCCAGATTTTGATTTGAAAATTAAACTTTCACTCTCTGAATCTGTGGAACTGGCACCTGGAAAAGAAAGCGTATTCAATAATCTTTTACTGATATCTTTTAAGTTCAAATTCCAAAGGAAAAACTTTGCTATTTCTGCATTACACTTCCAGTGACTTGCAATGTGCACAGTAAGACATTCCAAGTGTTGAAAATTTTCTGTAATAAGAAAATGGGCAGTAGCTTATCTACTATGATACCATAACTATATAGTTTAGACAGTTACAGAAATCATGTCCATACCCATTTAATTTCAAACTGTTTTCATAAAATCACAGAATGGCCAGGGTTGGAAGGGACCTCAAGGATCATGAAGCTCCAACCCCCTGCCACATGCAGGGCCACCAACCTCCACATTTCATACCAGACCAGGCTGCCCAGGGCCCCATCCAACCTGGCCTTGAACACCTCCAGGCACTGATTACCTTCATGGCCCTCCTAGGATCTTAGCTTTATTCCTTTGTACTGAAGCAAATATGACAAAAAAATTGCTGACTACTACTATTCTACTGGAAATGTATAACTGCATTTACTTGAATGTTAAAACTTAAATCTTAGGAAAACATGTCTTATATACAGATAATAAATCTTCAACCATAATTACGAGCACTCAGTGTAGAAAGGCATTTCCAGACTAAACTTGTTTGCTGCTATTTCCACATTTCAGACTATTTCTATCAATCTACAGATGGCATTTACAGTGGAAGTCTTGATATAATGTATGCGTTTGGAATACCCTGAACCCACCTGAAGAAAAGATGGGAAAGTATTTATTTTACCACTGTCTTTATTTTTCCTAATAGCTACTGGCTCTGTATGCAATAGTTATTCTAGACATTTATGCAGTGTAGATAATTCCTCTAAGGATTCGTACATATATGCAGAGCTGAATTTGTATTACAGATCACAGAGAAATCATATTCAACATACACAGTATTGCATAGATTGACTTACAGTGAAACAGAACTTGAACTCAGGGACTCAAGTACCCGATTTATTTACAAAGTATGGGCTACAAAAGTCAAAGCTGTAAGTAGCACAGAAGGGTAAGAAAAGAGAAGCAATGTCAGGTGAGCAAAGTGGGTCAACGTGTAAGTATTCCTCTATGAGTAAAGGATAAAAATGTCTTGCATGGCTGGGCTTGATATACAAAAGAAGGTGTGAGACAACACTGTCATCAAGATTATTAATGTACAAAGCAATGTTTGCATGGCAATCTGCTTTCCTTAAAGATGATGAGGGAGGAGCATAATGGCTTGTACAGTTCTCTCTTTGAAAGGTAAATGTTGTGAAACTTCAAGACAGAAATTCCACATGGTAAAACTTAGCCAGATCTCAAAAAATGAATTCTTACTTGCTGTATTTCCCTTTCTATCTGTTTTCAGTGCCACCTCCACTGTTATAACTTCCTGTAGAATTATGAGTCTGTACTGTATCTGAGTATTTCTGAAACCATACTCCCTTCTGCACAGAAAAAACCTCACCAGAGTCCATAAAATCCAGAACAGGCCTTGGTGATTTTGCTATTATATCCCAAGAACACAGTTTTGAGCACAGAAAATATTACAAGAGAAACCTTATAAATAATGCACTTTGCCATGATTCAGCTAAATTACAGTGAAAAAAATTGCTTTGTTAATCAAGATCAATTTAATAATTTTAGTATAATATTACTCTGATTTACAAGTATTTGTTATATTAATTTGTTTTCAACTAATTATTAGATGAATGTTAAAGAGTTACAAAACCAGTAAAGAAAAGATCTTACTGAAGGGCTTGAAAGAGAAATTAACTAAAGTAAAAATTGGATTTATGCAATTAATGTAATTATGTAGTTAATATTACCACGTCTAAAATACAGTCACTTGATTGTGGACAAAACTAGTATTACTGACTTACATACAATCTGACTTAAAGTTAGGGTGTAAAATATGAAGAATTAAAGCTTGTTTACCCGTGACTGAGGAGGACTTATTTGGAACAGTCACCTTTAATTGCACTGGAAGGAGGTTCAGAAATGTCACAGGAATTACTGCTACTCTGATAATCATTATTAGTATAACCAGTTATATCTTTTATTTGCAGAAGCTACTTATTGTTCACAAAAAACTCTACTTGTCCATCCTTTTACATTTTTTATCTTCTTTTTGCCTCAAATAAATAGCAGTCTAGCCAGTGATTCTTGGAATATCCACTGAAATATAAGAATTAGTACAGTGCCGTTGTCAGAATATACTGCTTTAAAAGGAAGCTGAGAAACACCATACAATTATCACAAAGCAAATAAGAACTAAAAGTAAACTTCAGCTTAGTTATCTTTCATGTCTGAGTCAAGAATCTTTTTATTTCACCTCTTACCTTCAATGAATATTTCAGCTGAGGTACTATCTGAACCGAGGGAATTTGAAGCCAGACAACTATAGCGTCCTGTATCGTCTTCAAAGGCTTCTGCTATAATTAGTGAATGAAGTCCTCCACTTCCAGAATGGATTTGAATGTCAGGGGAGTTCTGGAGTTCTTTTCCTTCACAGAACCATCTGTAGCCCACACGCATTTAGAAAGACAGAGGAGAAAAAGAACATAAAATATTGGTTCAGGCTCATCACACAAGAAGATATTTCAACTGCTGCAAAAAACTAAATTGCTATTGAAAGCAGCACATTGTGCTTTGAAGTGTTTAATGGCATTTGCAAAGAAATAACTTGGTGGCATAAAATTTCTTAAAGAGGCAGTGAGACATTTCTTGATCTTGAGAAAATCAAAACCTAAAAATTAAATCTATTCCCTGTTCTATACATCTAGAATTAATGCTTTCTGCATATCTTATGTACTGGCTTGATTTGAGCACACTCTAATCCATTTCAAGTAACCCTGCCTTCTTTCTAAAACTCACTGATTCTCCATAGAATGCGTTTGATTTTTTTCTTTAGATCGCATCCACTTGATCTAATGCAATCCTGTAGTTCCTGTATTACTGAACTTCAAACTCCTGCCTCAGAACTGGAGCATAAGCTGGTTTTGTAGCCTACTATATATACACATATATATAATCAGCATGTGTTCCCTTATCAAAAAAGTTCCACCCCAACAAAAGAGCCTATTTACCTAGGGTAAGCTATTGCTATGTAAAAGCACAGCCTATTTTGTTTATGTTGGGCCGATGAAACATTTGGCAGTGCATGCTGTCTAAGAGCAAGTCCTTCCCTGCTGCCTAGGAGGTACCAGCACGTAAGACAGTTCCCTTTAATGGCTCAGAAATGTGGGCAAGCCCTCTGTGTTTATCAACAACAGACCTTTTATTCCTGAAGGCTAAAAAATATGTTAGTAGTGGCATTAAAACCATATGCAATTCTCTTCCGTAATTAAAAGCCCAGTAAGTTCCTTTTCTGTCTTCTATTGTGCCCAGAAAGTACAAAAGTATCCTTTTTGGAAGGAACTAACAAACTTCCATTTGTTTACTCAGTAGACCCCTCTGGCCTACTTTTACAACTGTTGGGCTTGGAGACAAATTTATTCTGTCAGCTCCACTGCCAAAATTAACATTTCTCTTCCCCCTCTTCCCCTCCTTTCCTCTCCTTGTCACGAGTCCTCCCTCCTCCCGGTGTGAGGACCTCTGCTACTATTTCTGCTCAGCAGACCATCAGAGCCCTAACCTCTGGGCAGCCTCTCCTGAGCTGCGTTTTAAACGATATGCACAGGAGAGAGGTTAATTCAATTTCTAGACAATCACAGACGAGTCTGTAATACGAGGCTCCACTTAACCATTAGTTCTATTTTTCTTTCCTTTCCAGAAACATCCCGCGAAGGAAAACCTCTCCTCCAGCTTAATTATTTTCACAGATCAGTCCCATCTTAGTTTCATGCGACTTGTAACGGCTTTCCCCTACTTCCCAAATTCTGTGCTTACAAAATGGTTAAGAAACTGTGATAAGCACATAAGCCTAAAGTGAAAAGTCCATGTACACGTTTTTGTCAGATGATGTTCAGTAAGCAAAGTGTTTTTTGAGGAGGGCAAGTTCTACACCATTCCTTGCTCTCAGCATACACACAGCCGTGTGCATGCACTCCCTCAAGCAGTGGGAGCTACACCTCAGCACTGGGGGCTGAGACCCATTGCATCACACCAGTGACAGCACTGGCAGCAAGTCCTGACGTGCTACATTACATGCTGGCTGTCGTGAGACAAACACAGAACTATGCAGTTCAACACAAAGCTATCTCAGCCCTTATTAAGGTGATGCTTGATGAATTGGGAAACAGGCTTGACGTTTGACTACGCTGTTTACTGTGGGAAGAACAATTCACATTCATGAAGGGCAACGCCACAGAATATTGGAACTGATTTAATTATATTCTATTATATTTTATCTGTTTTTTCTAATTGCAGTCTTTTTAATGTCGATCTAAGTTAATAGAGGGATAAGATTAATTAATGGGAATTTCATTTAGAGATTACATGAAAATTAAGTGAACAAAACATACCCAATCCTGCAATAACTTGCTAGTTGCCATTTCAGTTCAAGAAAGCTGATGAATGAAAAGTGTCAGCTAGCAAAACTAAATGAAGTATTTCCCGGCCAAATACTGACTGATTTTTACATTCTCATCTCTAAGTAGTAGAGGGCATTAAAAAGCACAGGCCTAGTAAGACACTCCATCAGCCCTACTGCCATTATGCTTGGAATAGCCAAGGTAAGATTTTCTGCTCCTTAGAACTGAAAAGTATTCAAAATCAAGTCTTTGGAGCATTCTCTCTTTCTGGAAAGGGATCACCAAAGCAATCAACAAATCCCTACCAAAGGAAGACTGAAGCCAGAGCAACCAGTAGGACTGAAAAACAGCCACTGGAAATTCCAAACTCATGCTAACGAGCACAGCATTAACTTACGTCCAGTCTATTCCAGTCTGCCAAGCCTTGCAGGAATAAGAGGATTACTATCTAGGTGTGAGAGGGCAATAATAATGCTTTCGAAAAGCCAAAAACCCCAACTCATACCAAAACCAGAAGACACCAGGAGTAACAGAGGAACAAATCTATCGCAGATGCTTTACAAAAAAGGTATTTCTCTCTATTAGAGGACATGGAGTTAAAGATGTATCACATGCTCTGGATACTAGAATACAAAAATGATTTACTCTTTTTCCCAATCCCTTTGTTGTAGGTACTCAATGCTAAATAAAGTGTGCAGATAGAAGCAACGCAGATATTTTACATATGTGTATATATTTCAGTTCATAGAATAAGAACTCAAGCTTGCATCCTGGGTTTGCTCCTGTAGGCCATGCAGGCCTTGAAAAATAGTAGTAAATGTTGTAATCATGCCAGAGGAAGGCAAAAAAAATCAAATAAAAGGAATGTAAAAAAAAATGGAATCTGTTTTATCAGTCACTAAATATTACTAAATTTCAGATAATACTGAATTTCTCAGTTCTTTACTCCTTTCTTCTTCATTCTCTTCTCTCAATTTCTCTTCCTGCCTGCATTTCCACTATACTGCTCACTGCCTTTCCTTTTCTGCAACTTATACTTTTCAACTATGCTGTATCTACTACATGTTAAAATGATAGCAATTAAGTATTTAATGCATGCACTGAAACACAATCAGTAGACTAGAAAGTCAGTTCTCCAAGGAAGCAAATTGGAGGTATTTTGGTAGTAGGTGAACAACGGTTGAAATACTTGTTTTTCCTTCTTCAAGACCTACTTTGCCTTTCCATTGTCTATGTTATTGCATGACAGCAAATTGAGGATAGCAAACAAAAGAAATCTAGATGCCAGGTGGGTGGCAGTTCACGTACACTAACACCAAACACCAATTTATATTGCACGTCTTTTGTTTTCCTTCTTCTTTTCCTTATGCCCTCACAACTCTCCATGTATGGAAATACATACAAACACATGTATCTGGGATTGTAATGACTATGAAGAAAATATAAACAGAGTTGAACAGTACACTGACTGAGTGAGCACCAGGGCCCTAAGAAAAACAGCTCAGGGTTTTCTCTAATGCATAATCCTGCTGGAACTTGTGTTTTTTGAAAGTCACAGAGGAATAGAGAGGTTTTCCTTTCTGCACACTCTTAAAAGTTAATTTAAAATGGCAGCTGAAATGAAACTTTAAGATACAGCCTTAGGAATTATAAGAGGGAACTCTGACCACTAGAAAAAATGGAGAGAAATAAATTGCAAATTAAAAAGTAATTTTGTATAAGTGGTGTTTAGCATGTCCAGCAAGAAAAACTAAAATGAAATACATTAACATTCCACTGCTGAATGGTGAACGGCAATGTTTCCATCACTACTATTTAACTTCCATTTTCTATTTTCTCCATTCAAGTTAAGTACTCCAATACTTCCAGACTGTAAAATATCACTATGCACGAGTCAAATTATTTTAAAAGCCAGACTCATTTCAGTAGTGCACACCGACAGAACAAGGAGCAACAGGCAAAAACTGCAACACGGGAAGAAACATTCAAACACGAGGAAGAGTGAGAATGGCAGAGTACTGAGATAGGCTGCTCAGAGAGGTCGTGGAGCCTCCTTATCTGGAGGTATTCAAAACTCACCTGGACACTTTCATGTACAACCTACTCTAGGGAACCTGCATTAGCAGAGGGTTGGACTAGAACATCCCCAGAGGTCCCATTCAACCCCTATAATTCTGTGAAACACAAAATGAAATTTGCCATATAAGGTTTAGAGTCCGGTGCTGCAGTGAGATTATTTCAAAGGTTTGTTATTGCCACACAGCTCATTTTTTGCACTATATGTAATGCACTGTTTTCAAGCCTTGTATGTAATTGTTTGTACATTATTTGTACAGGCAGTGCAAGAATAACTAATAACAATGCACGTACTTGAAACATCCACATTTTGTAATCTCTGAAGATCTGAATATAGATACAAAAAGCTGGTGCTGTGCTTGAATGGACTGTAAAGTAGATTAAGAAGTGTCCCTACATACTGTAAGCCACAGATGCCAATTTTATTATTAAAAATATGTAGTATAATAAACAGGTCTATTACTTATTCAGAATGTAATTGATTCTTCAGGTATTGCACGGTGCTCTCCAAGCTCTAATTTAAATGAGGACTTCACATACAGCTGAATAAACTGAACGATTTGATACCTAGGGACCAATACTGTCTTCTCAGAAATATATAAAATAGCCAAATTATACAAAAAATGGCTGCATTTCCAATATTGCAGCCTGCCATTTCTTACAGGTTAATTTTGCTTCCTTTGAAGTCAAGCTTTCCACCACCCTTCCTCCAAAGATGCAGAGAGAGCGTAAGAAAGAAAGTACAGGTGTGACCAGCTGGGCCACGGGCTACAAAGCTCCCAAGAAGAGCAGCCAACCGCCTCTGTCACCATTTGCAGTAACTCCAAACATCTATTTAGGTATTTATAGCTTCTCCTGGCATTAAGAAAATTATTTTCCTACGTGTTGGTTAAAGTTCTGAGAGTCTCTGTTAGCCTTACTTGTGTCGCAAGGATTCTGCTCTCCTTCCTTATTTTGGCTGGTGACTTTAGTGAGGTTAGCTTGACATAACAGCAGAGATCCTGCCTGTAGCTTCTATCATTCTTTTAACTTTTACAGTGTTTTAAATATATATATATTTATGCTATAAGTTTTTAATTAAACGAATGATTGACTTATGGAAGAAAATACAAGAGCAGTGCTAAGAAGTGTTAAAACTGTATTCTGTATGAAGGAAAGCAAGATTTATAATTGTCATTAACTTACTTAACTTACACCAGACCTTTTAGAAAACATTTTTATCTTTTGATTTTTAGATTAAAATAATTTTAAGTTATCGTCTTCACAATATTTTTGCTTGTTATTTGTGCTTATTTTTGCATTTCTCTCACTCAGTGCCAATGATTTCAGCCCCAGAATTGCTAAGCTATTTTTATGCAGAATATAAATGTTTGCTTCCCACATGCATGATCCTGAAATTACTAAACTTAGTCAAATTTACCCCATGTGGTAAGTCTCCTATTTCCTAAGGCCTTTCTGCTATTTTTACAAGCTATTTTTAACTGAGCAACCTAGTCTAAACAATTGTGCATATTTTAATATAAATTAAATCAGTAGAAATATTTAGAACTAGGACTGCATCCCTTGATAATTCTTCATCTACTTTGTTCCTTTGCTTAGAACTTTTATTTTCAAGGGATTATACATTGCCTTTCTTCTTGAAAGTCTTTGAGACTTTTGGTGTGGGAGAACTATAGCCAGTAATTTAAATAGATAAAACTTATTTTTAAACATATTTATTATAATTTGACTCTACTATGGAAAACTACAGAGAAGAATGAGTTAAACGGTACAGAACCTTTCTAATTCAGTAAAAAAAAACTGTGAAAAATTGAATGTGTCTGAGTTAAGACTGCATTCTTATCAAAGCAGAGAAGATAGGCAGGATGTGATGTGGTAACAGCATACTGGTATGTAAAAGAAAAGGTGGGGAGATTTAAAAAATGAAATTAAATTACATTCCATACGTATCATGAACAAATTCAATATTATTCTTTTCTTTATAGAAACAGAAGAGAATATATCACATAGAAAAAAGATACCAACTATATGCAACTTATTTGGATACGTTATCCAAAACTATCTGTGATTAATGAACACGTCTGTCATAGCAGGCTGTGCAAGAGGTTGTGGTATTGTTCACTACAGACTATTCACTTCTTGCAGGAATAGTTTTTATAAAAAACTGGATGTTACTTTTTTTTTGTTTTTTTAACTCTCTGATTGTAATGGAAAATATTTATTTAAAAATTTAATAGAAAAGCAATGAAAAGTACCTAGCAGCTTTATTTTGAAGTGGCTTCGAAGTCTTGTAAAGGCGAAGAATCAAGGGAAGCAATTCTTACCATTCATGGGTCTCTGGCACTGGGGCGAACAGTATTTCACAAGTGCATTTAACAGCACCCAAATGAGATATCATGCTTTGAGTAATCCTGCTTGATCATGCAAACTAAGGTATCCGTACAACTTTATTTATTTGGTAAGAACAGCACGGAGACGATCTTTCTTTAACAGGCAAAAAAAAAAAAAAAGTAGTCAATATTAAGGAAAAGTCTGTAGGTTTTCTTTTTCAATCATTATGAACAAATATCTTACGCCTAAATAGCAACTTCTTAAAAAAAAAAAAAAAACAAATTGCATAGACTGCAGTCAGCCTTCATGTAGAAAATTACTGAATGTCTGCTGAATAACACCTTTTCCATTTCTGAAAACCGAAGTTTAAACCCTACCTCACATTAGATTTTATCTCCATCCCTTGCCCAAAAGACTGGTCTTTTTTGCTTATTTGCGTCCATCATCCACACACAAAGTAGTGTATTACTCTTGATCTTAACTGCATGGTTTTTTTTTTCCAAGACAAACGCACTGACCGGGTGTAGGTATAAGACAGATTTCACACAGTTTCAGAAACCTCACACAGAACTTTCTTTTCTGCTTTCAGGCAAAGCAACAGCTACTTAACTGACAAAAAGACGTGAATAGACAATTCAGTTCCTCCTAGATGTGGTTAATCATCAGATCAAGAAAGAGAAAAAATGCTATGCAAATTAGTAACCAATTATACAATGCAAACTGCAGGCAACTGCAGTTTTTTTTTTTTTTTGCATGCTTTTACTACAAGCATGTTCATTATTTACAGGCCATACAGACAGTGGTTTACAAATAACAAATCCTGTTCATAGAGGATTTCATAGACAAAACTTCTGTAACTACTGAATTTCCATGCACATAAGCTCCATTTTTTTTTCCAGTATATATATGTAAATAAAAAGAATGAATGAGTTTTGAGAAGGAAGGTAATCATGTAGATATTGAAAACAAGAATATTTTATAGAAAATTTAAGTTATCAATATTTTCAGGGTTTTAGCTGTAAGAGACATTTTTGAGAATTCTTGCATGCATCAGGTAAGTTGTATGGCACGGCAGGTTAATTTAATGAGATTCTTTTAGCAGTAATTTTCTTCAGTTCTAACTTACTGTAGAGCGAGTGGTTAACAATATTTAATGTAAAAACATCCCACCCACATGCCAGTGTTAGGCAGTTCGCTGGCATTATTTTGTTTTGGAGATCATCAGGTGTAGGGAGGATGTGTTATACAACCTTCTGCTTGACAGAGGTTCATTTTCTGACACGTATGTGGGTACTGCTGTAACTTACAACTCAACTCAGGAAATGGGCATCACTGCAGGTGGAACTGCTTTCAAAGCATATGAGATGCATTATCACATGGAGGACAGAGGAACAAAGCCCTGATTTTTGAGTTACTAAAATTCCCATCAGGTGGCTTCTGAGATTAAGTGCTGTCTGTGAAATGATGGCTCAAGTGTTTTTACAGGTGCCTAAGAAATCGTTGTGCTGTCCCAGAAATAACCAAGCCAAGGAAGGATAAATCAAATAAGTCAAAGGGAAAAGCACTGCTTGCCTCAGAAGTCAGAGAAGGGCAACTTCTTGCTCAACTTAAGAGTCAAAAGAACTCTTATTTGTAGCTCCACCACCACCATGGCTCTGTATTTCAGTAACGAAAGCAATCACTCAGCAATTTGGATGGCTTGAGAACATGTAATTTTTTCAAGCTCTTGTTACACAGTGACATCAAAATAAATTTCCTTCAGAACTAAGCCAGTAGTGCCTCCCAGCAAAATACCTTCAGCTTCAAGAGATCAAGATGTTAAAGGCTAGAAGTAAAAAAAAAAACCAACAAAACTTTCCCTTCACTTAAAATTAGCTTCTTCAATTATGAGACCTCAGAGTTTAATCATAAAAGTCTGCAAGTATCAGTTTAAAAAAAAAAAAAAAGGATTGGCTTGAAGTATCAGCAACTCATAATAATAGTTATTGATTAATGAAAATATCTATGTATTAAACACGCATCTATTTTCTCAGTGTAATTAAGTAAGAGATACTGAAAAATAACTGAACAGTTGCAAATTTTCCACTTGTTCTTAGCCCCAAAATTACACCACTTCAGTAAGAACACACACTACACTTTTCTGGAGTGTTTAGTGCAAGGTACCTATCTCACTGCATCTAAGTATTGGGCCATCTTGTAATAACAGTCTAGGTGGGACCTAATGGTTCAGAGCAATGCCTTCCACTCACCCATGTGTGTCAGTAGTTGAGCAATGAATGCTCTTGCATCTGATGTAGCCTAATAAAGTTTTCCTCTTTAAAAAAAAAAAAAAAAGCTTTGTCAACAGAACTTTGAGCATTGCAACGGTAATTGAAAGTGAGATAATTAGATACGTTTTATTATTGAGAAACAGAGCTTAAGCACTTTCTCCAGGTTCACTCACAATGTGTAAGAGCCAGGTCAGAACCCTGTCAGAACCACTGCCTTAAGTCTAAGACCACTTTCCACACACTTACTGGGTCTCTAGAATAAGAACAAATTCTGACCTTGCATGACTGGAGATAGCCATGAAATTACTGTTCAGTCTTTGAAAAATCTAGTAGATTGGAATGAATAGGCTGATGTGAATTATTACACAGCACTGCAGGACAGTGAAATTTTGGAGCTTAATTCTTAGGGGTCTCTTTGCCTGTTGTGAGGAAGGGTTTGGTGTAGACAACTTCCCTTAATGCTGAGGGCAGCTATGGACATAAGTCTTCAGATTGCACATCGAATAACCACAGCGACTTCATGTAGATAGCAGATGCCATCCCTTGGGTTATGCAGACCTAGATTTACATCAAGTTACCACTTCTTGTACTCAATGAGATGAACATGAACTTGAGAAGAAAAAGAAAATTAGAAGCAGTTACAATAGGTTAGAAAAACTAAATACTGAACAATCACATGTAAAATACCGAACATTTTTCAGGCCCAAAGAACTGTTGAGGCTTGTAGGATTAACACAATTACATGTCTAACTAAAATGGAATGCATATTGTCTGTAACTGAAACTCTGCTCTTTGTACACTTCTTTGAACAGGAAAGGATTTTGAACTATCATTCTGTAATTATTTTGCCACATGTAGAAGGGAACCTCTTACATAACAGCCAGGCCTAATAATTTTTCAGGGATAATATTTTGGACTTTGAGGGAAGGAGTGTGAAGAGTTTAGGAGTAAAGAGAATAGAGAAAGAGCGTGAAATTGCATTTACACAGTTTAAATTCTATACATGAGGTACATTGCATTTAATATGATTGTGGTGAGTGAGTTAGTGGTGAGTTCATGGCTAGCAAGATAGCCTTCACAAGAAGCAGTAATACTTCTCAAAACCATAATAGTTAAAAAGAAGCCAAGAAGAATTTTAGATCAATCATTCTATTTCACAGAAAGGAGAAAAAGGAAAGAAAAAAAAAGAACAGCAACAAGAGAAACTCTGAATAAGGCCATGTTAACAATTTGCAGGTCAACAGTAAGAAAAAAAGAAACCTTCATCCAGTGCATGTAGTCTAATACATACTGAAAACATGAATGGCAATGGTGGAATTTGCAGGTTTACCTTCAGGACTGGCAAACATCTTGCTGTAGTTATGAAAGGTAGAAAATTACTGTATCAACTATGACACGTATTGCAGCCTCTGTGCTTTTTAAATGCACAATTAAGTATCCCTGAAGAACTATCTGCATTATTGCAGCTGAATGGATAAGCCTTTTTATTTTAATATGGAACATTAGCTAAACTACATCAGATTAAATACAAAACTGTGGGTGCTATTCCTACCATCATCTCCCTCTTTGTGGTAGGTAATTCCAAGCTAGAGACAGTACATACACTTGGTTGATTGGAAGATAAAATACTTAATTTGTGTGAGTCAGGTCAGTAATGCAGCAGTTGAGATCAAAGGAAGAAAGCTGTCAGCAGTTTTGTCAGTGCCTTGCACAAAGCCTGACAGCAGTCACTCAGTGAGACTCAGGCTACAGAGATGGGCATTGTCCTGCAGAACAGCACAGACTGCAGAGAGCAAGCACCTCAGCTCTCACTGACCACGACTTTCAGTAACAGCAGAAGGTCTCAGGTGCCAAGCAGGGAAACCACTAAGACTGAAAACCTTCAAGATGATGATGATCTGTATTCCCAGACCACTGCAGAAACGTTGATGATAATCCATGCAGAACATTATACGTTAATGAACAAAGGCAGAAGAGAACACTGATCTATTTACCCGTATCTTGATTGTAACTATGCAGCCAAAGCATGACTGAATCTGTTTCATATATTTACAGATAACAAAAGCAGCAATCATATAATTAGAACAGATGGTTTGGCTGAAGTTAGGGGCATGTGACTTGGAGACCCGTATAATAATTTCTGTTAGGAGATCAAAGCTTTGATGATCATTAAGCCTTTAAACAAAGTCCTCATTCAAGTGCCCTCAGAACTATTTGGAAAAATAAAAGTGTTTTTTGAGGGTTTGTGTGACATACCTAACAATATATACAGACAAAATTGCAGAAGAAAATGCTAATGTCTTGGTGTATTTAAAAAAAATAAATCAATAGTAACTACTTCCACTCTGGTGCTTGGTTTTTGTTTTAAATCAACAATTGCCGACTATTTTTTTTTGTTCACAAACAAAATCAGAACTTTGTACACAAATACTATTCTGCTGTTGTGACAGTTTTGCACTTTGAATGTTTTCACTAGACAGGCCTGAAACAGTGAGCAGAAGAAATTCTGATTATTCCAGTTCGGTTTTAGTCTAAAAACTTTATCTAAGGTTTTTTAAACTTTGATATATATTGAATTTTTATGTTGTTTTCACATTTGCTTGCCAACCCAGAAGCCAACAGGAACTACATAGTCAAGACCCAGCAAAAATGCAGCTAATTTGCACTTTCTTGGAAATTGTTAACATTTTTGTTAAATTTTGTCCTCAACTTATGGATGCAATAATTCCTGAATAGGCTACTCTCCATCTGAACAGCTAAAGCCTGCTATAACCAATACATTCTTCAATTTGTAATTCAGATTCAATGGCACTGACTGCTTTCTTTGTATAACTGGGATTGTGAGAAAACTATTTAAGGAGAAATTGAGAAACGGAAAATTTTAAAGCCAGAGCTGAGGTCACACATATAATTGTATTACATCATAACCTAAATATCAACTTTCTTTTCAATAGCAGAGCTCAATCTAGATGAGCCAGAGCACTTCTGACACTTTGCAAGCCTGCATTTGTAACATAAATAATTTCTAAGCCTTTCTAGACTGAAACCAGCACCTTCCTGAATTAAAATTTCCAACATTAACTAGTAAAAAAAAAAAAGGACATCAACAATACTGATTACTGATGCATAATGTATTATTAGCAAAAACACATTTTTCACAGTTCCTGGGGAAAAGAGGGCTTAATCTATATGTGGCAGTTGTCATCTTCAGAGCTTGGATACGCTATTTCCTTATATTCTATCTCAGAGGTAGGTACAATGAGAGACACAGCAAAAAGTCACCCATCAGGAGTTAAAGCAGGACTCATAACTTTGCAGATAACATCTGGGGAGTCCTAGGATAAATTCAGCGTGAGCCAAATGAAAGGGACTAGATGAGACAGCAGATGAGAGGAAGGAAAGGGCGGGGAAGGAAAACTGTCTTTGGAGCCACAGTTCTCCCAAAGCAACAAAACCTATGCCACCATTTCCTCAGCAACCTTCCTTATGCACAGCATCCTTTTACAGAAATTACAAAGCACAGGCAAGATGTGAGTGACTTACTGGCTTTACTGGGCAGACAGCTACTTGTCACTAAGGTTAACCCCTGCATTACTGTGCACTTCAAAGCTCACAAGACTATTAAGGGGAAGACAACATTTATTATCTAAACTAGTCCTAAGCATCCCATTTACCTAATTAACAGCGATTAACTGATGCTGCCTGTTCAGCATCTACTGAATACAGTTAAAGCACTGCCATAGACTGCAAGATGCAGCATAGCTCTCACTTAACACTTTGCTTTCCATCCTTCTAGATGGATATCCATGGCTGCCAGCTGCCAAAAGCGACAATTCAAAAGCACACACATAAAATGTTGTGAGCTTGAGCCACTATCTGGGCTGCTATGGCCGCGGCCTACTTGCTCCATACTTTCATTGCATCCAAGATTTCTCCCATATACCAACACACACTGGCCCAGCCAGCCACATTTCAAAGCATAACATGTATTTTTCACCACCATTAAGAAAAAATGAAATATTAAATAGTATCAAAAGCCGCTTTTACTGGAAAACTGAAGATTCCACAGGAATCCAACACGTTGGTGGGCAGCACTCAAGTCTGCTTTAAAGGTATACACTTTACTGCAGTGACTGATATTTACATATGCTTTCTGTGGCCCAAGTAAATCCTAGAATTCCTTGATCCTTGTTTCCAGCCCTTTTCCATTGTGCCTCTCTTCACTGTTTAAAAAACTGAAGAAAGAGAGGGGATGTATTTTGTGTATGAGCAGTTCAGTCCAGATTGCCCTACAGCCAGAAAACACCATACAAGTAGTCATAAGTTTGGCAAAAATGACAAGTTACACATCGATACCTACTAACTCCTAGCAGCTTTATCAATGCTGACCTTGAAATGTTGCACAGAACCAAATTTTCTGATCTTTCCATATAACCACGTGCCACCTATATCATGCAGCAGAATGTTACCAGCTCTGTTTCATTCTCAGCTTCTCACTGAGGTGCTCTCCTTCCAGTTTTTTTGTTTGTTTTTTTCTTGTGTGTCTCTTTTTCCCCTGGCATAAAAGCTGCATTGTTTTATCTTTATTATAATTGTCAGGTCTATAAACAATTCAAGTTCATTTATGTGACTTTCATGTGCATTAGTACATTAGAACTAAACACTGAAAGAACACAATAACACATCAGGGACAAATTTCACCTCTTATCAAAGTGAATCTATTATTCAGGAATAACTTTTAAACATTTACATTGCAGTTTACATAAGGCAGAAATTACCTATACAGGGATTTGTCAACACTGGTTAAAGGTTAATGCTGGCTTTTTTTTTTTTTTTCCTCTCCAGTTTTTACCTTTTTTTTTTAAGTTAAGAAAAAAGCACACGTGGAAATTAGAGAAAGAAGTCATGTTAAGAAACTGTTCAAAAGGATGTACACAACTGTATGAAGATTTATAGTCTTTTTCCAGTCTCAGCCAGCTAAATTTACTACCCCACTACCTAAAGACAGCAAAAATTCTGTAATTCCTTATTGCATTTGCTGCTGCAGAGTAATAGTTGCATACTGTTTCTAGACAATTTAAGAAATCCTCTTCATATTTACTTCATTTTACAATCAGAGAAAGGTTTTTTTTTTAATGCTAACATTATTATTGTTTCAAATTAGAAACTACTTAATTATAAAGTGTCATTATAAAAATGCATTCATCATCTAGAAGTCACATCCTACAGAGATTTGTAACAGTCACAGAGGAGACATGCAAAGATTCAGAAAAGCAGTGACTCCATTGGTAGAGTGCAGCAGGCAGATGCTGGAACATTGCAATGCCTCAAAGGCAGGCAGCACTGAAGGCAGGGGGTTTAAAAGCAGTAGCATACTGTCAGAGGGTCTCCTTGGGCAAGGAAAGCCTTGTATTAAGTGCTATGCATCACTTGATGGGACATAGCAGAAGAAAAAACTATGAGAGCATTGGGGGAAGGACAAGACAATGAGTATTTCAAATAAATAACACATATAAGAAGAGTATAATAGTATGTAATAATCTACACTGGATGTACTTCAATCTCATCCTTTAGATTGTGGATACATTTTATCTTAGATAATTACACTAAAACCACTTAGTAAAATTCAGTATGTCAGAATTTTCCTTAAGATATCCATATCATCAGAATGGGTATTTTGGAGTTAAGACATAGAAGAGGTCTTTGTGGTTTATGCCATTTTATTTATTTTTTTTAGGAATGTAAGCAAGTCTGGTATATTTAATTCAGGCTATCCATAGCCACAATAAAAGCGTTTTTTCTTGCAATTTATCTCTGGTGTTCTATACATGTCATGTTTCTGAATGAATGGAAAGCTAAGTTATGTTATTTTTGACATACATTCAAGTACATTAAACATATAGATCCTTTTCAGAGCAGTCCAAAACGTTGGCTTTGAGAATAAGTAATTAATCCATATACAATCAAAAAGGTCATTGTCTCTCATTTTTACTTTCCATACCTTCCACAAATATTTGGAACAAAACACACTTAGTGTGATTATGACAGAGATATCTTCCCTCATCTCTGTCTTTCTCCCTGTCTCTTTCAAATCAGGTCTCTGTAGGGTCCTAAAGAATTCTTGAGATACGTTTGATGTAATGTAGGAGAGGAGCATGTTTGTAGTCCATGCAAAATATTCAAAGAAGCCATCTCTTCTTTTAGTCAAAGGAAGATTAAAAACTGTTTTAACCCTGACCTTACCATTGAATGCCATGATCCCAACTCTTAGCCTCCAGGCAATTAAGAAAAAAACTGTTTGAGTACATTCAGCCAACAATTTCCACGTTAAAAAAAAAAGTCTAAGTTGGAGCCATGTGGTCTCAATCAGGCAGTAAAAAAACTCCCTGTTATGTTCGTAAATGCAGAACTGCAGTATGCCTATAACCTCTCTTTTAAATCATCTTAACCAGATCTGAATCACTCTCACCACAAATGATTCGGTGGCCCTGGAATGTGCTGGGGTAGACAGAGTTGCGTTGGGACATCTCCCACTTCCCTAGTGTTACAAGAACTGTCTGCAGCAAAAACAAAAAAAACAACAAACGTTCTTTAAAAGGTGAAAGCCAAGACAAAAAAAAGTGACATCACAATTGAATCATTCAAGGAAAAAAGGAAAAAAATGTAACTACTGCCTAATAAATCAGAGCTGTAAGCCACAAGCCACAGCGAGCCAGTGCAGCCACAGAACAGCTTTTCTTGCTGAAGCAGAGATACCACAAGCAGCTGGCAGATATATGTGTAATTGTATTCAGAGAGGTATTGAATTCCTTAAGCTAGCCAGACTCAGAAAAGTTGATCAATTAAGAAAGCAGAATAATGGTGATTTCGGTAACAATCTGTGCGTCCCTTTACAAAGCACTGCAGCATTGCTTAACACGGGCTGTCACAGTTCTTGGCACGGATAATAATTTATGTGGTGCTTCATTAAAAGCTTACAGACTGATCACTTAGGGTGAAACAAAGCCTGTGAGGTACTTGCATAACCTGGATAAACACTGCTAGTGAGGAGGAACTAAGCACCTTAGCTTTCTCAGGACCTCATAGAAGGAGTTCCAAAATGTTACTTACTTCTACAATTATAACAGAGGAAGGGGAATGTAATTCCCTGGAGGCTTCTAAAGGTCAAATTTAAGGAGCAAATAAGCAAGCTTTGCTTAACTAACTGCAAGATTCTTAAATGTTACTTCCTCTTTAAAAGTCTGTCTACAGCCTGAAAGATTTTTTTGTGTCTTGAATCACCACAAAAAGCAATTGAAACATGTGGCCAAAGTGAAGTGCATTTATAACAGGAATAGACCAGAGCCAAGAGGTTTGGATCCAGATATTAACCTTCTCATATTGTAGACATGGTAGAATCCAGGGGTTTTGGTTAAGGCCCATCTCTGAATTCCCTCACTGCCAAACCTCACAGTCAGTAGAAACTATGCATTAACACATCAAAGCAGGAAAAACAACATAAAGATGTCACATTCTTCCACTACATCGATGGGGAAAAAAAAAAAAAGAAAAAAAAAAGAAAAATGAAGTCATTATAGCACCCATGTAAACTATGAAACTGAAAGCAACTGCTGAGAAAACCTGACGTAGTGCCATCAGCAGGGGGGAGCCCAGCACTGGAAAACCCTATTCCATTTTTAGCTCTGAAAAAGAATCTTTGCTAGTTCTAGTTTGCAATTCCAGTTCAGTGAATAACTTGCCAAAAATAGAGCTAGTAACTGCCATAGAAAGAAATGCCTTAGTCCACAACAGATAAAATCTATACTAAACTTCACCAACATTATAACATATTGGAAACTATCCTTCTGAGCATTATTTTGCAATTATTTGAAAGAAATAGAATTTAGCAGTTTTTTTTTTTTTTTAAACCAATTACCACACTACTCAGAAGCGTAAAGGTCAGAATGGGTGAACATTGGTTACCTATTTCTGAATTAGAAAACAACCAGAAGTTATAGATCTCAGAACAAGCAGGTGATTGTCAGTGCCTCCCCTACTTTGCACAAGCACCCATTTGCACATTCAGCATCTGTTTCATGTGACTAGATTCACCTCCACAAGTTTCTGAGAAACCAGTAATAAATGAGGCGGTAAAATAAAGGGACTGCTTTCCTCTAAAATATAGAAATAACTACCTGAAGTAGTTAATGGAGCCAGAGTTAAGCAAAAATGAAAAATTAAAGCTTTCATCTTTCCAGGTCAATTGCCTTGGTAATGCGTAAGTTTATTTTTATATTTTTAATTACTTAAATTCATTCAACCACCTGATCTTCTCCCCTTCTCTACATTTATTACATATTTTAACATTTGGATTTCAAGAGTTTCTTATATATCATTTAAAGATAGCAAGACAAAACAGTGTACTGATAGCAGTGCTTATCAGTAGCTTTAAAGCAAATGGGTCCCTATAGTGAATTTCTTTTGACAGCTGGATATAGCATTTCTGAAAGCAAGGCATTTGGATTAACCTGGTGCTGCACTGATTGTTATAAAATTTTTCTGGAAGACAAAATAGATAAAAAATTTAATTAAAATACAAGATCTTAGTTACAAAGCAATTGATTCTGCTAGCAACCTTTGAAGACAGCAGTAGTAAAGCTTTTAAATAAAGCAAGGACAGCTAAATCACTCTGCTTATTGGAAAAGCACCAAGTTTCTTTTTGCAAGTTCTTGTCCTTTCTATGATAGTCATTTATCCAAGCACACACTCTCTTCGACAGTACATTAACTTTTATTTTCATGCTCTAAACCAGAAGGCCCACAGACTTTTTGCTTTTAAATTCAGATTCACTCAGCTCCTAAGGGCAGGGGGGCTGAAGGGGGGCACGACACACGACAAGGGGACGACCTCTGAATGAATGCCCA